>NW_027526225.1:115549288-115909288 GCF_048455015.1 Haemaphysalis longicornis
TGGCCTAAAGGAGATGAACGATGTAAATGGGGAGGATAATGTGGATGGTTACAGGCCCACTTTTTGCTCCATAAACCGTGTCCTATGTTCGCGGGTCCAGTTCTGACGGCGGTATGAAAGCCGTGGAATCCACTCGGCGTTCCTGAGAAAACAGGCTATTAGATATAGGGCCTGAACAGTACGCTTAAAATATGAACATGATCCCAAAATGGACCTATTCGTAACCAAGGCAGTTCTCAAAGCGTTTTAATGTTTTATTCAGCATGCACACGCATAAAACGGTCCCGAATGTCTCTGGAATCATACACGTGGGTTAAGTTGGGCTGTCGGCGGTATCGATGAGTTGGCAATCGTAACGTCGTGTGAAGGCCACGCCACAGCGCAGCCTCATCAGCAGTACAGGCTGGTTACACTAGAGCACTGCATGGCCGGAATTTCTAGGCCCGACCCGGCCCGGCCCAGTAGACACCCGACCCGGGCCCGCCCGACCCGGGCCCGACAAAACATTGAGATAAAAGCCCGGGCCCGACCCGAGCCCGACAAACATTAAGATAAAAGCCCGAGCCCAGCCCGCGCCTGGCAAAATTTTAAAATGAGCCCAAGTCCGCCCGAGACCGGACCGAGGTGGATAGAATTGCATAAAATAAGCCCGAGTCTGGGAGACTCTAAACATGAAGCCGAAAAAGTTTGGTCTCTTTAACATAAAAATCACGCATAGACCGAGTATACTGATTTTTTTTTTAATTTGAATCAATCTTTGTACAACATAAATATCCTGACATCGAAAATGTATTTCCAAGAATATCGGGGAAATGTGCACTTTTTTTTTTTTGCGAAAGTCTTCGAACTCAAGGCACAACGAGGATCGTTCAAATGATGTTGAGAAAACTGTTTTGCATTTCTTGAACAGATATGGCACCTTGCGTTGTTCCATTCAATTTGTTTCATAAAGTACTCTCGTTCTTACATGTTTTTGACGCCAGCGCACTCTGCCGAGAGCAGTTTAATCTGCACTTTTTTTTTTTCAATTTCGTTCGCTAAGGTTTATCACCAGCGCCTATCAAAGTACAGCCAAGTTCTTCCCATGCTCACAAAGTTGTCTACTGAAAAAGTCGCTTTTATTGGCGAAAAATGAAGGAAGCTAACACTGACGCGTAAAGCGCTAACCACATGGAGCGATTTTTTCAGCGACGCGACGAGCGACGCTACTAGGATCCGCAGTCACTGATCCGAAGTCGCTCGCCGAGGCAACCACATGACAGCGACGGCTCGAGCGACTGAGGACGGCGATTTCAATGTTGCCGCACTGCGCATAGTAACGCGCTTGGTACGCTGGTTGTTTACAAACATTTTTTTTTGTTCATTTGTCATAAAAACCATGTCTAAAAAGTATTACGCCCTTCTACCTTGCTTTTTGCACTTCATTGCATCTCTAAAACTGGTTTGGGTTAGCGATAGCACGCGCTTTACCTTCTGCGCCTCGTTTCTCGGCTCCAACATGAACGCCGTGAAGAATTCGCTTTCTTGACGTCGTTTTTGCCACACGGGTCTCACCCAGTGTGCGCGGGAGCCTTCTTGCTTCTTGCGGGAGCCTTCTTGAAAGCTTTGCCATGCAAAGCTTTCTTTGCCGCTGCATCGCAAACGCCGTCTGCGCGAATCTCCCTCCCGTTCTCTTCCAAAACCGGAGGTTGCGTGCTTACGTAGGGGCTCTCCTATTGGCTAGTCGCTGAGGCCACTTCCGGGAGGCGAGCGACTGTTTCTGGCGACCCAGAACCGAGCGATTCGATGAGCGACTTGGTCCGCGGCGAAAAGTAGTTCGTCGCTATTCGCGTCGCTCCCCAAGTCGCTTGCAAAATCACTCCATGTGGTTAGCACTTAAGACTTGTGTTCGCCCCACAATCGGGGCGAACAGAAGCTAGCGACGCCCTTCTCCCTGGTGGGGCGAGGGCGATCTTCGCGCGCCTCCCTCCTCTCCCTACGAGGCGGCGGGGGACGGGGGTCGTGCGGCGGAAGAAGCCAGCCCACTACCCCTGATGGGGGGTGACGCAGGCCCACATGAAACCCGGCCTTCAAGCCCTCTCTAGGTGGCGTTGAGGCTCCGCGGGAGAGCGCCTTCGAGCGCGCATGATCGCACGGTGCGTAAATTCCTGTTGGCCGCTTTTGGCCGTTTCTTGCATTGGCCGTTGTTTCCGACTGCCGTGGGTCACGGCACCCACTGCATCGCCTTGCGCATGCCTTGATTGCGTCAGTGCGTTTACCTAGAATGCCCGGTGAGTCTCCGGGCATATTCCACGCCTTTGGTTGGTTGCCCGCGTCCACGCTGTGACGGATTTCGCTACCTAAGGTCAGCGGATGAGCGCCGATGCCGCCCGGTCAAGTCCAGTGGCCTGAAATGTATCGCGGCCACAGAGAGAGAGAGAGAGAGAGAGAGAGAGAGAGAGAGAGAGAGAGAGAGAGAGAGAGAGAGAGAATCCACTTTATTGAAACTCTGGTTTTAGGGTGGAAGAGTGGGATCCCCCCCCCCCCTCCCCAATTCGCCTATTTTATTCCGCGTCACGGCCGGCCAACGGCAGCGGACGCTAACTGCCGCCCGTAGACGCGTGCTGGGCACACGCTGAAGGTTGTACACGCCCCAGTGTATTGTTCGTATCGTGGTTGTCCGCGTAATAAACTCCTGCACAATGAAAGGTATCGCTTCCCTGTGAAGTGACTGACCACGTACACGCGCGGCGAGAGTCGTGGCTCGCTCTCGAACCCGATGTGGGCAGGGTCTCTCAGAGGCAGCGCGGTACTGCGCGAGAGCTGTGAGAATAACGACGGCGCGTTATTATATTCTATTATTCCTTAATGCTTAGGATTAAGGATATGTGCCCACAGACTTGAAGGTAGCGAACCCGTACGCAATCTTAACGACCAACACGATGGCTTAAGTCCACCTTTACAGCCGATTCGCTTCTTCTTCGCGCCGCAAAGACATTTACTCCATCATATTGTTACTATAAGTGTGAGTTTCGCTCGTTTTTTGAGAAGTAATAATCATCGGACCTCACCATGGAGGGGAGTACGCTATGAACTGTCTTTCTCGTTCCGGGCAAGTGCTGCCACGATTACGGCGAAGGTGTTTTTCTTTTTTTTTTTTTTTGCTAATTTTGGCCAATCTCCCAAGTGGGTATGCTTGGCTTGCAAACGTGCGCCCATGACGCTGGGTGGTCGCATTTTTTTTTAACTGCCTGGTGGGCGCCGCAATTTTGGACAATCTCCCAAAGTGCGTATGCTTGGCTTTCAAACGTGCGTAGGGGACGCTGGGGGGTCGTCGCGAGGCACGCACACACGAGCGCTAGGCATTCTCTTTGTATTTTTAACTGCGCACACGAAAAATTACAACTTGCCAAAGAGCTTCGCTCTTAATAAAAAGGAAATGTATAACAAGTGTAAGAAAGACCCAAGGGTACGTTAGCCTAAGTTTTGTCGCTGAAGGGTCATTCAGCACGACGAGCCACGCGCCAATCTCACCCACTCAACATTATTCCCTTCCAGCAATTTGTAAATTGCTTTAAGCATTCCTTTTTCCCAGCCGTTGTTGAGATTTGGAACAACCTAGATGAGCACGAGGTCGCGGGTTCGATTCCCGGCCGCGGCAGCCGCTTTTCTGATGGAGGCGAAAAGCAAAAACGCCCGTGTGTACGAGATTTCGGCGCACGATAAAGATCCCCAGGTGGTCAAAATTAATCCGGAGCCCTCCACTACGGCGCGCCTCATCGTCTGCGTTGCGTCGGCGCGTTAAACCCCACAATCAATCAATCAACAACCTAGATGGTTCCCTGCGCGAAAAACCAATTGAACTGCTTTTAAATGCAGAGCATTTCAGTAACTCACGATGTCACCCGCGTTGACGTCCGTAAACCGAACCGTCGTTGTCCCTACTATATAAAAAAAAAATACTATCCGGCGCCAGGTTTCGATCCCTCGACCCTGCGGGCGGAACGCAATGTATGGTGCTCTACCCACTGCGCCACAAAGCCGACACAGAATGGGACGCTATGTACGCGCCTTATATCGTTGACTCATTCAAATTACTGCTGACGAGCGCTCTCTCGTCAGCAGTTGCCACAAGTGCAACAACATTAACGTAACGCAAACTACTTAACGTCGTGCGCCGCCGGAAATGCTCTGCATTTGATCGTGCCCCTCGCGGGGGATGTTTCACTGCGTCTTCCTACTGGCCAGTACACTCGTCGCCACCTGTCGGATGTTGTGCGAACCCTTTGCGGCTGATGGCGCGCGATTTGAAATTTGTTTCTTTGGTGCACACAGTGCTCCGTCCTCCCTTCCCTTCCCCCCCCCCCCCACCCCCACCTGGCCATTGGCCATCCTATCTAATAAAGTTTGCAACAACAACTACACGAAACAGCGCGCGCCTAGTGCGTTACTTGGCAGGGGCTCCAGTCGACTACCGTCCTTCGTCGACATTTGCAAGGAAAGGAGCTGATACGCAGCCATTTTGCTTCGTTTTGAAAGAACTGCCTAACCATATTTTGTAATATGTTTTAAATGCTTTGTATTTTTATGTGGTGTAGCTTGATGTATGTTCTTTTCTTTTCCTGATGTACCCGCTCCTGCTATTCTCGTGTATCGAGACAGCAGTATCTGTAAATAATAATAATAATAATAATAATAATAATAATAATAATAATAATAATAATAATAATAATAATGGTCTGCACATACTGCAAAGTCCAGGTTACGTGAGTTTTTTTTTTTTTTTTTTTAGTTTGAAAAGCAGAGGAGAAGACAGTCATGTTGTACTCTGAGACCGGAATGCCCTCGTTTCCTGCCCTGCTCTCACCCACATTGCTGATGAAGCCCACACGTTTTGTTTTGTTGACTTGAAAACTTTATAAATGCAATACGTTTATTTGTTATTTTTTCTAACGCCACCGTAACGACTGCGCTTCGATTTTTTTTTTTTCATTTAAACCTTGAAGATAAATAACCCAACTTCTTCAACAATTTAAATTTGCGGCAGACGAATGCGGGGCCTCATGCACTGCCTGGGCTGGCTCGGCCCCGAAAATTTGTTTCTTCCAGCCAAAGCCCGACCCGGGCCCGAGAAAATACCCGCTGCCCACAGCGAGCACAGCCTGCGGGCCGGGCTCGGGGTTTCCGGCCAGCCCGCGCCCGCGCAGTGCACTTATTTACACTGAATGCCAGGAGGCAGTCGAAACCGTCGTTCAGGACCCAATCTCTGTGCACGGGCGTTGTGGTGAGCTGGTTAAGGCCAAACATCCGCCACGGCGCCTTTTGTGACGGAGGTGAGTAAGCCGCTATATCCGGTCGCAGAAAAAAGAATCCTAGTGAAAACGTCATTGCACAAGGCACGTCATGCTTCGAAGTCAGCGACCTTGTTCCTCACCAGGCCAATGGGTCCACGGGCCCCATGTGTGAATCACGTCCTGGCGCTAGCGTGCGCGACTTTTTCTTGAATTTGTGATCAATACGCGAGGAAGGATATGAAGGAACTGGAAAAAGGTCGCGCTTGATGTCAGAATTAGTAAAGTAAATTTTACCAAGAAAGCACAGGAGAGCTGTTTTTCTTCTTGCTAAAAGGTCAGCAAGGTGTAGCTGCATATTAATTGAAGATATACTAGATGTATGAGAGTAGTTGCACACAATAAATCGGACAGCACGATTTTGAATAGATTCAACGGAGTTAACAAGGGACAAGAAGAGAGCGGAGTGGGTCATGAAACAAACGCGTATTAAGTACATATTAGTAGAAATTAAGAATAAGAAATGGACGTGAGCAGGGCATGTAATGCGAAGGCAAGATAACGGTTGGTCATTGAGGGTAACAAAGTGGATCCCTAGAGAAGGCAAGCGTTGCAGGGGGCGGCAGAAAGTTAGATGGGCAGATGAGATCAAGAAGATTGCGGGGATAAATTGGTCACACTTAGCACAAGACCGGGGGAATCGGAGATCAATGAGAGAGGCCTCTGCCCTGCAGCGGGCGTAGATATGATTATGATGAGATGGTGATGATGATGATGAAAGAATGTGAATTCCGAATCGAGAAGGCATAATGTAGTTTAGATCTGTGGTCAACATACGTCTTTGTCAGGAAATGCTATCGCTTATGTGAACGCCAAGGTGTTTATACGTATTAACAACGTCAAGAGAACTTTTGTTTGGTATAATAATATAGAATGTTGTTTTCGCAGTTTGGTGTAATTCTAATAGCTTTGCAATTATTCACACTGAAAGTCATTAACCATTTGTCACACCAAGAGGGAATGCTTTTTAGGTGAGTTTAAGGGGCTGAACATTCATCATCATCATCATCATCGTCGCCATCATCACCAAAAGCCTGTTTGTGTGCACTGCAGCACGAAAGCCTCTCCCAAAGATTTCCAGCCACGCCTATCGAGTGCCAGCTGAATCCATGTTTTCTCCCCAAAATTTTCGTGGCTCATTTCTTCAACGAGTTCTCGTGCGACCCAAATTGCGTTTGCGGTCTGCTGGCAACCACTCCGTCGAACGGATGGTCTACCTGTTGCCCCTCATTCACATTACGCGACTAGCCCATGCCCATTTCCTTCGCCAAATTTGAACTATAATGGCCACCACCACGGTCTGTCCTCTAACCCATGCGGTTGTTTTCCTGTTCCATAACGTGACCCCTAGCTTTCCGCGTTCCATGGTCATTGTGCCGCTCCAAGTTTCTTTTCAAATCGTTTGGTGAGATTCCAAGTTTCTGCCCCGTAAGTTATAGCTGGAAGAACGGATTGATTAAATGCAAGCTTTTTGAATGACAGAAGAAGCTTACAAGTCAGGATGTCGAAGTTCTTATCAAACGCAGCCAACCCCATGCTTATTCTGTGGCTAATTTCCCGGTCATGTTTTGAATCAGCAGCTATGACTTGCCCAAGATATACGTATTCGGTGACTGTTTCCAAGACTTCATTGCCTACCTGGAAGGGATGTACCTTGGCTTGCTGATTGGACATTACCTTGGAATTTTTCGTATCTATTTTTAAGCCTGCAATCATACTTGCCGAGCGCAATTGGTAAAACATACGCTGCAAATCCTACCTGCTCTGACTGAACAAGACAATGTCGTCTGCAAACCGTAGGTGGCCGAGATATTCCCCATTAATTCTCGCCCCTCTTTTAGATGCGAAGCATCTCATGCTCGGGGTTGTGTCCCTCCCTCCCTCGTTGTCGTTGTCCGCCATCCGCACTCTACTGCGCATGCGCGTCTCTTCAGCCCCATCAGCGTTTGGGATGACGTCAGTGCAGTCCACCATAAAAAGAAATAGTTAGGCGGCGCCCGGCTTCGATCCCACGACTCTCTGGCTGCAACGGGAGGTACGTGGCGCTCTTCCCACTGCGCTACAAACCGAGACGGTAGCATGTGCTACGAACGCGCCTTATGTCCTTCACTCATTCAAACTACGTCAAGAAGCTACTGATACAACGAAGGCACGCGAAGCTGAACGTTAACGGAACCGACGAACTGAAAACTAATGGGAACTTCAGTCGACCCCATGGCTGCTTCGCATACTACTCATGGTTCCCCTACGGGAAGATGGTTGCAGCCGATTTGGAAGCCTTGTTTACCGTTAGTGAACCTAGATGGCGCCACCATACCGTGTCAAGCCGTTTTCTGCCTTTGGTTTCTTTTTGACCGTATTTAAACCTGGCTGGTTTTTGTTCAGGGAGAAAATAATCGTTTAGTGAAACATAGTGCTCGCTCGACAAATATGGTCACGTAAGACACCGTTGCATGCGTCAAACGGCCAGGGTCGTCTAAGACAACCCGAAAGCTCCGCAGTCGTGTGCAGCTAAACCAAGCATAGTGCGCGCAGTACCAAAAATGTGCCCTACATTTTAAGCGCAAATAGCTTGTTCGGCAAGCTTATAAGCTTTGCCAAATTTCCGTTTGCTTTCGCCGGCCTCGGCCAATCGCACAGCTCGCTGGTATGACATCATAGGTTCTGTTGCGAGAAATGAGCTCGTGGGTCGCATGGCCATTCCCTTTTTTCTAATTATGCAGCTTATTTGAGCGACGTTTACGTTAAAAGTGGTGTCAGTATGATTCTAATAAGGCAATCTTTTGAATGAACCAAAAACTTTTGTTTTCTCTTCATGGCTCCTTTAAATCGAACTGATACGACCTGTGACCATTCTGTGATCACTTGTTTTAATCCGGCCAATCACCTGTACATCATGAATCGTGCGGGGAGTACCAGTTAAAATGAAGTCAATTTCGTTTTTCGTTTGACCATTCGGATTTTCCCAAGTCCATTTTCTATTGTATTTTTCGGAGAAACGCATTCATAATGCGCAAATTATTCCTCTCAGCAAAGGAAACCAGCGTGTCTCCGCGGTTGTATCTAGAACCTAGGCCACATTTCTCTACCGCATGCTCTTCTATCTGTTGTGCCCTATTTTTGCATTGAAGTGATCCATAATGACTCTGTACGGAGTTTTTACGTGTCTAATTGCTAATTTAATGCCTTCGTGACATACGTCCATAGCCTCATCATCGTAAGCGGATGAAGGCGCATAGACCTGCACCACATGCAATGTGTGCTTCTTATTGAGTCTAACGACGAGAGATGCTGCACGCTCATTAATACTGTGAAATTCTGCTTCATTCCCTGTTATAGCCCTATGAACCAGAAACCCTACACCTAAGTGTTCTGTTTCAGAATACCCGCGATAACAGAAAATGTCCCCAGTAGGAAGCACCACAGATCTCTCCCCAACCCTTCTTACCTGGCGTAACCCTACTATACGCCATCGAATATCAAATAACTCATGTAAAAGAACCGATGAACTAGCTTCCCTCGAAAGAGTTCGAGCATTAAATGTACAAATGTGTAGTTCACATTGGCGGCCTACTCGGACCCAGAGATTCTTAGCACCTTCTGCTGTATTGCTTGCCTTCCCGCCGCCTTGTGTAGGGGCGACATAGCTGCTGGGGACTGAAGGCCGATAGTGTGTTTGTAAAAGCATTGGGAGGTTTGGGGAAAATGTACTCACAACCAGGGTTGCCAAATCCTTGTCTGGTGAGGAAATGCTGTTTGGGCCCCAGGGTGCCTCACCTAGTACGGTTGAACCTATCTGGTACAGCCTCCCGTGGTATCCGGCAACGTTCTATACCGGACCGGGCAGCATTTTGGACCTGCTAATGTAATGAAGGGCGGTTGCTGAGCATCGATATGCTCAGAAATTCTGAAACGCTGCATTGATGCACATAAGCTGTGGCATCTACAAAGCGCCGCTTTGTATTTTAACTGAATGGTTATCGTTCAGATTGGAGGTACAGCATTCAAATTTCATCAGGATTAGTTATTTCTCGGTAAATTGGGCAATCGTGTGCGAATAGTAGGATTGAACGAGTGACGTCGTTGGCTAAATCGTTAATGTGTATTAGGAAAAGAAGGGGACCTGACACAGAGCCTTACTGTGCACCGGAGGACAAGGCATGGAAGTGCAGCAGGAACGTACTGAGTTCGATTAAGCAAGAAGTTTTTCATCCGCTTCGGTATGTTATAATCAATATTAAGTTTACTTACTTATAGTAACAGAAAACGGCGCGAGACGGTGTCAAACACTTCTTGGAAGTCAAGAAACATACAGTCAATGAAAGAGCCGCAATCCATGACAGAAACCAGGTCATTTGTAAACAGTAGATGTTGATGTTTGTTCAACAAGTTATTTAATTCAATAAATTTAATGGGACTAGAATAAATGACGTGTTCGATATGTTTGTAAGGGATGCTGGTTAGGGTGATTGGCCTGTGATTGGTAAGTTGTGTAGAGTTTCCTTGTTTCGGTACTGGCGCCACTCTCCCCGCCTTCCAATAATCGGCTAGCACAGAACACTCCAGCAGGTACTGAATGAAAATTGCGCTTGTTTTAGAACCTGTGATGTAATTACATCGGTACCAGGTGATGATAATATCAAGATTTGAATGAGCCTTAAAATGCCTTCCGAAAGGCAAGGTCTATTATAGGAAGACATATCATCAGTACGTACTTAGTTTACTGCGGGAAACATCTTCAGACAACGACTGCATAAAAACATTTTGCAACGATACGCAGCACATGTTATCAGAATACCCGTTGGCCGCAACGGAAACTGGGAGTTCCTGCGCAAGGCAACATCGAACAGCTTTGTTATATTTTGAGCTCGACAGCTCGCTTTCCTCCTTCGCAGGAAGATAGAGAAGGGTGCGGCTCCGCGCATTCTTTGTGCATACGCGACCGTCGGACGCGCTTGGCAACGGTCGCAGCCGGATGCCGTGTGATATGCTGCGCTGATAATAATGGCTAAAGTCCTTAAGCCAACTGCACTGAAAATATCGACCTCTTAGAAACCCATCTCCCGCATAGTCTGCCTAAGAAGACTGCAAGATACAAAATACGACAGCTGAAATACCCGCATGCATTACGCAAATGACTAGAAAAAAAATGGGTGACTTGCGAACCGAAATTGGAGGCAGCGCAGCCATTATTGCCAGGCTAAAATGCCGTTACCATGGAGGAAAGAAAAGGTTCTTTCCTCCATGGCCGTTACAGTCAGTGAGCGATCCGCTGGATGGCAGGATCAAGATTACAAGCGCTTGATGCACGTGGCAGTTCTAGTTGATTGATGGATGGATTGGTGGATGGATTGATTGATTGATGCATTGATTGATTGATTGATTGATTGATTGATTGATTGATTGATTGATTGATTGATTGATTGATTGATTGATTGATCGATCGATTGATTGATTGTGGGGTTTAACGCGGCGACGCTTCATACGCGATGGGGCGCGCCGTAGTGGAGGGCTCCGATATACCTTGGGCTCCGCCCCCACCGCAGCTCGACCAGTTCTCCCGGATGGCCGGCGGACCAAGCACCCGTACGGCCGGAATGTCATTTCGGCTTGCTGGCTGTTTGCGCGATCCGCCGGCAGGTGCAGCGTCGTCTGCTGAGCAGCTATTTTAAACGTTAATAACTGATTCACAAGGCATTTCACGGGGCTAGAAGTCATGTCCCAATACCGCACGTACAAAATAGATTTGGCCTAGAGGAAATTTTAGAGCGGTCGGCCTTTAAACTTCAGTGACGGCAAAAACTACCTCTCGTGCATAATTCTTTTGGCTACGGTTGTTTATTCTTTTACCATGACACCCATATTAACTTTTTGATTATATATTCCCTGCAACTTGTGGGAATTGCGGAGCTCCGCCATCTTTGCTATCCCTCTCGGCCCGCCGCGGAGGCGAGAGGGGTGGTACCTCTCTCTCCGCGGTCGCGCGCTTCCCCTCCGGGAGGATGCCCGTGAGAGCGAGGGGGCGCGGCCGACCCCCTCACGTGACAGGTTTGCCCGGAAGCTCCGGCGGCCTGGTCCGAGGCGGGCGACGGAGGTACGGCCTCTTTGGACACGAACCATCGTCGGGAGCCAACGTTACTGTTTATTCTAGTAACGTTGTCGGGAGCGGCCGTAAGTACGAGTCGCTCCTTTTTGGCCTGCCTTTGTCCGCCCTCGCGCCTGTCTCTCCCGCCCTGGCTAAGGTGGTCGGCGGTGTAGAACGACGCGCCCGACGTCTCCTTTATTGCATTGCAATAAACGTCGGAGTGGGCGAATTCTGTGTCCTGTGTTCCTTGCTGTTCGCTGCCGATACGCCAAGTTGGTGATCCGTGGCGGTGTTCAGTGGAGCTAGCCTTGCGGCCGGATCTCGAGGATCGAGCTAGGCCGCCGTCAGAACCCTGGTCCCCACGAACTACAGTTGTGAGGGCCATTTAACCCAGCTGTAGTGTTATTGTTTCTTATTAAGGACACATCGTTAGACAAACAGTGTCCACTGGAAGCAAACAGTATACGTCCAACCTAGCGCTCGCCGTCGCTCCGGCCGCTTGTGTTTACTTTGAATTCCGGTTTTCACAGCTCGCGTGACGGGCGGCTGGCGCCATCCACTCGGCCCAGGACGAGGACACCTGTGAGGGCTCTTGCTCGCTGTCAAGCACGAATCCGGCTATCGATGGTGTTCGTAGGGTGTGGCTCGGGGGTCCGCGTGCCATGGGCGCCACTTGAGAGGAGGCGTCGGGTCGCATCACGTGCCTGATAGAAGGCATGACGGCGGCACTGGAAAACCACCGTTAAAATTTTCTCGTTGCGATACAAAGTGGCTGAACTTCAAGGCTTGGGCCCGTTAGAGCAACAGAATAAAGGACGCAACACTGCATGATGGTGGGCGGGAAAGTCCGCTTTCAAATTCAGCTCCCTGGTTTTAAATTGGAAGATGGCGTGCGCAACCTAGGCTTTAGTCGATTGCAAGGCCATTAGGCAATGTTAACAATTCCATTCCGTGCCGTTTAAGCACCCCTTGAAAATATCACGCCGTACCCCTCGCACGATTGGTGACACCGTATGCGAAGATGGGTTCGCAGGTCAGTGGGATGTTGCCCGATTTTATTTCGCGAAGGACGTCGCCTTTGACGACACATTTTCTTTCCAGATAGCCCGCACAAATGTCTTGCTCCCAAAAGGTGGCCTTGCTGCCGTCCGGCCACTGCTTGCTAGTCATGAATATCGCAAGGCCGCAGCAGTTGGAAGCCTCGAGTGGGGCCCACTATGGCCAGGCCAACTGCATGCTAATCTTCACCGACACAGTGGATTCCTTCGGTGGTGCAAACGTCCGCACCATTTCGTGGTGGACCTCTTGCGGTGGCCGAGAGTGTGCCCTAGCTATAGTGCCTAGCTCAAGGACCAGCAAGGCTATGGTGCCTAGAATATTCTAGGCACTATAGCAGGGCGACATGCCGGACTCCTGGAGCAATGACGATACGGAACAGTTCTGACGGAAACTTGCTCCATCCTCTGTGACTTGCGAGCACCTCGCAAGGTGTGTTGTGCCAAGCATTTGGAAGTAAAATTGGTCTAGGTCAATGCTTTCAGTGGCGAGGTTGCGTGTTGAGTTAATGCGAAGCGAACGAAATGTGTGCTGCAGCATTGTGTTTCAATTCGAGCACATCTAAATCTATAGCACGCAAATCTAAGTGGGAAGTTCGTTTTTGCGTTGTACATTGGAAGCATTTGGCATCATGCATCATACTCCAAAGCACTGATCTACTATCACAATCGTTAACGCATCTCTTGCATTGAGGATGGAAGGGTCAATCCACATTGTGCGATCGCTAAGCCCTTTGTGCGACGAACCAGGTCACTTTTATAACTCCCCACAGCCACCCATCCTGAGTTCCCCATTTTTCCATGCCACATACACAGTGCGAAGCACTTCAAAACTCGCAATTTTTACCTTACTTGTCAGAGGTAATCAAAGGAATTTATCCTCACCCCGTGTTGTTTCTCTCCGTATATCGTTATCTATAGCCTGTCATTACATTCATCCTAATCATCACGAGTCTCTCATTGGCCTCCACAAGTTTCTGTTTAGCGCTGTCAGAGTCCATTTATAGCCTCCGAATTCATCGAGTGAACAGCCTTCCCCTTTTTCTATTACTAGTCTCTCGGTATCCACTCTTACCCTGATGGTTCACCGATTCTTATTTCGTCTGATGGCATGCTCTGCCGAAGTCCATTCGCTTCTTAATCTGGACTACGAGATCTCGAGTTTGTTCTCTGATCCAGGCAGCTCGTTTCCTGTCCGTGAGTGCTATTCCTATCATCCCTCGTTCTAGGAACCGTTGAGACGTCCTAAGGGATCTTTCCAGTTCAGTAAGGCCCAGTAAAGTTTCCTCCATAGATGTGATCACCGGCAGCGGAATCTGCTTGTATACTATTTTTCTCCGTGACAGAGGCAGCTTACCTTTCATCATTTGACAGTGCTTGCGGAGTGCACACCGGCCCCTCCCTTCCCTGCGCTAGATTTCCTTGTCGCGGGTCAGCACTAAAGACTTGTCTAAATACTCCTCTTCTTGTTCTAGCGCTGAGTTAACTATGCTAAAGAGGGTGCTTTCAGTATGTCTATCATTACTTTGGACTTATTCACATTTACTTGTAGCCCTAAGGCAAAGCTTTCTGTCTGTAGTTCAAGAATTTCTTGCAGGTGCTGTGGAGACTCACTCAGCACTACAATATCGTCCGCATACCTCAAATGGCTGAAGTATTGCCCGTTAACTCGTAATTTTGTAGGCCGAAAATTCCTAAAAAGTGCAACGAACATTTGACACTTGGCAATGTTGGTCTTGGAATCACCTATCATATACAATATTGTCTGCATGGCCGTCTAGGAGCAACCTGTAGTCATTTTTAAAATAAGCAGTATTGCAGTACATAGCAGATGAGCCAGACTGACTGATTGAGGGAAGAATCGTGCACTTCATTAAATATACGATAATGATCCCGTTGAATTATTAGGGTCACTGTATACAGTTGTGGATACTGTTTTGATGGCGTTATAGCACGCAAAGCACAAATTGTAAACAATAAATAAGAACAAGGCACGGCGCGCCAATTTCAATATCAAACTGAGCACCACAACGCTGCTTACCGGTATTCTTACAAATATGTATAAGTTTTGCTGCCGTTCGAGATGGAAACCTGTATCAAGGAATATTAGCAGCTTTTTAACAGACTAAATAGCATACGGATATTCTACGAATTCTGGCAGCCATTTTCGCTTTCTTATGACTGATGTTTCGGCAAACATGTAGCACATCCACTCAAGGCGTGAGTGCGCCAGCGTCTTTCAGATAGGCTGGACTGAGTCGAACACGTTGCAAATTCCACTGTGCGCCCGCATGGGTGAGTCGCGGTGGCAGTGGAAAGCTTCGGCGAACGCCGGCAGGTGGCGGAGCGGAAAGTTGACCCGCTGCTCCGGTGGAATCTGTTGAATGGCGGCGTAGCGGTGGGCTTTGTAGGCTTCGTCGCTGCGCTCGCAGTTATCGTGCGCGAAGTAGATGAAAAAAAGCTGCTCGGAGGAGTTCGTCGGGATTGGCAGGAGGCGGAAGTCGAGCTCCCAGATTCGCTTCACGTGCAGCAGCTCCTGCAGTCGAACAGATAGTAGGTCTATTGAGGTTTCCAGCACAAAGTTTCCTCGAGTCCTTAAGCGTTATTGCTTGAGAACTCGGGCTAACTACAGCAACAGCAAGCTGTGGAATGTTGCCTGGAGTGGAAGGCCTTCCGACAGAGAGCACTATCCCGAATTCTTGCGTACAGCGCAGCAAACTAAATACCGCTTATACCGCACACGCAACCACGCTTGGAACCCGCTGGCCTCCAAAGTGGAAGCAACACGTGCACTGAATCGGCGGCGACTTGCGGTCTTCGCCAGAATTGCGAAAGGTGAAACGCTTCCGCTCAGGGGGGCTACGGAGCTATTAACGACACCTATGTAGAATGAGCGGAGGCGCCGGAGAACATCGCAGAAACAGCCCCGAAGCTTCTAAAAAGACCCCTTATCTGCGCTGCTGGCACTGCAAACAAGAACTGTGCGTGCCACTTTCTCAAGAGCGCGCTCCCTACCTTGAAAGCCTTGTGAGCCAGGTGGACGGCGGCCGTCTGCACGAGCAGCGCGTTGCGGGCGTCGTCGGGGTCAACGATGCCGTCGTCGCCGCCTCGCAGCGCGGCCGGCAGCATGCGGTAGTCGCTGATGAGGCAGTCGAGCAGCTCGTCTAGTAGGCGCTGAGAGCGGTCGCTGAAGCGCAGCATCGTGGTCTCGTCCCACGCGCTGTCTTCGAACAGCGCGGGCACCAGGCCCCCGAACAGCCGCACCGCCATCCGCGACAGCTGCAGGGCGAACACGCTGCCGTTGCTTGGCACGGACCAGTTCACCACGCCGAAGGGCACGTACACCGCCTGGTGCGCCCAGCTGAACCTGCCGTCGTTGCAGTCATTTATGTTAATCACGGGAAGGCCACACCACTAAAAACGGGGAGAGGGAAGGAGGGTAGAGGAGCGGTAGGCCATTTGTAGAAATGACGTGTCCACGAGGGTCATGCAAGAAATATCTGCAGAGTGTGGAGCCCAGGCTCAGGCGAAGATCACATCTCAAAACAGATTTTTTTCCGAGACGTCTGTCTACCCTGATTTTGAGAAACCACTCTCTACGGATAAACCAAAAGTTGAGAGAAAGTTACGGAGAGCCGTCAAAGCCACTACAGACTAGTGGACACACGAGACACCGGATAGGCCGCATTGGGAAGCGGTAAGTATAGAGAAAAACTGAACGAAGTTCACACTAACGCATGAGATTTGAAGGTAGCAAGGCTGCATGCAAACTTCACGACCATCACGACGGTTTAAGTCCACGGTCGCACCGATTTTCTCTTTCTTCGCTGCCGCAACAACCTTTACTCCGTCATTGTTGCATTTTTAAAAAAGTGATAATCATTGGAAATCTTCTTTGAGGGGCGTACGCTATGACGTGCCTTTCTCGTTGCAAGCAAGTGTTATCCAGATGACGACGAACGCTGGGGGTTTCCTTTTAGTGGGGAGGGGAATCTGGACATTATACCTAAGTGGGTATGCTTGGCTTGACAAACGTGCACCGGGGACGCTGGGTGGTCACCGCGACGCACGCACACAGGAACGCTCGGCATTTTCTTGGTATATTTAACTGCGCATGGTTTGGGACACCGCTTCGCTGTTAAAGTCAATTAGAGACTGCTCTGGGATATCTCATCGCCGTAAACTCAAAACGCCAGTTAAAAAACATGGAATTATTTTGTATGACCGCTATGAAGATGTCTTTAGGCTTAAAAATTAAGAGTAAGACCAAACCCTGCATCCTTTGTCTATGCGGGTTTGGAAACTACGGCGTAATACTTTCCAAACGATCGGCACGTTTCGCGGGTGTTTTCAACAGCTTGGCGCCTCCGTGGTCCTGGTGCGCTCGGACATCGTGGCCACTGCTGTCGTGGAAACCACTTTCGTGTACACGTTCCGCGGGTGATGCGCAGTGCACTGTGTTCTGGCATCTGTTATTTGAATCCGCGCACCAGGAAGTTCCAAGAGCTTTCGGCTGAATTTACGGGGGAAGTAATGGCGGTGGATCTCTAAAAAGCGCTTCATGGGGCGGGAAACGTCTTGTGGCGCCAATGAGTGCTGCCTGTCGCCCTTACACGGTGACAAAGCGTTCATTACGCATCGCAAGCCCCCTGGCTGCGGTCACTTTATTTGCGGGATAAGGTGATGAGCATGCAATTTTCCAGTGCGCTCGTTAAAAGTGTGTTCCTGTTCGGGAGTGACGCCGTTACAAAAACAGCGCAGCCAGAATACACGTCTCACGATTGCCTTTAAATGCCAAGCATACTTTGGCTTTGGACAATTACCTGATGTTACCTCCGTAAAGATCCCTGGGCCCTTAAAGCAAAACTTCTGTAGTGTGTTCATTGCTAACAATATAACGGTGAATCGATACAGGGCTCGGCGAAAACCTCTACGTAGTCAGCCAGGTACGGCAAACTGGGCCAAGTAGCGAAACATTGCCTCAAATTAAAACTCGCCGCTCCCATCTTCGCAGGTGCGGTATTTCTTCAGGCGTTGCGGCTTTTCGCACACTTTGTACAACGTTTGCAGCCTGCGATCCAGTGACGCAGAGCCGCGAGTGGCGTAGCGTACCGGGACAAGGTTCCGAAGGCGTCGCCCACATCTCGGGGTCGCGTCCTGCGTAACAGTTGCGCCAGCCGCTGGCTCTGGTGGGCTTTGGAGGCGGCCCAGAACATGTTCATGGGGCTGCTGCCCGACAGAGGCGCTCCGTCCGCGCACTGCAGGTCCCGCCTGAGGACCCAGGTCGGGTAGAAGCGGGCCAGCCGGAGCCGCCGCAGCATGAAGTGCACCACGTGGTGCGTGTGGCTGTCCATCCACGAGTAGCGGCGGGAGCTGCGGAAGAAGATGCTCTCCAGCTGCGACATCCACACGCGGCTCGTGACGTCGCTGCCGCTGGCCCTGACGACCCTCGCGTGGGCCCTGGCGGCGCACGCGGGCAGCACGGAGGCCACGGCCCGCAGGCAGAGCACCCACTTGGCCAGCGGCGACAGCACACGACCCGCGCTCTCCACGCTGTGCACGCGCAGGAGGGAGTCGCTGTCGGGCAGGAAAGGAGCCACGTGGGCCACCAGGCGGAAGCCGAGGAAGTTGAGGACGGCCCGAGTGCCCGCGTCGTTGAACACTCCCGCGAGCTCGCGATCGAAGTAGGCGGGGTTACGGTACTGCACGGTCGTGTTTCTCATCAGGGTGCTCTCGAAGACGACCGACAGAAAGCCGCGAAGGTCTGCGTCGACGCTGTCGAGAGGCACGAGTTTCACTTCCACACCGGGAAAGAAGGGGCGCCGCCTGGCGATGCTGTTGAAGGTGGCCATGACGTCGGCCGTGAGCTCGTGCCGCATACCCGAGCTGCCGAACAGCTGCGCTGCCTCCGAGATGGCGCCGCGGAACATGGAATCGATGTCGTTGCGCTGATCGTCGCCCCGGTAAAATATGAGCTCGGGAAGGTCGAGTTCGAGCACGGGCTGCAAGAAGGTTTTGTCCAGGGCCGCCTGGACGCCAAGGAGTGCCGCAAGTCCGAAATCTCGCGTCAGTCTCCCAGCCACGGACCATACGTCAGGCACGCTTACAACTGCCGTTTTGTCCACGGGCCAGTTTAGCATCGGTGGCCAAGTGGAAAATATTTGTCGGAGCTCCGTGGCAGCGTTGCTGCCGTGTACGCTCATGCAGGCCTCGTACAAATGCTTCGCCTCAATCACATCGTCGGATCCGGAGCTCAGTATGTACTTGAGCACCCTGTTGTGCATGGCCTGTTCAAGGAACGTATCTGTCGAAGATGCGAAGCCTACTCCGGACTTATAACCGTGCATCGTGCGCTCCCAGTGTTGACAGACGTAACGGTAAAAGTTGTCGCACGGAGACACGTCGCGACTGAAGAGGCTAGCCAGATACACTCCCTCTTTCAGGCAGAAATCAGTAGAGCAGAGGTATACCCGTGGATGGGGTGCGACCGTAAGTGTGGGATGGCGAGTGACGGTCATGTTTCGGTCGGCAGGCCAGGTCGGGAAGGTATCCGTCCACGTGGGTTTGTGTGGCCCGTGTCTTTGATACGAGAGCAGCACAACAACGCAAATCCATATTGCGCACATCATTGCTAGGAGTATGACAATGTTGCTCTCGGGGTACATGACCGTCGTATGTTGCTCGAGTTCCTTCAAGATCTCTTCCATATCTTGCCTGCTCTCGTACTCTGGTTCAGGGGCGACGTCGCCTGACTGCGACAACATGATTGAGAGTGGCGGCTCTTCTTGAAGCTTTGGCGCAGCTTCCTCGAGCCGTTCATCCTCAGACTTGTCTTCACCCATCGCTTTCGCTTCATCCGCGCCCTCTTCTGACTCATCATTTTTAATGGTTTGACGCGTATCCTTGGAAGCATGCGATCGCATCGACGCCTCCATTTCAGATGTGCCAGACCGCGAACTGGATTTGGTTGGCAAATCGTCAACTCCCCGATCCTTAGTTGTCTTGCTGCGATCTACTGCGTCGTCTGCTTCCCTTGCCTCAGTGTTCAGGAGAACTGTTTCTTTAACCGCCTTCTCCTTTGACTCCTCCTTGTTCACCTCGCTCCGCTGGTCCATTTCAATGGCTCGTCCCGCCTTCGGGAGACCATCGACTCCTGGAAAAGCTGTGCCTTCTGCATAGTCGGCAAGATCGGCTTCGGTAGGTTTTGTTTCCGCAGGGTCTTCGTGCAGGGAGTATTTCTCCGCTTGGTGGGCAATGGAGACTCTCCTCAATTCTGGTTTTAATGATGTTCTACTGATGGCTGAAGCAAAAGAGACATCCGAAGACATCGTCTCAGATAGAACTTCAGGGCTCTTAATTGACGTTCGCTTAAGCGGGGGCGACAGTGGCGATGATTCTAATTCTTCTAGATTTATTTCACTCTCCCCCCCGTCCGTCGGACAAATTTTGGGAGTTTCCATAGATGACGCAGTTTGTGAAAACACTTTTTCGGACGTAGGTCGGAGTTGTGTCACAGAGAGAGATTCTTGCGAGGATGTTGAAGCCTTGGAAGGCTTTCGTGTCTTTTCCGGCCTGTCGGTTCTTTTTCCGTGGCGGGGCTTCTTTTTCTTGGTTTTGCGCTTTGACTCTGACAGGGTGGATGTCTTAGATGACCCTTTGACTCGCGTTGCTGCAGTCTTCTGGGACGGCCACGAGAAAGTCTTGTATTTGGCAGCTCTCCCGCTTGTGGACCAACGCATGTCCACAAAATAGGTTCCAGAGCCCTCGCTTTCGCCGTAGGGCCATCCCTCCTGCACGGAGCAAAAGTATTCCTGCTTGCAACAAAGAAAACAGTTTAAAGTACGGGGTTGGCTAGTGCTGGGCAACTGCATTAGATTGCCTGGAAGGTGAGGCCACAATATCGGCACAGGGGCCGTAGCTGATAAAGTATCAACGCCACTTGTTTCTGGCAATTGTTGCTCTACGATACTGAAAATTTTTGATTGTCACCTTTGGTTGGCCGTCGATAGCCCTCCAGCGTAGCTCCTGCGATGTCGACGGCGCTCCTTGGGATTCCCTGCATTCAGGGCAACTCCACTGCAATTTGCACTCTTTTAACGCGCCTTGTGCGCGTATTTCCCCTCTTCCAAACCGGTCCTGCAGCCTTCATGCGTGCTCCTAGCCGCCGCCAGACCAGTTTCCAGAGTGCGAATACGCGTGCGGGTACGCGTCCCTTTCTGCTCATGTGTTCCCCGCTTAACTCGGTTCTATCGTCTGCTATGAACACATCCATGCCCCTGGAGTTGTATGGTATGAACCTACGGCGGCTTTGCTGACACGCTGCTGCTTGGACTTTCCACTAGCTGTTTAACACACCTGCCTTGACTTCTCGTAAAGCATGTTATAGCTAGAAGCACTTGAAACTTATCCTATTTGCACCGCTTCCATGGCATTCATCGTTCTAATGGGCGGAAACGTACGGCTCGATGAAGAGTCGCGAGCAACATTTTGCGTGATATCGATACAGCAATCAATTGATTGGGCGCTGCGTGCAGGGCGACCCACTGCTCACTCCTGATCTCTTGATTCATTGACTGTAGCGTTTAACACACCGACGCAACGCAGGCGATAAGGCCCGCCGTAGCGGAGGGCTCCGGATTAATTTTGACAACCTGGGGATCTTTAAGGTGCGCCGAAATCTCGTACATACGGACATTTTTGCTTTTCGCCTCCATCAGTTCGGCCGGCAATCGAACCCGCGTCCTTGTGCTCAGCATCGTTGTCTTAGCCACTGAGCCACCACGGCGGGTTGATCCCTTAATTGGTGCACGACATTTCAGACGCATTTTTTTCGTATACATAATGGATTATTATCGTTTAAGGTATAACAACTAATTTCGGCAGACGTTACACTGAAAACATTGCCTACATCGTAATGAATCATGTCAAGAATTTTTCTCTAGGCAAAAAGTAATTTTCCGCCAGATGAGCGTGTTTTCGCCGTAGTATATTGTTTATCGTGGTTTCCATTTTGCCTTTCTCTGTTGAGTGATATGTGCCACTGTACCGTATACTCGAGGCTGGGACGACCACAATGTCGAGGCGCTAAATAAACATAATGCCCTATTTTTTATTTGTAGTATCCGCTTTAACGCAAGCTGTGTTGATCTCCCTTATGGCGCAGGTGCACCTAGTAGATGCCACTTTCCCCGGCATTCAATTGATTAAAAACGTGACATCAACAACAGCCTGAAAGTCGCCGCTCTTGGAAGTGGTGTCATATAGCCATCGTAACAAGCAGCCCACGTAGCATTCATTGTAGGAATGACAGAACATGTTAACTAGCAATGGATTACACCTTTTTGAAATTCCTACTGCTATGACATGACGGCATTCTGATGGCCTCTATCCCTCAAATGCGCGGACCACGATCAACAGGGCTTACCACGTCATTCCAGGTTCAAAAGGACCGCCCCGGCCAGTGGGCGCCACGAGCAGAGACGGGGTTTCTCTTCCACGAGGTTTGCGATCGGTTGCTATCGCCGGCACGGAAGGCGCGTAGACCCTAAAGGAAGAACAGGGTTATACCACCTTTAGTCAACCTGCACAGCGTCGTAAGATATGGGGACGTGAGATGATGGCGTGCCGCATTAAAAGAAAAATGTGGTTGATCCTTCTTGCATAGGAATCGGGAAAGCACGAAAGTGAAATGCGCCTTCACAGGAGCATTTGAATATTTATTGTGCACCGATATGAACTTGCACATCGCTATTTATATTTCGTCGGTGCTGGAGTGCACGTGCCAGAGCATTGCGTAAATCCGATTGAAACCCCAGGCGCTCGCAAACCACGCGAACGAAACCGAATGGGTTGTCAGCGAATCGTTTGGTGAAGTCACGGTCGCTACAGGGAAAGGAGCATGAATTGCGGGTCGGCAGCAGTCTTGTGGGTGTGCTTGGCGAGCGACGTCCTGCTAGAACGCGGCCGCGGCATTCCACAAGCTGAGCGGCCTTCCACATAGGCGGCGGGCGCATAAACACAGCAGCTTCCAATGCTATACGCTGCCCTATCGAGGCGCCAACGATGGGCGCTCGTTCGCGTCATCACGCACTACTTCGCTCCCCCTCTCCTAGACGGCAGCACCGTCTGAATGAACCGAGGGAGGACATAGGGCGCGTGCGTACAGCTGTCCCTGCATGCCTGCATGGCTCAGTTGGCAGAGCGTTGTACACCTCCCGTTGCAGCCAGACTGATCGCTGGCTCGAGTCCTAGCGCCGCCGCTCCAGTGGAAAAAAATTCTGGTTATAGCAGTTCCGTGACGGATATGACGTCGGTAAGGTGTATGTACCCCGGCATAAAACACTTTCGCGTTAAAAAGGACGCGTATCTGCGCACTTCATTGCAAAAGTCATCAAAAGACGGTAGTCGTGTGCCCTCCTGCCGGGAACATCACCCCTTCACTTTCAGCTCACTTCTCATGCTCTTCCTCCCCGTCTCGCTCCCCCCGCGATAAACCCGCCAGAGGATTGTTCAAGTCAATTAAAATTTACCGTGTTACAGTGTTCCACGCGTGTTCACGCACTGTCTACTGGAACCTGTCATTACTGTTGCTGTTTGAATTCATGGAATGGCGCCAGGAGTGTTCGTATCGCGGGCGATCCCTTTTTGTAATTTTCTGGGCGTATTTTCTTCTATGGACAAAGTTCCATATATCGTTTAATTAAAAGAGAACTGAAAATATCACTTATGCATTGCAGATTTGAGTCAGATATGCCTGATGTTTTTTTTTTTTTTTTGCGCAAAAATGTTCGCAGGTATGAACATTCCATCCAGATTTAGAAGTTTAGAAATGCGTCACCTATATAAGCGTCTCTTTCACCAACTCTCGTAACTTTGACCGGGCAGCTGAATGAACAGACAGATGGACGGACGGACGGACGGACGGACGGACGGACGGACGGACGGACGGACGGACGGACAGGGGAGGGGGGAGGCTGGGTGACCGGGAAGCCAAGGACATGGTATGTGAAATGGGACCTCGGCAGCGCAAGTTCAAAATATATTTTTTTTATTAAGTGCTAAAGCATTCACTGCCCTCTTGGTTGTATCGCATGTTTCCTTGTCCTATGCGACCCAGTGAAGCCTCCCCGAGACACCCACCGTCTTGGCGGAGGGGCATCGGCCTCCCAGTACAGCACTTCTCCCCGCGGCACCGCCGACTCGGACGTGGCCCTGCCCTGCTTAGTGAGAGACTTGCGCCTCGAAGTTCTCGCCGGGGTAGCAGGGAACAGCGACTGCGACCAGCGGTCTGGGCTTCCGGGCGGCCCAATCTCTTCATAGGCGTCCAGCAGGATTCGTCCCCCGGGACGCGCGGCAGGACGACCACCAGTCACGTCGGACGGTCGGCGTGACGCTCCAGTGGCCACCGTCGGGGTGGCGGAGTCGCGGATGAACCCCGGTGGGGCCTCCTGCGTAGATAAATCCAACATGGTTCGCCGCTGCCACCAGATACCCATGGATGTTAGCGATTACTCTGTTTAGAGGGCGGACCCAAATGGAAAGCCCTCGCAACCTGAATAGACCCAAATTGCGCTAACCGTACTAGCTGTGGTTAAGGTGTTTCGTGTACACAAACAAGGTGCCCACTGTTAGAAGCCTTTTGCCTCTAGCATTCATGATCTACTAGACAGATACGAGTCGATTGAATACAGTCGGGTTGTTGATCAAGCCAACGCTTTGTGGAACCTGCTTTCCGCCTCATGCCACCACCACAACTCGTCTCGTTATAATTTGAAGCCTCTCAGAAAGCAGTTTTGCAGATATGCACGCATGCCCGTGTTCCTCCATGTTGATCGGATTTCTCCCGTTTTCTACTCGGATCGGATCGGATTTCTTGCCATTAGCTCTGGATAGAGGTTCTCCTGAGAACCCTCCGCGTGGCGTCTTCCTTAGCTAACATCTACACAGGGCGTGCAGTCTACCGTGCCTCCTTATCCAGTGTTAAGACGGAGCTTGGCCGTCGTCGGCTAAAAAAAAAAGAAGCGTGACGTACGGCCGAGCGCAGCCAATGGCTGTGCGCATCTCGAAATAACCCTGTTTCTCTAGGTGGTCTTGCGCCTGGTCGATGACATCGCCGCTTCCACAGTGCTTTGTAGGGGCGGTGAAAGAGGAAATGCGCCAGTCCTGTTGCGGGCCCTTTTTAATGAACGATAACTCGGCTAACACTGAACGCTTTTAAACCATTTTTTTTTTGTGGCAGGACGTTCTTTGAATAGCACCCCAACGATTGCGCACGTAAAATCGCAACCTTTGGAACCCTGTTTAGGGCCCCTTTAAGAATGACCTTCTCTTTCCTGTCTAATAACGCTCTCCGAAAATTCAAGCTACAGTGTAGACCTCCACCTGGATGCACACCCGACAATATGTTTGAGGTTCCGTCAACAGCCCCTTATCACTCGCCTGCCGCAAGCTTTCACTTTGAAGTGAAACCTCTCCGAAAGGCAAGGGAGGGAAAGCTGGTGTCTCGGGTGTTTCTCTGCAAAGCAAGCATCAAAGCACCATTTGTAAGAACCTTGTCGTGGTTCCACAGCTCTTGAAGAACCTGAAGATGCATCTACCAAAACCTGTACCCCCCTCTGGGCACTCTGGCGTGAGCGCTCACGAGTGTGTGTATTTACTAGTAAATGCTGTATGTAGCTGTAGTATAGTGACTGCATCACAAGTAAGCGGGGACTGATTTATGCCATACTCTTGTGTCACAGAATTGCGGGGTAATTTTGTGGCCGATGCCTCGGACGGGAGGAGCGACAAACAACTCCCCCCTACATGCGAATTCGAGGATGTGGTTCGGACCTGCTAACCGGCGATAGGTCCACGCCTGATTGGCCGCTGGCGGGAGGCACGAGACGGGGCACGGGATAACCGTTTCAAAACAAAGCACATTTAATTTCTCCCCATACACAGGAAATCAGGAACAGGCCGACACAGATGATATGACGACTAAACAACGAACTGCAGTTGACACCCCGTTGGGGTCAGAGCTTCCAAGAAACCGGACCAGAGTACATTGATCACAATGAAAGAAACGGTACCCGCCGTTACGAGCCCAAGAAGAAGACGACAGTAGATGAAGGGGATAGTAAAGTGTACAATAGGCGGGGTTGGAGGCTTCCCTCAACTGCTAACAAAGGCCCGCGAGGAATACATACAGCATGGTGCACTGAAGAAGGCGAATATAGAAGCCCGTGCAGTCCACTTAGAGAAGTACATTAGAGAATACGAGCAGAAAGAGTCCGAAGAAGGGTGGAGAAGGGGAGAACAACTTAGGTGCGGTCCGGCTGATGGTCTCGCCGGGGTGACGGAGGCTGTCGGCCGTCTGTGGTGGGGCGCTGCTCATCAGCGACGCAATTTGGGCGAACTTCGGCTGCGCACTTTCACCTCCTTGAGGCGATCTTCGGGGGCCCGGAGCTCACCACCGTCCTCGCTCGGCTTCCCCAGCACAGCCCTCAAGGCCGACGCCGCGTCCCGGCCGTCCGTCCGGCCACCGCCAGTTCTCAGCCCATTCTCCCCGCAAACCCGGCGCTGCACCGTGCACACAGTCCCTCTTCCGCTGGCCGCGGCACTCTCGCCTACCTCTCCCCCCGAAACACAAGGCCAGCCGACCCGGGTGCGACAATGGAGGCGAAAACACTCCCTCGGTTCCCTGAACGCCTCCTCTCGGCCCAAAAATGGCGAGCGGCATGAAAACCGGTCAAGGAGGGACATGAATTTCGCGACATCTTGGGAACTCAGCATTAGCTTCATGCTTCTGTGCCCACGTAGCTTGCCGAAAGAAAATGTTTAAGTGAGCTAGCTTGAATGGACACTGGTGGAAACTGATGTGAGATACCGAATTAACGGCAAACTGGTTTCATACGGGCCTCAGCGTATTGCTGTTTCCGGCGGGACGTCGCCATCCTGCTTATTCCTGTGCAACGTACTCTGGCTGGAGGCAGTGGCCAGCCCTCAAAGGCTGACCATTGAACTTGCCAACATTTCGCCTATTTTTCCAGCCCCCAAGTGATTTGAACGCCATTGTATGACAACAAAGGAATGCATCAATATTGGCTCGAGGAACTCGAAAAACCTGCTCCAGTGATATAACGTATATATTACCTGGTACACGCAATGCGAAATAGCTAGCGTCAGTAAATGTATTTCCTGTAAGTCCCAGATAACTTGGGATTAGAATAAAACTTGCCCGAAATGACGTCCACCTTGTGCCGTGTAACCAGGAATTCAGTTAGGTCTCAGATTTATCACTGACATCACCTGCGGCTCTTACCTATCAGACTCACCAGCGGGTCTTTCATTGTTCACAAGTGAAAATAGTGATTACTGATAAGGCCGGCAACATGCCTAGAGCAATGGCGTTTAGGATATGTCACCTACAAGCATTGAAAAGGTCGCGCATGGAAGCACTACAGCCCTTACACGCGGGCTCACCTGCAAACGGTCGCGTTCCGTATCAGCTCGGCTTGGCGAAGCTGTCGGTTCCTCCAGTATCTCCTGCACTCTGTGGCGGTGCCTGCCGCCCTCAGTGTACATTTCTTCTCGGCGAACTATGGTGCCCTGATTGGGAGGGGCTTCCACGCCGGCCACGATGCAGGGACAAGGCGGCACGAAGGGGGCCCAGGCTGGAGGAATGGCGGCCTCGTATGGATCAGCACCGTATGGGTACGCTTGCTGGGGCTCCCAGCCATCCCACCCGGGCCCGAAGTAGCTGCAAGGTAGTTGTAGGTTTGAAGTAAACAAACATACCGACGCTTAGCTTATGTAGCCATAAGACTCGTTAAAGACATTTTTCGCACTTACTAAGCGTCCTCAGGCCGAGGATAGTAGCCTTCTCCGTTGAGCTCGGGGTAGAGGTACTCTCCTACTCCGTGTCCCTGGTACGCGCTTTCCATCGCGTATTCATACCACGGGTCCCAAGGAATCTCCACGACCTCGTTTGAAGTGGTTTCCTCGATGGCGTTGGGCCTCTGCTCCTTGAAGCGACCTCTTCCCCGAGTTCCTCGCGTGTTACTGGAGAAGATGGTCCTGCGCCTTTGTCTGCCTCCGGCTGCGTCGTCCTCGTCATCGTCCTCGTCATACGTGACACCCTTGCTTCTTCTGTGTCTATTTGTGCGCCCGCGGGAACGCTCTTCATCGCATGCTCTACACGCACCGCTCTCTGAAACCGCCCTGTCGTCGTCGAAAAGAACTGAGCCACACTTGGAGCAAGAACTCGGGGTTTCGCTCGGGGACTCTTCTTGCTTCCTGCGTTGTCCAGGTTCGGGTGGCTGTCTCTCCTCTTTTATGGCGTCTAAAAACGCTTTTGCCAGGTTCCTAATGTCAAAGTCCATGATGCCGCCGTATGCGCTGGCGTCAGTCGCAGCACTCTGTTGCTTGCGCTCCCGGGTCTTCTGCCTAGATGCTTCGTCGCGCCGCGCCGTCCTTGGAGTATTCTGGCCGGATTTCACTTTCGCACCCCTACGAAGGGGCTCTGATGCCGGCGTAGTGGTTCCATCGTCCGTGTCACCGGGAGGCGGTGCTGACGGTCGGCCGTCGCTTGTAGGGTCCCCGGAACTTGCTGCAGCCGACTCCACCGTAGTGTCTGGAGAGCCGAAATTCATTTTCTCCGCAGTCTTTACTCTCCCTCCAGCGTCATCCTCATTTGCCTCCTCAGCCTTTCTGAACTTGGAGCTTTTACGTCTGGGCTTCGCCTTCTTGAGTGTAGACTTCCTTCTTCCTTTCCCGGATCCACCTTAGATAAAGGAACAGTGTACATTGTCAGTTCCGTAGAGAAGAGGGATAGAAGGAAGACAAGCACATTATTACGATCAACGCAAGTATCCGTTACACGATTTGACGGTTAGACTTCCGTTAGTGGTAAAGCAACGAAACGAAGTGGAGTTTGAAACTTGTTATGGAGGCTGTCACTACAGGGACGATATGCGTGCAGGGACCCCGGCGGCTCGCCGTTAACAAAGCGTCCGAGCAACGGATAGATTGCAGACTTCCACCTGTTCTATTAAACCTCCCGCTAAGTATGTGCCAATCCTGATCTTATTCATCATTATTATAATTTATGTAGGCCACGAGCAATGAAATTGTCCCCGTTTCTAGTAGCCATGGCACCGATTCTTCTTGCGTCTTTCTTCCGCTGGTATATTTGGTATCTTTTAACCAGGGGTGATGATAACACGCTAGGAAGAAGGCCATTGACGCCACCTCCATCTTGCGGTTCGCAGAACCACGCTATTTTGACTGGCTAATGACGCCCTCAGCCGGAGGTCGCCATGGCTGGCGTACTGCCCACCCACCACCGACAGAAACCTTCAACCCGACGCAGGCACGCAGCGTGATGTATAGTGTACCACGCTCGGAAGCAACTGTGCGTCTCCCGATTAATCAGTTGGTAACCTGGACGCTCTGCGTTCATTGCGGAAGGTTGTTTGCGAGGCTGCTGAAGGCAGCGACCGAGCTCCAGCTAGCCTACTCACCGTCTCTATTCGACTTGCTGGACATCGTACACAAGGGAGTTGAAGTAAAGGAGCTCAACGACACGACCCGTGGGCAGCTAGAAAACGACGAGTTTGAATACGACTATTCGGACGCATTGGAATCCCAGAGATGGATATGCCAGGACGTGAGCCGGCTGCGCTCGGCATTGAACGATCTGCGGGCACCCCGCATAAGAGACGCCATCAGCGGGAGTTTAGCACAACCGCTCCAACGTCGGGTTGCGCGCATTGACCTCGCGAGTTGTCCTGCCGAACTCGATCGGGACTACCCACAACCACTCGATCCCAGCCAGCATCGCTAACGTGAAGAGCAAGGATTAACGTTCCGAGCCATCCCTGCTGTCTGCCAAAAGAAAGGCGCAAGACCATGTTCCGTCCACCGCGACATGCGACACACAAACCCCGCCATCAACGAGGAAGCGTTAAGAGCCCACACGAATGACAAGAAAAGTATTATGCGACGCCACTTCAAGCTCACGACAAAAAACGGAGAGAAGGCGATAACAAGAAGAAAAAAACACCGAGGCTCCACTGTGCGAGTTCTAGCACACCAGCGTTCCAGAATTCATGAAAAATGAATTCTTGCAGGAAGCTCTCGATGTCCGATCAGTTCCAACCGTAGTAGTAGTGCGGGAGGTTGCACCCATGCGCAAATCTCAGTCGTTCCGTCTCACTGAAGTTGAAGTAGCTAAACAGTGCCTCCTCATCAATGTCAGAAGAGGGAACAACCCAAGAACAAGCACAAGGTGAGCACAAGGTGAGCACAAGACCAATCTGGGAGCACGGCTGGAATCGATGCACCAGCGCTGCCGTAGCTTCGAGACATCTCTAGTTGTCGCACGTCACCTTAACGGTAAACGCTGCTTGACTGCAGGACTGCAATAATTTCAGGAGACGGGGCACAGAGATCGGTTGCCGTCCGCTTCACCTTGGAGAGGTTTGTCTCTCCTGAGATCCGCATAGAAGCACCCCTCGAAACGAAAGCCGTGACAGATTGTGACGGTAGCTTTACAAGGATTGCCGTTTCCGAGTGAAAAACAAAATGTTAACATTGTGGACTAATGGTTCATCCCCCAAATAAATTGCATGCGGGTGGGAGTAAAGGACCGGACAAGTCGGTTCGATGTGACAGGATCCAGCGACCTTTTAAATAACGATGAGTGATTGTCACGTCCACGCGTGTCTCCGCACCGACACGTGAAACATTCATTTCTTCCAGCTGCCTGGCCGCAAAAGAAGGTAGCATCGCCTTACAGCAATGATCAGGATGTGCTGCGAAATACGCTCAACATCGAGCAGCGCAGGTGACGAAAGGAGATATCTGCACCGTGAACTGGCAGTTACGGAAAGGCTACGCACACCTATGGAACAAGACACGATCGCTGGGAGATCACTTGGAGTGGCACACTAAACTTTTTTACTGCCTTTTTGGCCGAAATGGTGTAAAAAGCTTGTCCCATGTCACATACCTTTAAAAGGTGTTTGTCTACAAAAGGGTTTCTTGTGAACACCTTAAAATAAGGGTGTAATGGTGCTTAACACCCTCAAGTCAGGGTGTGGGCAGCGAAGCTACGCGTGGCCATAAGGTTAGACTGAGATACAATCAACATGCACACCTAGAACACAAATGCACTGAGCAAGAAAACTAACAGGAAATAGTCGGAGATTGAGTTAAACATAGCTTACAAACACATTTGCTCTTCTTGCCTTCGTAGCCAGCAGAAGAGAGAGAGAGAGAGAGAGAGAGAGAGAGAGAGAGAGAGAGAGAGAGAGAGAGAGAGAGAGAGAGAGAGAGAGAGAGAGAGAGAGAGAGAGAGAGAGAGAGAGAGAGAGAGAGAGAGAGAGAGAGAGAGAGAACAACCTTTATTAATGCCTGCAATGAGGAGCGAGCCCCGAAGGGGCGAACTTCTAAGACGCGGCCACGACGTCGTGTCGGCGTGCTCTACTAGCCGCTGCCAGACCACGCACCGCAGGTCCCGGGGTGTGCCCGGATCCCGCAGGCACGATCAAAGGCATCTTAGCCAGCAGAAGTCTTCTCATGGAATCGGTTGGCGTGTCGCAAAAATTTAGTATTTGATGGCTAATTTTAAAATGAGGCATTTTAATGCCAGTAAGTCATGAAATTTTATTAACGACCGCACCTATTCCGCATCCTTTGAACACCCTCCAAAAGAGGTCTTCATTATTTCACCACCCTTTTTCTATGACTAAAACGGTGTTGGTACAACAAAAAATATGTTACCACTTTGCAACAGTTTTCACAGCTTTGGTAGAGGACTACGATGCAAATGTGGTGCATGTATTCAAGGTACTCATTTTACAATACCTTTCAAAACATTACTATTTTAATGATACGATCAAACCATAATAGACTGTACAAATATTGTGTTATGCGACGTGATTTACAACATTTAGTCTCGTCAGTACAAACAAGAAAATGTTTAAGGGACTAACACTGATTGACGCGGTCTATAGTTATCGCGTCGAACTTAGCATAACCATAATTTTATCCAGATATGTAGGGAGCCGTACTGCTTCGAAATGAGGGGGTATACGGGGGTGGATGTGCATATTTAAATTTCTATATACGAGCAGGGTGATGTTTTGTACCTCACGATATTTAAATTAATATGACCATAATTTTTTTACAGCTGAACACCCACTTCACACTTTTTCTGCACCCCACAACAATTGTGGGTGTTCAGCAGGTGTAATTACACTCAAAACTAACGAAATGGTTTGGAACAAAGGTGTGACCCACCTCCCAACACTCTAATCACACCTATAAAACACCTTTTAGAGCAATATGGTGTACCCAGTGAGTGCGCAAAAGGGGGTTTGGTCAACAACAAAAAAGGTGTACTCGCCTTGCAACACCTTTACCGCTTTTGGAGAGGATTGGATGATGCAAAAAGTTTAGTTTGTGTATTCAGGGCACTATTTTTCGATACCTTTCAAACGAAACTCATTCGTATTGACAGGAGTTTTTTTCATTCTGTTTTCATTATGGACCGTTTTTTCATTCTGCTTCCCTCACGGCACAATTCTCAAGTTCTGTCAGGACTAACAAGAATAGAATTTTGGGAGACTATCACTTGTTAGTATGCTGTACAATTATTGCGTAACAAGTGTTAACGCTGATCAGCCATGGCCCCGGTCTTCTTTTCGTCCTTCTTCCGCCGCTATGCTGCCGTTGCGGCTGTAACGACAGTTAGCCATCGTAGTAGTGTTTTCGCTATAATAAAAAACTGAGCGATTGCACTTTGTGACGGCGGATGCCCGGAGAATCTTTTTAGCACATGGCATAGGGGTGACAGAACTAAGGGGGAAAATGTGAGCAATTCTATTTCTTTTGAGCTTAGACGGCGATACTTCCTCATAAAGATGCCTGCATACACGCAAACACTTAATTTGACTGTACTGATTTAGAAAATATATGGTGCCAGCTGAAAACTAACATACTCCAAATGCCCATCCAAGTTTTCGGTCGCATAACCTCGAGATATAAGTCATGTATTGATCTTGTAAATGCCACCTACAGTTCTACTAATCTATTCAAGATGCACCCACCCAAGTGATTAGACTAATTTTGAGGTCCAGTCATGTTTTGAACTGCGCGCGACTGACTTCGGTAGTGACCGCGTGTTAGAACACACACAGGAAAATTCGCTTTCAACGCTTCGCACTGCAAAGACAGTCGGAGCCTCGCCAGTATTCGTTGGCAGACATGAAAAATACAACGCAATATTAGCCATATAAGTTTCGCTTAAAATATATTGGAGTTCTTAGTTCTTAAGGAACGGTTGTGGTGCAGCATTAACCAGGAGGTTAAAAGTTCAGATGAGGCGGATTCCGTAGGCGAACGCTGGCGAATAGAAATTTGCATTATAAGGTGAATGCGTAACTCATGGTCATCACCTTTGGACACGTCTATGTTTGACAGATTGGGCGACTCAATTCCCGTGGAGGCAGGTCGTGAGCTTCGGCGCTTTATCCGCTCGGAGAGCATGTCGGCCTGGGCGAGGATCTTTTCTGCGTCCATCGTGAGTGGAACAAGCGATGTCTCCGGACCCGGCTGCTGATCGTCCTGTGGAACAGACCGAGAGCAATTGTAAGAGGCTGCGAATGCTCTCCTAAGTGCTCGTCCTAAGAGGCTCCTGAGCGGTCATTAAGTTTGAATGCGTAGCGCATTGGGTGTGTAACCTAGCATGTGCGGGGTTTGGAATCGGCCTTACGCGGTTGCGAGAATGAAACCGAGGACCTGCCAAAGAAGGGGCCATGAGAGCAATACACAACTGCGTTCAGGCTAGAAGATTTAGCCTGTGGTAACGGCTCCGCTCTTTTCCAGACACAAAATGCGGTTGTAAAAATAAACTGCAGTTAAACCTAGATCTAACGAACATCTATGTAAGGAATTCCTGGATTTAACGAAGCTTTTCCAATTCCAAATTTCCACCTTCATTGAAGCCCATGTGTTTGCTACCTCTGTGTAACGAATGCGTTCCGACGGTTAACCTGGATTTAACAAATTCGCTACGCTGATGAGTCAAGGATCTTGCCCTTTTTCTGACAAATCGCCTGGAGAAATGCACTAATTTAGCGAATTTCGCCCGCACTGCAATCCTCGTGCGCTTCGCGTGTGAGGGATGCGTATACGCATATGCCCCTTGTGAACACACTCGAGCAGGCCCGAAAGCTGGCTTCACTGCTATGGTACCCTGTCTGCGGTGGTGCGCCCTTTACAGACCGCTCGGCTCCTAAAAAGACACCAGTCCACGCCAACCTCCCAGGGAGTGATGCGGCACACGCCGGTGCCCGCGAATTAACTACCCGGGCATTTCCTGGTGCCAGAGGAGACCCACCGGAATTCCTCGATCACTTCCCAGTCCCAACTCGTTACACTGACATCTTGTACCACTAGCATCGAAATCGCTTCATCTACCCCCCTCCTCATCCATCTCTCAACACCAACTACGCACGCCTGTGGCGACGACTACAAACCTAGACATACTACAACACAACAATACTGCACAACATATCACCAACCATGTATCCCTACGAATTCCCATCCTGTGAAACCCCCAACAACACGTACCACCTTGTGCGGGCTTGCTCCTGCCACGAAAACCTCATCCCTCCCCCCTCCTTGGAGCAGTAGGAGTGCGAGCTGACCAGGGGCACTATTCTCGTGTTTTGTCCGTGTTGTGTCCGTTTTAAAAGTGTCCGTGTTGAGCAAACCCTCATTGGCTAAAAGCGAACACTGTGACGCCATACAAGCACGGCGGAGCTGTGAGCCGCGGCTTCTCGGAGCAGACGATTTTTCGTCGTGTTGTTGGTTCGCTGGCGGAACGATAAACACATAAAAGATAGTTTAAAATAGGCTTAGACGTTTAAAATGTGTTTACAAGAACAGTTGCGCAAAAGTCAACCCAAAGCCTGCCTACTAAAAGTACGTCACAATAAATCATGCGCAAAACGGACGTTTTCAACACGGACAAACACGAGAATACCTCCCTTGCTGCCTGCAAGAGACGCAGGTTAACCACGTGTCTCGGGCAAGAGCAGATGCCACTACTCGCGGCTATCCGGACCAAGGAAGGCCACACACAACAGCGTTTTCCGCTCCAATACACGTTTCTCTCCTCCTCCTCCTCTTCCTCCTCCTCCTCTAGCTAAAAAGGAAAAATTGGCCACCCACTTCCTACTTTATCGCACTTCAGTTCAGTCATGCCAAAAGGTTTAAGTCATTGCCTGGCGACGAGAGAAGTGAACCTGGAACTAAAAAGTTGTTCTAGGCATGCAGTTCGAATTCACTACGGTTGGCACAGAAAACAGTACCGCTATTCTGCGGTGATAACGCTGTCGACAAACTCCCTCCGGTCAAAGACAGTGGAAAGCAACAGAATTCGGGGTGGAATACAACTGGCGCCAGTGTACTGACTGATGTTTAGGACTTGCTGCTGCTCCCCTCGCGATATCAGGTATTTCTTATTATGTCGAAACAAAATTAAGAAACCATGTAAAATAAAATGCGCACTTCCAGTCCAAGTTACTCAGCTGCCGCGGCAACGTTTCCGGCTAATGACGCAGTTTCACTTTGACTTCATCGTCCGTGCAGAGTTGGAACACATGAAAAACCTCTGTACCTGAAATCCCGATTTTGCATTCATCGCTAAATTAGAGGGTGACTCCTTCGTATGCATTACAAGGCACATCTGTTTCCCCCTTTAAACTCAAGCGATCAAACTGCGGTGGGACTGACTAATTCATGACCCACGGGCTTAAAAAGCATCGTGTGCCAATATGAGAAGTTTCGCAAATCCATAGAAACGTTCTCAACACCCAGGTCTGCGTCTTGTAGAAATATATCACTTCTCCACCGAGACAAAAATAAGAAACGCATTTTGGCTTAGCCAGACTTTCCTAGATGGCGCTCGCTGTCCAGCAAGCAGGAGTTACTATTTTATTACAGTAACAATATGATGTCTTCAAAACAAGCACTACGCCGTTGTAAACATTGATGTGTATTTGTAAAGCTCTGATTGTCAGGTTTAAACGCGCCGACGCAACGCAGGCGATGAGGCGCGCCGTAGTGGAGGGCTCCGGATTAATTTTGACCACCTGGGGATCTTTAAGGTGCGTCGAAATCTCGTAAACAAGGGCGATTTTGCTTTTCGCTTTCATCCCAAACTCGGCCGCCGCGGCCGCGAATCGAACCCGCGTCCTCGTGCTCAGCAGCACAACGCCTTATCCACTGAGCAACCGCGGCGGGTTGTAAAGCTTTTCGTATTGGTGCACGATGGCATTTAAGCCCGTGGGTGACGAAGCATTAAGTACCATAGGAATGCTAACAAGTGAGCCGCACTTAAAGGGGCCATGTAGACAAAACACGAGTTTGGTTCATTCGAAAGTTTGAACTATATACTGGCAGCACATTTAACGCACACTTCGATCAAATAAGCTACATAATTAGGAAAAAGGGAAGGACCATATGCGACCCACTAGCTCATTTCCCGCAACAGAACCTATGATGTCATATGCCCGAATGTGCTATTGGCTGAGGCCGGCAAAAGGAAACGCAAATTAATCAGGGCGTATAAGCTTGCCGAACGAGCTATTTGCGCTTAAATGTTATGTACATTCATTTTACAGCAGCAAGAATGGTGTGTAAACCATGAATGTTACGAAAATACACGTAAACATTGAAGTGCCGATGCGCACTGCCATTGGTACTGGGCGCACTGTGCTTTATATGCACGGCAGTTCGCCGCTTTGGACCGATTGGCGTAAGCGACGTTGTCTTGCATGACCGTGTTTGTCGAGCATACTCATGTTTCACGAAACGATTACTTTCTACCGTAACAAAAACAAGCCAGGTGCAAATACGGTCAAAAGAAAGCAACCGCGGACAACGGTTCATGGTTGAGTATGGTAGCGCCATCTGGGACGGCTGACGTAAGCAAGGCTTCACAGCCCAATTGGCCCAATGACGCACTGGAAATTAATTTGAATACCCGCTCTTGTGACTTCAGGGCAGACGTCACAAAACGCACGTTTTGGCGGAAAAATCAAAATTTTACCTAAAATTATTAATTTCTCAGTGAATACAGCATCGTTTTCTGCAGGACAAGTGCTGGGGGCACCATAAAAAACGAATTCTTTCGGATAAAACAAACTTTTATTTTGTCTGCATGGCCCCTTTAAGGAGCCATGAAGAGAAAATACAACTTCGTGTAATTTGAAAGAACTAGGATTCAGTATCTCACTCAACTTCGTTACAGCCCCAAAAGATGTTTTTTAACGAAAAAAAAAGCAAGAAGTATTTAAAAACTTTCGAATTTTACGCCACAGTGACGTGTTATGAGCAAGAATGACGTCATATGGGCCAACAATAAAACATAATTTTCAGTGCGTTAACTGCACGTTAGCATTCAAGTGATGCGGTCAAATGGAAGTAGAGGCCCCGTTACAGACGTCCAGTCATGTGTCGTCGCGACAGGTCAGTTAGGCGGCCGCCAATCGCCCAACAAGGTACCGTGACGTCATAGAAAAGTTGCGGGAAATTGGCTGGGGGGTCGCGACTGCTTCACACGTTTTCTTTAATATCTGCGTTATTTTTTGGATTGGCAGCAGCGGCGGCGACCAGAGCGGTCACTAAGGCTGTGTTCCTGTTTTTACAGGCCCACTTTTTTCCTGCGTTCCTCGTTGAAGCTAGGCATCGTCAAGTGATACGGCTGATTACCATATCTGCTCGTGCCGGGAAAGAGCCTGCCGTGCCGGAAACTTCACCACATCATCGACGCTGACTGGGAGGATGGCGTGGCACCCACGGCGACACCTGACGGCTGTTCTCGGGCTATAACCCGGCGACGTCCCCTCACCGCTTCATTGGCAGCAGCGGCGGCGACCAGAGCGGTCACTAAGGCTGTGTTCCTGTTTTTACAGGTTGGTTCTTGTACCTAACCCTTGTTGTTACATCTGCTTGCCGCTGCCACTGCTGCCCAGTACCCTGCATTACTTGTGAACATGTCTGATGATTTATGCACTGCGTGTCGGAAGGCATGTGCTGACGGCAATACAACTATTACGTGCTGCAAATGTGGTAGCATTTTTCATGCGGGTACATGTTGCGATGCCCCAGATCGGGCACTACGGTCGAAAGGCGACTCTAGCCGAAAAACGTGGAAATGCACAACGTGCAGGGAGGAAGGTTCGCTAAGCATTCAAGCTGAAAACTCTTGCGGCTCTGCTACAGGCATAGCTGTTCAACTCGCCGCAATAAGTGAAAAACTAGACAAGATAATGCCCCTTAGAGATATTGTCCTCGAAATGGAAGCGTCACTTCAGTACATGTCCAAGCACTTTGACGAAATTATGAAACGCCTAGACCACCAAGACAAGGAAATACAGTGCCTAAAGAAGAGAGCCGATAAGATCGACAAGGAACGAATTGTTCAGACCCAAAAACAGCTGCAAGAATCTGTGAACGATCTGGAATGGCGCAGCAGGCACCTAAACCTCGAATTTCATGGCATTCCGCAAACACCCGATGAAAACTTGCTAGAAAAAGTGAACAAACTGACATCTGTCCTCGAAGTACCGCCGTTGGAACTGAGCGACGTCACTGCTAATCACCGTCTACCCGCCAAGCCAGATAAAATACCAGGAATAATTGTTCGTTACAACAGGCAAGCAGACAGGGATGCATGGCTCGCAAATCGCAAAAAACTGAGAGAAGCTAAAACAGATGTGTCTATCTTCGAAAACATGACTAGGAAAAACCGTGAGTTACTGCAAGCAACCAAAGAATGGGCCTCGGTGAACAACTTTCGGTTTACGTGGCATGCAAACGGAAAAATTCTTCTGCGGAAAAAAAGGCCGGTGATGACGCAATCGTTGTTCGATCAATCGCGGAGCTACACGAGCTCGCGTAATAAGTTTGGTTCGATTGTTTTAACGATATGGTTGTAAATTCAAGCCAGGGGCCGAATTCTCTAAAACGGCGGCGCGTCGCTTTGAAGTGACGGGTGAGCGCCATTGAAATGCATGTGTTGTGGGGTTGGGGCCGTCGCTTTGTGGTGCACCTCGTGAGGAGTGACGCTGAGAAAAGCAGTGTGGCAAGGGCGCGAAGCGACAAGCGAAACGACGGGGGGCAGTTGGTGTCGCTTCGCGCCCTTGCCACACTGCTTTTCTCAGGATCATCCCTCATGAGGAGCACCGCAAAGCGACGGCCCCGACCACACAACACATGCATTTCAATGGCGCTCACCCGTCACTTCAAAGCGACGCGCCGCCGTTTTAGAGAATTCGGCCCCAGTTTTCCCAGATAAACAAACCCGAAAAAGCTTGTCTTTCGTTCCTGACGGTTAACTGCCGTTCTGCGAAATCGAAAATTGACGATCTCGATGTGTTTTTTGATAGCCTGAACATGAGGTTCACAGTTATCATGCTGACGGAAACTTGGTACGACAGCCAATCCGTAATGTATGTACCGCCGGGTTACTCCCATTTTTATGTGACCAGAGAAGATAGGCGGGGGGGGTGGCGTGTCAATACTTGTAGAAAATTCTTACCGGTGTTATGCTGATGACCACTACACTATTGTAACTGATGACTATGAAACAGTTTCGGTTCATCACGATGGCCATATGTTTGTTAGTTTATATAGAGCACCAAATGGTTGTATAAATAATTTGTGCACCTTTCTTGATTGTTTATTGTCGTTCGTATCTGAAAATAAACTAAAGCTTGTTATTGGAGGATATTTCAATGTTAATCTATTGCAATATGACTCAAAACTAACATCGCTTCATGCAATTATCAATACGAATGGTTTTGAGGTGATTTCCACCAGCGCTACAAGAATAACGAAAACATCGTCCACTCTGCTAGATTTTTTTGTAACAAATCACTCGCCATCAAATGTTACTGCGGATACTATAATTGCCGATATCAGCGACCACTTGCCTGTTTATATGTTTGTCAATACAGCGACCCACAGAACAAAGGCAGAGAACCGCACCTATCAAGATATCTCTGCGCATAATCTAACTCGATTTAGAGCAAGTGTAGAAGAAATTTCATGGGAACCCATATTGAACGCAAGTAACCCAGATGAGGCCTACGACAGTTTCCTAACTAAGATTAAGACGGTTTATAAGGCTAATTTTCCAATTAAAACAGTCAAACGGTCGGCTAAAATTCGGAAGCCCTGGATTACGAAGGATATAATGAAAAAATAAAGCTTAAAAATCAAATGTATGAAAACTTTATTGCATCTACAGATGCAAACGTGTATTCCGAATTCAAACGCCTTCGGAATCAGCTAGTTAAAATCACTCGTAAGGCTAAATTAGCATACTACAGTAATTTATTTGCGCACGACGCAGGGCGATCCGACATTACATGGAAAAAAATAAACACTGTGCTTTGTCGGACTAGCACGCCTACCGAAATCGAGTCCATCTGTTATAACGGGGAAACTGTGTCGGAATGCCGCCTGGCAAATTTATTTAACGATTTTTTTGTTAAACAGTTTGACAAACCCCTACTTACTGCAGATATTTCAGAAAAAGACCTATCAGCTAGTGAGCAACAGAGCATATTTCTGTGTCCAACGGACGACCAGGAAGTTTTGTCTACGATCTTAAATTTAAAAAATAGCAGCGTGTGCGACGTAGACGACCTACAAATAGCCCCTATCAAATATATTGCTGACCTCGTATCACGTCCCCTAGTGCATATATCAAATCTTATACTGTCCTTAGGTGTCTTTCCTAAGAAGTTGCAAATCGCGAAAGTAAAGTTATTATTCAAAGGTGGTGACAAGAGCTCGCTGAAAAATTATAGGCCTATTTCTATCTTGCCAATTTTTTCTAAAATAATAGAAAAACTTTTACATTCCAGGTTGACTACGTATTTTTCGAAGCATGCAATATTACACGATTTTCAACATGGTTTTCGCAAGAACCATTCCACAGAAACTGCGCTACTCGAGCAAAAAGAAATCATTCTTAAGAATTTTTCAGATCACAATTTAACATTAGGAATTTACGTAGACTTATCTAAGGCCTTTGATTCCCTCCGACATGAAACACTCCTCTGCAAACTGCACTCGTATGGCGTGCGTGGTGTCGCGTATGACCTATTACTCTCCTACCTAAGTGACTGTCAGCAGTACGTATTAATAGGCGAGCATTCTTCTGACCTAAAATCTATAATCACAGGCGTGCCCCAGGGCAGCATTTTGGGGCCCCTTTTATTTTCCGTTTACGTAAATGATTTGCATGCCCTCTTGTCAAGGCCGCAAGTTTCGGTAATCTGTTATGCGGATGACACCACTTTGCTGATCACCGGTAAAACAAGCGAAGAAATAGAAAAAATATCGGTTACAACACTTCCGACGCTCTTGGCGTGGACACAGCGCAACTCCCTAGTGATAAATGTGTATAAAACGACGGCAGTGCTTTTTCGTCCGAAAAACAAACTCGCTACCTCACCAAAGGTGTACCTTGGCAGAGACATAATCCAGGTGGAGGACAGTGTAAAAGTTCTTGGCGTACATTTTTCTCGAAATATGACCTGGGACTCTCACGTCGAACAAATTTATAAGAAAATATGTAAAACTGTTGGTGTCATCAATAAATGTAGGCATATCTTACCTGAACGAATTAAACTGTTATATAATTCACTACTTTTACCGCAACTCACGTATGCACACTTGGTCTGGGGAACGACAACCAACAAGAACTTTAACCAGCTTTTCCTAGTCCAAAAAAAAGTTGCAAGGATAATAGCGAATGTGCCATATAATTTCCACACACCTGAACTCTTCAAGAAGTTTAAAATAATTAAAGTTATCAAGTACTACGAATACCGGTTGGCCCAGTCATACCTTGCAGCTATAAAAAATAACAACCGCTTTTACGAGGGCCTAGCAAAGTTAAAGAAAAATATTACAGCATACAACACACGCAATCCAGACATATGGTATACTCCTACACCCCACCACTACTACGACCGTCAATCCTTAACTTTCACTTTACCCAAACTGCTGAATAACTTCACAAGTAACTCAATTGAGATCGGTAAACTCTCTAAATCGGTTTTGAAAGAATATTTTTTGTAACGCGTATCATATATCTGTTGTATTTTTGTTGTTATAAATACCTGTGACATGCACCTGTTGAATTCATTTTGCTGTTTCTGTTGCCCTGCTAACCATGGCTGTTAAGCACATTTTGTTATGTTTTACTTCACACGTGTTTCAAGTTCCTGTGCTGTATCTTTTAGTCTGTTCGGCCCGTTGCTGTGTGGTGGGCAGCCGCCCCGTCAAGCTGCTCCGTGCAGCTTTTTGTGGCTGCTCCTTCCCCTGTACCCATCAGTAAGGCGAATAAAGTTGATTTGATTGATTGATTGATTGATTGATTGATTTTGCGAAGACCGCGATGATATTGGTATCATTGTTATCGGGACTAAGCAGTCTTTCTAATAAACCCAACTTGTATTTTGTCTTCATGGCTCTTTTAAGCACAGCAGACGAACACGGCCCTACAGAAACGAGCTTCCTTTTCGGGCGCAGCCCTCTGGCGGCCGCCTCTGGGCTGAGCCTCGTTGTCGGTATAACCGAGTGAACGATGGCAGGACCAGCGAATGAAAGGAAAAGCAGCGATGAAAGAAAGCAAGGTAGGAGAGTGTTGCGAAATTAGGAGGCGAGGGCTGTTCGCCATGGCGGTGCGATCCAGCGCTCTCCGAAGTGTGCGGTGGGGGTGTGGAGGGGGCAGTATGCTGCGCCCGTACGAGGCGCTCGACGGCGCGGCGCTGGGCGAAAACGTGAGGGGGGCGTGCGCGTGACTATGATGTGCGTTCTCTTATAGGGCTGGTGAAGAGCTTTTCAACAAAGTTTTGTTGGGGGCATTAAATTATGGTTTTATTGAAGAACATGTTAATTGTATGTCTAAATACACCCAAACGATCTTTTTTCGTCAAAATAAACGACCCCTGCCCGGGGCCGCGTTCAGAACCCTGGCTACCTTTTGCGATTGGCCGGCGGCAGATGACGTCATATTCGGAAGTGCCGGCGCATGCGGTGACCGCTCGGCCAGAAGATCTCATTTTGTTCCCGTTCAGATACGGACCAGAAGTACCTCTCGTGAATGGAGGGCTCACACAATCTTCCCTTAGAACAGGGGAGCCCGAGGGAAGTGTAAACGCAAGTTCGCTCGCGGCGGGCTTCAGAACGGGGTTCTCCCCCAACGACTCATGACCGACTTCTGTTCCTCGGTTGCAGGGAAGTTGTGCAGATATTGGTTCGCCGCTTTCACTACCAGCGCTATAGTCACTACTCCTAGCACAATTTTTATACACACCATTATCCCCTTCCTTGAATGTGAAACTTCGTTTTTACATTATGGCAGGCGGCTACAAACTCTGTGCAGCGGCCGGCGATTCGCGCAGACAGCAGATAGCGATGCGCCCACCGCCGGTCGCCGCATCGCCGGGAAGTGCTGGTGCCGGGTCGCTGCTCGGCCGGTCAGTGGGAACGTTGCACTGCTGCACATACGCAGCTTTAGAATAGGGGAACCGAACGTTGGTGGCCCCCCAAAAGGTAGAGAAACACAAACGCAGCACGCTGGTCCTCGACCAGCTTTAGCAGAACGCCTTCCCCAATAGCTCCAGCCTGTTGGGTTGCACGGATCGCCTCGGATGTTAGGAACGTCAGGCTTAGCACCGAGGCAGCTATTTGGTCGGTGCTATCCCCACAGTTGCGAATGACTATCCTTAACACAGTTTTTCACCACACTATCATCCCCTTCCTCGCATGTGGAACCTTATTTTCGCGCTGATAGTCATTCTAGCGATCGGTGCTGTGTTCATTCTTGCGCGCAGGTAGCGCCATCCATCGGCCTCTCGCCGCATCTCGTGCTCGGGCAGGTTCATTTGCTGCCGTCGACGAGCCTCCGCGACCGGTGGGCGCTCCGCATCGCGATACAAATTCGATCACCTCTTTCAAAATCACCTTGGATGACAATCCCCAGCACAATTTTTGACCACACTATCATTAACTCTCTCGCAGGTTTACCTTGCTTTTCGCGACAGCCTTGATTGTGGACGGCAGCAAAGAGCTGTTGCTGCCGCTGCATGCGTGGTTCGAGCCGTTTCATGGACCGTACGGGCATGGACCGACCGGCGAGTGTGCGGAGCGCTCCGCTCGCAGAAAACGCTTCATGCTTTCCAGTTTGCTTGATTTCTTAAAACCTACCTACTTACCCTCACAGCCAACAAGAAGTTCGGGAAGCCCAGAGCGCTGCGGTCCCAGAATTTTTCTAATCCCCTTATAATAATGGATCAGGAACGGGTACCTCCGTATTTATTTGAGCCCGTCGCTTCGCGTACGAAGCACAGAGCACCCGACGACACAACCGGCCCCGACTACTCGTGAAGACAATGTAGTAGCCACGGGCGCTCGGGTAGGAAATTATCTAGGAGTCGCTTTAGGGAATCACACAGTAGCATTACGGTTAAATATCGACGCGGAAGCAACTCTAGACAATAACAATTAAAGTGCAGATTACACGCCTGCTTAATTCGGAACTTCGCCCAGAAAACTGGGACACACCGAAGCGGCGGCGCACGTTGCTGGCCGTCTTCTGAATATGACGCTACTTCCGGTCGCTGCCACTCGGTTTCTCGCTCTTCCGGCGATGCGGGAGGGAACAGTGGGCGGGGCGTAGGGTGAACTTTATCGATGAATACCGCTGTCCCCAAGCTAAAAATGCCCAAAAAAAGTTTATAGACATAAACTGACCAATGTAATAATTCTAAAAAGATGAGTTTTACCCGGTTTTAAAAGCGCTTCAGTAGCGCTTTAAGACGCAGTTCGCGGTCCCTTCCTGAGACGCAGTTGGCGCCGCCGACGCAGAGGCTCATCATCGCTGCCTCCGAGAAAACCGACGAGTGAGTGCTGCCTCAACGCACTGCTGCTGCGCCCAAATATCGCGTTAGGGAGTATCGTAATCGACAGCCTATTTTTGGCAAGCTTTTTACAAGCCAAAATGTTTTTTGGGCTACCTACGCACGAAAATTTTGGTCCGTTCATTTGTACGTATGTATGTATGTATGTATGTATGTATGTATGTATGTATGTATGTATGTATATGTATATGTGTATATGTATGTATGTATGTATGTATGTATGTATGTATGTATGTATGTATGTATGTATGTATATGTGTATATGTATGTATGTATGTATGTAACTATATTCAACAGCCTAGCCAGAAAAGTTGCACAATGCTTGAGAAGTCTATAGGGAAAACCTTTCCAATCTTCTGAAACTGGTGGCATCCCTCATACGTGTTAACACCGTTCACCACAAAGAAAATTTATCCGTATTTGAGGCAAAAGATGAGAACATAAGTGAGACTAGCAGGTCTTCGTTAACTTAAATTACACGCGGGGTGGGTTTTCACGACGAACCAACTCAAAGAGGGAGGCGAGATGAAGCACTCAAATGAAACATCTTGCCTGGAGCTGTTCGAAGGGCATAAACGATGCGTACAAGTGGCGTACGATTCTGAACGCCCGAAGCTGAAATGCGCGTAGCAAAGCCCCATTTCACTCATCACGGGAGGAGAGAAAGGGTTGGGGAAGAACGAGATGTGCGGGAAGCGGAGAAAAAAAGAGGGTGATTCATGCCAGTCACGAGACTCGCCTTCAGAAGGCATTTGCAGCGAAGCAGCCATTCTCGCTCCAACCAGCATTTCTCCAGGGGAGCTGCGGCCCCCGCGGAGTGCGCCCTACCGCGTTTAGGACTTGTTGCGGTCTATGCATTATCGAGCGCGCCTTCCCCTGAAGTAGATCCCCTTAGGAGCGCGGCCCTTTCCAAGCCTAATAAGCCCTACAGATCTTTTGTGGCAGAAGGAGACTTCTCGCGGTATTCACCTTCGGCGTTGCCGGGCCGCCGCCCAGTTCTGTCTCGAACTCGTCCAGCGGGTCCGCGTCGCCGAAGAAGGTCCGCATTTCGGGGTCGTCCTGGTAGATGGAACGCGAACGCTGACGCCGACGTCCCCCGCCGTCAGCCATCGCAGCGCTGGTCTCTGCCTGGGCACGGCTTCTCGAACGATCCGTTTGTCTGCCAAGGCACAGGGCTTGAGGATGCACGCGGCTTGAGGACGCACGTGAGTGGGGATGGCAATGGCACTTCTTCTTCTTCTTCTCCTTCTTCTTCTCCTTCTTCCTCTTCTTTTTATTATTGATTATTATCGTTTTTATTATTAATGTATTAGTATTATTAGCCAGAACTTTCTAAGCGTATATAACAACCGTTTCGCCAGAAATGACTCTGGATCTCGTTATAACATCGTTGAACTTTTTCACTACCATAACTTCCCTGCCGGCGAAATCGCGCTGATCTCTTATTCCTTTTTAAGATCAGTGGAGTTTGGGTTTCGGCTAGTTGGTTGCAGTAATCCATGACTTCGTGTAGCGCAAAAGAATCGACAAGGACAGAAGAAGGGGACGGGCACAAACGCCAACTTACGTAAGTTGGCTTCTGTGCCCGTCGCATTTTCTCAATAAAGCCCAGTCTGAGCTTTATTGAGAAAATGCACGAATTTAAACACGAAAGCGGGACATTATCGTACACAAACAAAGGAAAGAACACAACACAAGACAGGCATCATGAAATTTGCACACAAAATGATTATCACAATGATGGGACGTCGACAAAAGGCAGCACGAGGCATTGACTAAGGTGGCACCCACCCCCCTTTTAGGAAGCCAATCTCCCTATCAGACGGCCACAGACGGTGCGGACACGCAACGGTCCCTCAGGCGTGCTATTTCGGCCGCCTCAATTATTTCCCCAGTCTTCTGGTTCTCAAAGAGGGGCGTATACAACCGCCACCCCGGCAATGAACGCCCAAGTGGCCCTTGACAACCTTATGAACGTTGTAGTCGTGCTCACGGAGCCGGTCCTTCAGGCAACGACCGGTTTGCACGACATATACTTTACGCCACTTGAGGGGAATGGTGTACGCAACGTTTCCTACGCATGAAACGAACGGTTTTTTGTGGTTCTTGTCACACATAGGCTGCCGAGGAGCTGCGGGGTCATTTTTGCGCCACAGGCTTAACGATCCCCGTGTGATGGCTCGTGTTCGCCGAAAAGTCTTCGGCGGGTGGTTGGCCTCAAGAAACTGTGCATCGTGTCATACTGGTACGGTGTCATCCAACAGCACCCCCAATCCCGGGACCCGGCGCTAAAAGAATATATTGCTGGTTCTAATCTTGTACAGGGCCGTGTATGTGTGTGCGCGTGTGCATTGAACTTCTAAGGATCGGCCACGGGGCACCGGTCTGTGACCCTTCCGATAAATGGTCCAGCGCGCCACACGGGGACGGCGTCACCGGGCCAGCAATGCGCCAATGATTCAAAGTGCAAAGGGCACCTTGGTACCGTCTTGAAGACCTCCTTCTGTGACAACCTAAGTGGCTCATTATGCCCCCGCCGGACACAAGGGGACAGCGGTAATTGACGGCGTGGGAGGAGCAGTGGAAGAACGACGAAAGGTATTAAAAGAGGAGGCCGACCGGAGGGCGAGGCAGTCAGATCCGGAGAGATCGAGGGACAGCGATCCGGGGGTGGACGAGACGAGTCTCGAGATGCGTTAGGCCGGCGCCAGTGGGGCTTCGGGCCCCGGAGTCTAGCCATCACTCGGGTGCGAAGTCTGGCGAGAGAGCGACCTGGGGAGCGGACGAGACGAGACGCAAGAAGCGGTAGGCAGAAGGCAGGGGAGCTTAGGACTCCGGAGTCAAGCCATCGCTCGAGTGCGACGTCTGACCACCCGTCTCCACACTTAAGCCAACCGACGTCCAGCCACCGTACGAGACCGAGTCAAAGCAGCCCCATCGCTGCGTACGCCACCTCTTCGTTCGAGCCTGAGCCACTGCGGTGTGACCGCTGTTGCGTGCGGGACTCTGAGGGGGGGGGAGCCCTCCCCAAGGCCGAACAGAGGAGAGTGTTTAGACCGTCGGCTGGGTGGCCGGCCGTAAAACAGCAACACGTGTGCGCTCCGGCGGAATCGGGGGGACGGCGGGTCGCGGCTTCAGAGGAGAGCGAAGGCCGGCTTCTCGGAACCGCGGGGCCAGGGCTGTGCCAGCGACTCGGGACCTCCGGAGGAGAGGGCAACGGGAGAGTCGTCTTTGGTCAGCGGCAGAGAACGGCTGTCTACAGAACGCTCGTCCGAACGAAAAAAGGCCTGGGGCCTCCTTCGTTAGGATGTAGACCGAAATAAACGTCCTTTCATTGTCACCGGTCCGCAGTCTGGCCTACCTCACAACAAACTGGTTGGCAGCGGCGGGATAAGCCAAGGCGGACGAAAGAACTTCGTGCAGAAGAACCACCTGATCCGGGATCAGCGCGGATTCATCATCGTGGCCTCCGGGAGACACGAGCGACGAAGAAGGTGCGAGTGAAGAGCGGACGAAAGACTCGAGGAGGAAGACAACGAGGCCTTCCTGACGTGTGGAGAAGGTGCGGCAACGGCGATCCGGGATCGACCGACGCAACGTGGCTCCGGGAGACACAGGCACCGCACGCTGGTAAGTGCTTGAGCGACTACGCTTTGCCAGACAATTTTGAACAGGGTTCAAATCAGGCGCCAAATTGACTGCCACCGGGTGTGTAGTTAATTTGTGCTTTCGGGCAGAAAGCTCTCGCCAAGCATGGACATAGCAAAGTGCACGAAAGATGAGTTGCTGTTGCTAGCAGCGGAGTTGGGGCTAGAGGTGAATGCAAGAATGAGAAAACCGGAAATTCGCAGTGCCATTCAGGAGGTGAATTTTAAGGAGGACGAAATTTCAGATGCGTGGGCCAAAATTTGCCGAGTGGAAAAGGAAAAGGAAGAGGAGCGAAAGAGGCAGGATGAGGAACGGAAGAGGCAGGACGAGAAAGATGCCACACTCTTAATCTGGTTCCACGTAAGATCCACTTAGTAACTGGAACTTTTTCGCAAAAAAGTTCCAGTTATATAATTGGAACGGTGTTCCACATATCTTGAAAATTAAGTGGAACAGTGCACCACGTATTTTTGCAACTAAGTTATGTGGATCAGTGTTCCAAATAAAAGTATGCGGATCACTGTTCCAAATAAAAGGGTAGGTGAAGTAACTGGAACATTGATCCATGTAAAATGATTATGGAATTTATCCGGTGCGCCGTTCCAGATACCTTCAGACCAGCTGTTTATATAAAATGGTGTTCCCATAGACATTGGGAAGCTGTCTATGGGACTCCACTTTTCCAATATTTCTGCTTTCTTGACGGTATACATCGAGGTCATATGCCAGGCTCGTGGATGCATTGGTATCAGCAGGAAACCGCAAGCACCATTTTAACATAGCCTTGATATATGACCCACAGTGATACCAACAATTGGAAAGCAGAAACCGCCGCAGCAGTGTGGTCCCTGACAGTTCCCAACAGTTGCCTATCGGAACACAGTTCTATATAAAAGTTGGTCTGAGGCACATAGAGTGGCACACAGTCTTTGGCTTCACCCACAGAATCCTGTTCTGGGTTTCAGCTGCATGTAAAAGAAACAATATACTTGCATTAAAATACCGCATGAAACAAACTATTATGACACATACACTGCTTTTCAACATACTATACAACTTTATTGGGTGTTAGTATTCATACATTTCAGATTTGAATAGCTGTCTAGTTTAAATTGCACAGAAAATGACCAACGTACAAGGAATAAATACCATAACGATAACACTAGGCTCCAAGTGGCATTTTCACATATTCACTTTTACTCAAAAACATGGTTAATAAAGACGGTATTAGGGGCAACTGCTTCACAAATAGACGTGTGCGTCTACCGCGGCCCTGACACAGACATTATACAACAGTGAGCATCAAATATGCTGTCTTATCAGATAAACCAAGGTAATTCAAAAGCGGAATTACTCATTGCGCTTGCCATACTATGTTTACGCATAACTGTTTGGGAAAATGCAGTTTGCTATAAATTGTAAGGAAAGGCCTAAAAACAAGCCATACACGGTTGTATTATCACAAGCCTACAACAGTGCAGTTCAAGAGTTTAGGAAAACAACGCTCGAGCCAAGATTAACGATAAAACATTTTGACACGAGAGGTCACATGCGGCAGTACGCCACAGTTAAAACATGATTATTAAAGATAGTAGTTTCCTGACACCAGACGTAAGTGTAGCATCAAGCTGTTTGTAGGCAAAATAGACTTTATGAGCGTCCTGAAAAGGCCTTTGACTTAAGGCATGTTACTTGACCAAACAATTTGTAGTTGTTTAAAATAATTCATCCCAGGAAATCTCACAAAAGCCAACGTGAATCCTATATAATTTTGCAAACCAGGTAGCTGGAAGCATGTTACACATATTAAAATTTCACAAGCAGACTAATTATATACGTCGTCAATTCAAACGGGAACAAGTCAGACATCCTTAGGAAGCAAACAAGCCAGCGTTGAATCATACAAGGGACCAGTTTTACAAAGCAGACTTGAAAGCATTTTTTCCAGCCTCAACGTTTTACCTTAGGTAAAATTCGGAGTTGCGTGCTAAAAAAACCCTCCCGTCTTGCTGTCAGTGTAATTGTGACCAAAGCCCTGCTTCTGCCAAGCAAGAAATGCAACTTTGTTCAAAGGAGCTTGTTCAAGCCAAATACGCACATTTTAAATTCTTATACGGCATGGGTGTCAGCTCACTTACAGTACTAAAATCTATCACTGAAGGCGGAAGCCATCTGCGTAAATAAGCACTGTCACCTTTTAAACGGGTATTTCTGCCCTGCCACGAAAAAAAAAATCTCATGAGCTGCACTTGAATAATAGGACGTTACAATGCGGTGCCATGAACTACATTAACACCCACTATAGATTCAAAGATAGCCTGCGCATTGTGCCAAAGATGAAAAATAAGACACGACTTCAGTGTTCAGTTGACATGAAACTTGCATGTGCCAGTAACTTAAACCTCTTCGTCTGACCTCACCCCCTTCATGCCTTCTATCTGACTTCCTTCATGCCTTTCAAGGGAAACTTTAACCTCTACAAATAATTTAAAATCCCAAGTAGAGCTGACCACTTCAAGTATTTCAACAGAGACTCCAACTTAAATGACACCAGCCCATGTCAAATTTATCATGCTTTCAAGAACTCCCTGCAAAAGTCCCAAGAACTCTTCAAAGGCACACAACCATAACATGATGACACGATGAAAAAGATGACATATGCGGCGAAGCGGATCACCACATCCTGAAGTGACAATGCAGGCGGCGAATCCGTGATGTGTTTCTTGCGGGCAATATTGATGCCGCCAGTCCCTTCTCTCAGAATAACCGGGCCTCGAGAAGACTTACTGCTCACCTCATGTACCTTCAAGGAAACAAGAATATTTTGTTACATGGTTGATTTAAATGAGTGAGTTGCGTAGGCCCTTTCATAACACAGTAATTGATTTAAAATCAGTGATTTCTTGGGTTTTTTCTTGGACTGCTGCTAAAGGTGAAAGTGCGCTAAACAATATCACCACAGACAATCAATAAAATTGCCCTGATTCTGGAAAGTATCCCACCTTGCTGCCTCGGTATCCTAAATATAAGGTTTTTATCCTTGAGAGATTTCGTTTATTAATCAAATAATCATTCCTATAATCACCTTCCGGCATTATATTTTACACACCTTCTCTCTGCAAAAAATGTTCTCTGTACTGTATAATGTGCTCCCTAGAATGCTGTAGTCAGGCTGGCTTATTATAACTTACAGCTAAACGATGTTTCTACCGCCAACAAATAAATGGCCAGTCATAGGAAATCATAAATATCGCACTGTGGCAGAAATTTTGGGGGGAATTAGTTACACCTAAAATATTTCCCTCTCGATATGTATTACCTCCATGGTTCGCATTGGTATGAGGCAGAAGTTGAGCTGACTAATGCTGAACTAGGCTGTTGCACAATTTTCTTATAAATCAAAACTATAGCACATTTTCTTGCAGACGTCACTTTCTGTGCTCTAAACAATTCCCTTCAAAAAACTTACCCCTTATTCAACCACTTGTCAAAATCCAATGCAAGCATTACTCATGCTACGGCTGTATTTGGGAGTATTATTGGTGCTACGGGCGTATTAAAAGCGGGAAATCTAAATCGTCAGTTGCCACCGTATTGTTGTAGCAGCAACCACGTTGGGCGTGTTCGTGGTGCTGGCAAATCACATCAACAACTCTCAAGGTGTAAAAGCTAAATATTTACAAAACTTAAATACAAAATAGTGGTTTTTTGGGGCACTGTTGGAGCATCCGTAATAGGCGGAATGTGAACACAATGGCCAATATTGGCGTTCACGATAACTTCTTAACAGTGAGATTTTATTAGGATGAACAGCCCCAGAAAGTGAGTCCCGCAAAAACAAAATGCCAGCTTACCCAATAAAAATTAAGACCCGGGTGTTTCTGCCAGGGACGTTCTAAAGTGCACTTGCAGGAAAGTTTTGCTAACGTGTTCCGAAAAGCTCCTACTGTCACCTTGAGCCACAGACCAAGCTGTCACTGAAAAGAAGCAAGTTTCAAACCATAAGTTACAAAGAAACTACCTAAAAACGCGCCATGAAAGACCCAAAAATGGCAGTGAGTACTTACTTGTAGAATGGAATGATTTCATCCCGTGCAAGAGCTTTAATGTGTTGCCTTCTGATGATACACTTCCAAGAAGGGGTCCAAATACAATTAAAATGGCCATATGCATTCCTTGTACCACTGTTTTAGGTCTATCTTCGCCCTATTGCCTAGAAAATAAACAGTACAAAAATATCACAGAATAAATTTAGGCCTTGCTTTACCCAGGGAGCACGAGAATATATTGAACAATGTCTGATTCGTTCCACGAAAGTCGAATGTCTTTTTTACAATGGAAGCCCTGGTAATCTTTTCTTGCTAAACAATTTGAGATATAGAAATATTTGAACATACTTTAAGCTCACCTGTCCTTGGTCTATACGAACTGGTGAATATCTGCACAATATGCACGGCTCAAAAGGTACTCTTTTGTGGCTTTTGAGCTCCACAGGGCATTCATAATCCGCCACACTCTCCCCGACGACCTTTCAGCATGCCGAAGATGTCTTCAGCCAGTAAATGCCACAGCCATGACTTCGCAGGAGCATGTAAAGAATGAAAATAATTTGTTTACATTTTTTTCCAGAGGAACAAAAACATTTGGCACAACCAGTCAGTGTAGGGCCAAATGTCTCCACAGTCAGCCACAGACACTTTCTGAACAGGTCATAGAGTATGAATACAGAATGTAGCAATCTGCTTTTGCAGTATAATTTCTACGTTCAAAGGAGAACACAAATGGAATAATGTTTGGTGCACATCATGATGCAACAACTTTGCACCTGAGCGTTTTGAAAATTATTCCAACTCTCTAGCTGCCACTGACATTGATAGCATAAAATGGCAGGAATGAATTATTTTTAAACTTACTTTGTGACGTTAAAACTTCTAATACTCCACTCGTGAGCTTTATGGGTAATTATTCTGAGGTCTCAGGTTACCACTGACATTGACAGCATAGAAACGGCACCACACTTTCCGCGTGTTTACACCTGCCTTTCCCTCCACAAAAGGAACATTTTTTTACTACGCTACTGCTCAGACAACCACTTTCCCTTGCATTTCATTACACGTCAGGGAGCCAACTAAAGTTGACTAGTGTAAATAGACCATCTGAATTCATCGAAGGCATTGGAAGAAACAGGGAACTACACACACAGCGCAGATAAACGTAAGCAGTGCTGCCGCCAACGTCTTGAACGCACATCAACATTAGGCGGAATAGCGTGATTAGCGCAGTAAATTTATGGCTCTCAGAAGACCAACACAACGCAATTAACACGGAAGTTCGAAAATACCGATAAGTCTAAAGACAGACGCTCCGACAAACAAGCTGTGCAGTGTGTGCGCGCGAGACAATAGCGTGCGACTAACCCGAGAAGATTCAGTACCGCTGACAGGTACAGCAACCGTCAATATACAACTAAGCAACACCACACCATAGGGGGACATGCCGACTCGAGAAATGCGCGCACCAGCGACTTTCTAACGTATGCAGTCAGAAATGTCAAGCCGACTGCGACCCACAAACACACAAGCTTAAGTGAATAACGGCCGCAAACGTTTCTCGCATCGAACAGGCAGCGGAGCGGCACGTTTATCGGACGCAGTGATGAACAAGTCAATGAACAACAACCGTTACCAGAACATAAATAAGCAGCACTGACCTTTTTTGCGCCTCCCGGCAAAACTTCACTTCGTCGAACAGTAAATACAGGCCGAGGACATGAAGAAATCCGCAGTTTCACGCCACAGCCAAACTGGTAACCGTTCCCGCCAGTCTGACCGACAGTTCATTTAGTACATCAGGCGCACAACGCGAGCAATCAAGAAAACCGCTATAGAAGGCCACTGGTGGCGCTGCATGCGGACGAACAAAAACTAGCTTGCATAAACGTGGAAACGTAGGGGCGCTGCTGTCGTTAAAAGTGTTCAAGCAGTCCCGTTTTTCCCTCATCGTCGTTGTACCCGTTGCTGTCCCACTATACCATGCATCAACGCAAGCGGCGCTGCCTTGCGGCTGTCAACGAAGTGGCGGTCGTTTCGTAATGGTTTCGGCTAACTTTTTATTCCTCCGTGCCTTGGGCGATGCACGCCGTGGCCAGTGACCAGTCCGCGGGAGAGATCACAAGCTCGGCACCCTTCATCGCTTATATTTGCTTCGGAAAATGGGAGTAGGCCTCTAAGCGGACGTCTACGCAGCTCTGAGGCTGGAACAAAAAGCTCAGATATTAGCCAATTTAACACGTTAGTTGGGATAAAGTTGTTTCTCTCCGCGGGCCGTGAGCGCGTGCGGTATGTGTGCATGCACTTTGATGACAGCTTTATTTCGTTCTTTGCAGTGAAAACAAAACGACGCTTCTTTATTGACTGCGTTCTCTTGACAACAATTATTTCCAATACCAATAATGTATACTGCGACGCTCTTTGATATCCACGTTATAGAAAACTATTTCCTTATAGCGAATCCAGTGTGATTACTCGCTAATTAGCGAGTAATAATACATCTGCCCGTTTTCCGGCATTTTTTCTTCATGAACACCAATAGTGCACGAAAATAGCAACGGGGGGACCAGCAGGAGAAGACACGTCATTCGGTGAACTTGAATTACTATGGCAAGTAACAACATTAGGGACACACTGCGAATTTTCGCGATACTGCAATGCATAATTTGAAATAAAAATGGCATTTCAGTATAAATATATAGAATGTAAGGCAGATGCCGCGGGGTAGATTTAGTTCTCCGGGTTCTGTGTCGTTCTCCTCCTGCAAAGAGGCTTTCGTTTTTGCTTGTGAAAATTAATAGCCGGGACGAGACAAAATACAAAAACGAACTTCTAAGCATATAACTGCATGCGTAGCATGATGTGTGCGGTGTAAAATGTGACGCAGTCGGTTACCATTATGTATGCACCCCATCGCAACATAAGTAACATGGACTAAATACCATTGAGCGCGTACTACACCACAGCGAGGTGATGACAGAGTGTTGAACAAAAACTGTCGTTTCTGCGAAACTTTGTAAACCAAATGCATAAAATGTAATGGCCTCAACAAGTATTTCGTAATGAAGATGTTCACAAAAGCACCACGAATTCTTCAGCGCTATAGCAGCTATGGCTTTGCCCGAACGGCAGACGGGGAAAGGGAAGACGTTCAGTCCTTCTCAAATTGAAGTCACTGGTGATTTTGTACTTGACGCCTCAAATTATAAAAATACGATGTTCACGAAAGCGATTTGGGTGCCGCAGAACACCTGGAAATGGGTTCCTGCAATTTCTTCTTTTGCCTAAGACATCCTCCTCTCGACATTTTTAATGCTTTGTACGGCGTTGACAAAAAAGTGGGATTTCGTTTACTGTCAAAGGACATCACTAAAACTACAGCTTAGCCGTATTATGAAAGTTCACTGCTGCAAGGCAGTTTCATAGATGTCGGAGAAGTTCATTAAATTTTATGTGCGGTGTGCGCGTGTATATTAAACGCGCACGTGCATCTTGGGTCAAGAAGCACCTAATATATATGCGGTTCATTGTTCCAGTTGATGCATGAAAGAGTGCATACTTCACTGCCGTGCACGAGTTATGTGGAACAAGACACGAGCAAAAAATATACAAACGCACTCTCCCCAACCGTTTACTGGGACATAAGTGGAACAGTAACCGGAACCGCCGACATCCCGTGACCCCATTTCTTCGGTTCCAGATAAAAACCACGAACATAAAGAAAACAAGCTGACGGTTCCAGATAAGATCCACCTATATGCTACGTTCCAGTTATTCTTTCGTTCGGATCCACATAAAATATATGGATCACCCTTTTTAACTGGAACTTATATGGAACCAGATTAAGAGTGCAGAGATGCCCAGATCAAGCTTGAGGAAATAAAGCTTCAGCAAGCTAGGCTGGCAAATGGGGATTCCTCAGTCGCCCAAGGAGGCGCAGTTAAGATGACAAATTTGCTTCAGCCATTTAAGACGGGAGATGACATAGGTCTCTACCTGGTAAATTTTGAAAGATTGTGTGAGAGGCAATCATTCAGCCGCGATACCTGGCCACAGAGGTTGTTGTCGTTGCTTCCGGGGGAAGCATCGCAGGTTGTGGCACGCCTAAGTGCTGGCGATGCAGAAGACTACAATTTGGTGAAGTCGAGCCTGCTAGCGAAGTACAAGATTTCAGCAGAGGAGTTTCGAAGGAGGTTTCGGCAAGACAAAAAGAAGCCAAACGAAAGCTTCGTTGAGTTTGCTTGCGGACTGAGCGATAACTTCACAGAATGGGTCAAAGGCTCTGACGCCGATGGGGATTTTTCTAAATTGAAGGACCCCATGTGTTTAGAGCGGTTTTACGAGACCTTGCCGGAAAGCATGCGCTTGTGGGTTAAGGACCGACAGGTTGGCGTATCCGTGAAGAAGGCAGCCCAGCTGGCGGATGAATACGTGGCTAGCCGAAACATCAAAGAAGGTAGAGTCAGTCAGGATGCGCGCCAGGACCAGTTGAGAAAGGACAATTTCTTTCCGGCGCCACAGAACCGCTTCATGGAGGCTAAAGGACAGCAGGGGAGCAATGGTGCACCGAACACGATACCGAAAACGGTCGTCAGAGAGCCCGAAGACCCGCCGAGAAATTTTGATGTCAGGCGACCTGTAACGTGTTACAACTGCAAACAGCCGGGACACTTTGCTCGAAATTGCCGAAATGAGAGGCCGGCGTTTGCGTGTGTGAGCAGCCATCCAAACAACCATGACCTGCTAAAACCGTACACTAAGGAAGTCATGGTAAATGGGCAGAAATGTAGGGTTCTTAGGGATTCGGCAGCTACCATGGACGTGATCCACCCGAGTTACGTGAGAGCGGAAGACTACGTGTCGGGGTGTGCGTGGATAAGACAGGCAGTGAGTGAGGATTCGGTATGTTTACCTACAGCAAAGGTGGAAATCGAAGGACCGTTCGGGGTCCTGGAGACTATTGCCGCTGTTTCAAAGGGGCTGCCGGAAAGCTATCCGTACCTGTTCTCGAACAGCTCCGAGGCGTTGCTAAACGAAAGGGGATGCGCCTTCACAGACGCGCAAGTAATGGCACTGACACGATCTAAGGCGCGGAAACTTGCGCAGGAGCTATGTTAGAGCCGTGAGCCAAGTGAGGTGGAAACAGACGAGTCGGAGAGTTTGGCCGAGATGGTTGCGCAACCAGAATCTGATGCTTCTGTTCCTGAGATAACAGAAACTTACGACGGCGACTCAGGGGCATCCCAGGCTCCGGAAGGGGGCCCGTCAGAAAGGGTAAGCGAGGGGGAGCTTCAGACAACAGTGTTAGCACCCACTGCGCCCGTTTACGAACACTTGCTGAATACTGACCGCGAAGCTTTTATAGCGGAGCAGAAAAGTGATCCGTCACTGCAGGTTCTGGCAGTTAACTCAGAGGAAGGTGTGGCATCTAAGAATATCACATTCCAAGAAAGACAGGGACTTCTGTATCGCAAGTACGAAGACAAGCGCGGAAGAAAATACGATCAAATAGTGGTGCTGGATAGGTATCGAAAAGGTTTGCTCGCTCTGTGCCACGATCACGCGTGGGCAGGCCATTTGGGAATAAACAAGACCAAACAAAGGTTACTACAAGAATTTTATTGGCCAGGGTGTTTTCGAGACGTGCAGCAGTTCGTGCGAACTTGCGAGACCTGCCAAAGGGTGGGAAAGTCGAATGATAGGCGCAAGGCCCCAATGGTGAGTGTTCCTATCATTTCCGAGCCATTCCACCGAGTAGTGGTTGATGTGGTGGGGCCCCTTCCAAAGACTAAGTCGGGGTACAGGTACCTACTGACGCTACTGTGCCCGGCAACCAAGTTTCCGGAAGCCATACCGTTGAAGGAAGCGACTTCCGTCGAAGTGGTCGATGCTTTACTTGGGATATTTTCGCGGTTGGGATTTCCTGCGGAAATACAATCAGACCAGGGCACGACTTTTACGAGTGCGCTAACCACCACTTTCCTCGAAAAATGTGGAATCCGAATGTATCGCAGCTCAGCTTATCACCCGCAGAGCAACAGCGTGGAACGATGGCACGCTGTGCTCAAGAAAGTGTTGAAGGCTTTGTGTCACGAAAGGAAAGCGGACTGGGACTGTTGCCTTCCGGGCACTTTGTTTGCCTTGCGAACGGTGCCGCACGAGGGAACAGGGTTCGCCCCTGCCGAGTTAGTGTACGGGAGAAATCTTCGGGGCCCCCTAAGACTGATCCGGGAGCTTTGGGAGGATCAAAGGGTTGGCCGGACCGTGGTAGAGTATGTAGTAGAACTACTGCAAAGGATGAGTCATACCCGTAAATTGGTGAGAGAAAACTTGGAAGCGGCTCAGAAAGTCTCAAAGCGCTATTATGACCGAAATGCGAAGAGCAGGTCGTTCGCAGAGGGAGACAAAGTGATGATCCTGCGACCGAATAGGCAGAATCGTCTCGAGGTTCACTGGGATGGGCCAGCGGAAGTTACCCGACGCATCTCTGACGTGAACTACTCAGTGAGACTACCAGGGCGAAGACGTGAAGAGAGAGTTTACCATGTGAATTTGATGAAACCATTCTTTGAAAGAACGGAAATCGTCAGCATCGCTTTGAACACCCTACCGGAAGTTTCGGTCGAGGTTCCCAGTTGTGGGAGCAAAGTTAATCCGTCGGTAGAGGAAATTGTGCTTGGCGCCGCCGACAAAAGTGACTTAGACGATAACCAGGTGCGGGATTTAGAAGGTTTTATTAGGGAATTCTTCGAATGTTTTGCGGTACAACCAGGGAAAACCCATTTGATCATGCATGACATCGAGCTCACCTCCGAAGCGCCTTTCCGGTCAAAAGCCTATTCGCCGCGAGCTCGACATGTAGGTGGCGACAGCGTCGCGCTGCTAGTGTGGATTCTCTGCTGAGCGGCCCGTAAGAATGCACACTGTGGGCGCGCTTCGTGCCTTTTTCCCGCCGTATGTGCGCACGAAAGCTGCAAACAAGAGCGGTATGCTGTAGTTTGGTTCCTCAACGTTCAATGTATAGCATGAAAGCGGCAGTCAGTTTTCATTACTACGCCAAAAAAAGCGACGACTCATCGGGAATCTCAGAATGGCCGTAATTGTGACAATGAACTTGTACGCTGTGGCTCGTAGCAAGCTCGATCTTTCCATACTATGGCTTTGAGGTTTCAATAAAAGCATAAATAGAAACAAATAAGGAAGCCTCGATCTCTGAAATTCAGTTTACAACGGCAATCTCAATCGCTTTCACTGTTAGCATGACGCATTCTTGCATTTGTGGGATGCCCTGAAGTGGTAACACTACTTAACTGCCCCGAAATTCTTTCTAAGAGCTTACGATATTTTTTGTGTGTTCAAAAGGCAACATAAAATTACTGAATTTTGATCAGCGCGCAGATATAAATGTAACCGCTCTAACGGGTCTTTTAAATGAAATTTTAACGAATTTGAAGGAAGGTTTGGTGAATAACGGTTTCGGATCACTTATTTACGGCTTTCGCCGCAAGTGAACTTGCGAATTGAATTGTCAACGCACGCAGTACGATCAACATCTCATGTTTAGCTAGGTTTTCGCAAAGTGACAAGCAGGTTTACAGTGTGCAAACTAAGCTTCTGGGACATTACAGTGAGCACAAATTTTCTGTTACGGCTGCTCTGTTGACCATTTGCGTTCCTTTTAAAATCTAACAGGTGCCTGCAACAGCGAGATGTGTTTGCATTCTTGCTTATAAGGCCGCTTACGAACCCTAAAGATGGCAATAAATGAAGTTGCGCTGTTGCAGATGTAGTAAAACATTTTTTTTATTTCTCTTGGGAATCAGCGCAACGGGTTCCCGGTAACTACTTTGTTTTGTAAACTGAATATCGCCGTTGTCTTGGGATTTAATTCTTGAGGATTGGTTAAAAAATGAAATTCTGTGCATTTAGTTTTTTTCGGGAAGGGGGGGGGGGGGGGGGGTCGTGCCAACGTTGCAAGAGCAGCGAGAAGAGAACGCATGTAACGCGAAAAGCCAAACTATGGTTATCAGTATTACCTACAATCGAAACTACACTATGCGTCGTGTTCTGTAGCGGTGAAAAGGCAGTACGTATTTTCAAAACTGATTAACCCCCCTTTGGTCCGGGATTGTCCCGGAATTGTGGCTCGCCTTTTTCAAAATTGTATTGAAAGCAAGCATTGTGGGAAAAAATTAAAAAAAACACACACAGGAAGTCATGGCACACACCCCTCACACATGTGGGCAACAACGTGCATTATATTACGCGTTTTCTCTTTCTTTATACTTAGGTCCACCTTAAGAGGTTAAGACGTGACTATATTAGGCATTTGGTTATGCTGAGTGAGACACGTTTCTGGACAAGGTGATTCATGTCGGATTTGAAAATGATATATATGAAAATGACACACGAAATGCCACATGACAGTCGCAAACACACAACTGCTTAATTTTACCGAAAAATCCCCCCTAAATACTCCTGCGCATCCATAGAAACGTATTTTAAAAAATACGTAAAATTATCAACTCGATACAGTGGAATAAATGTTTATTCCTCCTCCTCAGTTTAAACAACGACTGTCCAAAAGTAGTATTTATTTTAGAAAAGCTACGGGAAGGACACGATCACACAGGCGCTTGCGGGTCGTGTGCAGTGTAAATGTTTTTGTTTGTTTCTTCTTTCTATAAGGACACAGCGCAATTTTACAAGGGTGTCGAATTTGCACGCGTATGCACAGGTCTTGTCGCTTCCTACCCGTTTTGCGTACTAAATTTTTATCCTTTAAATAATCACCACGCCACCTTCAAAAAGCACCCTTCGACGTTCCCGAAACGGCAGACGACTGCACTCAACAATAAGAAAAGTACAATGTGTGGAAGCAATGTTTATAACACGTTTCACTCTCAAGCGGTGACCAGGGTGAAGATGTTTCGTGGAATTAAACCAGCGCATTAACCCGCAACGACCGCTGATTATTGCGTTTCTAGAGGAAATGCGCAAGCAGAGGTAACTATGTCATTGCTTACTGCCAAACGAGCACACATATTGGTTGTTTTGTCGTGTGCAGCACGCGTCTTGCGCCGCGCGCAACGTGAAAAAGCAGACGACGCGAGAGCGCCATCCACACTAGAAGCGGTTCGTCCCGCCGCCGCCAGGGGCCGACTGTGTTCGCGCTCGGGGCGAATAGGGTGTCTCCCAAGCAGTCGGAGATTATGAAAGCGGAGATCAACAAGATGTTGGAGATGGGTGTGATAAGGGAAGGTTACAGCGAATATTGCTCTCCTTTAATGTTGGTCGAAGCGCCTGGGAAAGAGCCCCGACCTTGCGTCGACTACAGGAGACTAAACGCCATAACCAAAGATCAAGTTTACCCCTTGCCTAATATTGAGGAGAGGGGCTCGTTAGTGGAGCAAGGTTCATCTCCACCTTTGACTTGGTGCGCGGGTACTGGCAGGTGCCTCTAACGGTACGAGCTAGCCGGTACGCCGCGTTCATCACGCCGTTCGGAATGTTTCAGCCCGTCACCATGAGCTTTGGCCTGAAAAATGCGCCCTTTTGTTTTTCAAGGCTGATGGATCGGGTCCTGGAAGGGCTGAGTGAATTTGCACTGCCCTATCTCGATGACGTGGCAGTTTTCTCGGCTGACTGGCCGACGCATTTGGAGCATATACGACAGGTACTGGAACGATTCCGAACTGCGGGCCTAACTGTGAAGGCGGAAAAATGTCAGTTGGGAAGGGCGTGTGTCACCTATCTGGGACACACGATAGGCCGGGGAAAGCGTGAGCCTATGGCAACGAAGGTTGCTGCCATCCGTGAATTTCCCAAGCCGTTGACAAAGAAGGAGGTGAGGTCTTTTCTGGGAATGACAGGCTATTATCAGCACTACATCCCGAACTACTCGGATGTGGCCAGTCCCTTAACTGATAGTTTGCGTAAGCTAGAACCTGAGGTTGTAACTTGGACGGCGGCCAAAGAAGCAGCGTTTCAATCTCTGAAGGAAGCTTTGGCTTCGAGACCAGTGTTGGCTTCACCGGATTTCGACCGTGAATTTGTAGTTCAGTGCGACGCGAGCAACCGTGGGCTAGGTGTCGTTCTGTCCCAGATTGATCAAAATGGTGAGGAACACCCCGTCCTGTACCTCAGTCGAAAATTGACGCCCCGTGAGGAAGCCTTCAGCACCTCCGAGAAAGAGTGTTTGCGTATCGTCTGGGGAGTCCAAAAGCTAGCCTGTTATATTCAGGGAACCAAATTCACCGTAGAGACCGACCATTGTCCCCTTTCGTGGCTGAAGGAAATGTCTGATAAGAATGGTAGGCTCTTGCGATGGAGCCTCATTCTTCAAGAGTTTACATTTGAAGTTAAATACAGGAAAGGGGCCGAAAACAAGAATGCGGATGGCCTGAGTAGAGACTTCTAAGAAAAGGGAGTGTTTTAAGAGTGTTTGTTTACTTTAGGTAGTATTTTTTTCAGTAGTGACTTTTTACTTTGTGTCCACGCTGCCCTGCTTGGCGAGAGCTGAATACAAAAGGGGATAGGCAAGGAAGTGCTTCGGTAAATTGTAGGGTGCCTCGATGCGCGCCCGCTCCGCGGAGGGTGGCGCCACTCTTTGAAGGGGTCGCCGCCGCCAAGACCGGTTCTCGGGAGGCGCCGCCGCCATTTTCTTGCATCCCACCCCCGCCGACTCCCGCGCTAGGCGCGCAAAAAGCGGCGCTCTTCACAAAATCTCTTTGCAGAATGCCTGGGTGCTGCGTTCCCTTGTGTTCTAGCAGCGCTCAAAATCTCTGGAGCATGTTTCGTTTCCTAGAGACCCAAAAAGGCGGCTTCTGTGGACGGTGAAGATCAAGCGGGACAAGTGACAGCCGACGAAGCACTCCTGCATATGCAGTGCAAGTACCCGGCTTCTCAGCAGTGCCAAATCCATTTGGGGCTATTGTAAGCTTGTCTGTGTGGCTGCTTCTTGATACCAAACGCACGGTTTTACGTGTTTATGTTGGAGGTTTCATCATGCTTTTGCGGCCTTTTTATATTTTCATTGATGCAAACGGACGTGGCCTCTTAAAGCGTGGGGCCGATATAAAATGTGTGGCGCTTTGCATCTTCAGTCATTTCACTTCTTATCACGAAATAAGGCGCTCGTTGTAAAAACGTGTGCGAACTTTCTCAGTCCCGAAGCGTCACCCCGGGGCATCACGCTTACTTCACCAAAAGCTCATTTTTTGGCAGTGTGAATGATATATCCCAAAGCGTAAAACTGCATGCGACGCGTTATGCTCGTGTTTCTCCGTGTTGTCTCAACTTAAGGTATGTTATAAATCGTGTTGTGCGCAAAAATTATAATATTTAAGACATTTATTGTCGCTTATCATGCCATAAAAGTAGCGCATGGAGGTGAAAAGAAATGTGTCAATTACACCTCTATTTTGTAAATCATGTGCGGATGTGAGCCGATAAGCGTGGATGCCGGTTTGTTCGATTTGCTTGATTTCACGTCATTTGTTCTTATTTCTCGGGAGAAAAATGCACCTATATTGATGATTTATCGTGCAGGCTCACTTTGAAGGATCCTGTTTTGAACAAAACCGTGCATATGGATGGAAGGAGCTGAAGCCAAATGCTGTGCCAACGCCTTTCCCAATCAGAGGTCGACATTTACCATTTCATTCACTGCGTGTTTTACTTGTGCGTACATTACTTAAGAAATCGGTCCAAAGCAGCGGAGCCACCCGGAGACAGAACGCAGCCTGAGCCCACATCCAACAATGAAGAGGTGGACAACCCCGCTGAAGAACTTCACCCATCATCAGACAGCGGAAATCCTCCCCGAGTCAACTCACAAGAGACGTCATCGGTATCACAAGAGACGGTATCACAAGAGACGTCATCGGCAAACCTCCAACTCAACAGCCCAGGTGTCGAAGCTTTGAATGTCGGAATTCCAAACTCGGCAAATGAAACTCTCGCAGCTAGTGCGACACAAAGGGATTGTGCTGAGTTGAAAAAGCAGTTGGCAGACCTGAAAATAAGATACACCGTACTTCAAGAACATCCCACACATGCTAAGAACGCAATTCAAAACCTCAAAAAGCAAGTTCGAAAACATTCGAGTGTAATCATCATTACCTGTATTATAACTGCAGTGAAGTGTGTTTGTATCATTTTGTACATAATGTATTATGTATCAGCAGTGGAGGATGTCGTTTATCACTTTGTATTTTTGCTTCAAGGTATTAAATGATTATTCCTGCATCCGTGTAAGCCTTTATGTTTAGATTGCAGCCCAAGGACGCTGGTTCGATTCTCGGCCGCGGCGGCCGCTTTTCCGATGGAGACGAAAATACAAATCGCCGGTTTGTTCGAGATTTCGGCGCATGTTAAAGATTCCTAGGTGGTCAAAATTAATCCGTAGCCCTCCACTACGGCGCCTCATCACCTATGTAGCGTAGGCGCTTTAAACCTCACCAATCAATCAATCACGTTCAGATTGCACAGTGCATGCATGACACATTTTGCCGCCAAGCAATCCTATATATGCAAGTAGTACCGAATAATAGTTTCAGTGGCTGTAAGCGTGCCGGACATTCGCACTTGAATATGCAGCAGTTCCATTCCTTCGTGTACTCCGCCTACTTTCTGCTATGTTCATATGTAAACGCAACGACAGCAAGTTCACGGCGCCGGTATGATACGACGGCGAGAAGTTTCCCGCCGTGTCACCTATCGTAAAAAAAGAAAGGCATTCACCATACCTTCGCTAATCACCTCAAAATAGAGAATCCTTCACCAAAACTTTACTCTTCTGTTCATCTACCCTAGAAAAAGATTGTATATCAAAAGTAAAGCCAAATCAAGCCCACACTGTTAGCGAGACCAGCACTATCAAGGCGCGTCACGCAGCAAACGCGCGCCCCGCGCCTAGCGGATGCAAGAAAATGGCGGTCGCGCTAGCAGACGACGCGGTTGTCCTCACCCTCAGCGGAGCGGGCGCGCATCGAGGCACCCTAGTAAATTGTCTGGCAGTGGCGTCGCTCGGGCACTGCTGGCTGGCGTTGTTTTTGTGCGTGTGTGCGTGCGGTGTGGGCCCGAGAGTGTTTGGTGCGACGTGTGAACATTCTTCGCTCGACCCTGCATCGGGGGACGCAGCCTCGGCGAAGGACTTTATTGGGGGGAGGAGTCTGTTGCGTGCGGGACTCTGAGGGGGGGAGCCCTCCCCAAGGCCGAACAGAGGAGAGTGTTTAGACCGTCGGCTGGGTGGCCGGCCGTAAAACAGCAACACGTGTGCGCTCCGGCGGAATCGGGGGGACGGCGGGTCGCGGCTTCAGAGGAGAGCGAAGGCCGGCTTCTCGGAACCGCGGGGCCAGGGCTGTGCCAGCGACTCGGGACCTCCGGAGGAGAGGGCAACGGGAGAGTCGTCTTTGGTCAGCGGCAGAGAACGGCTGTCTACAGAACGCTCGTCCGAACGAAAAAAGGCCTGGGGCCTCCTTCGTTAGGATGTAGACCGAAATAAACGTCCTTTCATTGTCACCGGTCCGCAGTCTGGCCTACCTCACAACACCGCGGTGAACGTCAGGCCCTTCCTGCAAGCCCGTGCTGCACCACGCCGAAGCAGCCCAGCGACGCCGAGCCGAAGCGAGATCGAGTCGGTTCATCCTATTAAATATTGTGTAAAATCTTCCATGTGGCTGTGCCTCCATTTCTTCATGCCCAGTGTGGACGCAGGGTCACGTTGAGAATCGCCGACCATCACACCCGCTTAGCAAAGGTAGCGCCAACTGCTCCCTCCTCCTCCGCCGCCCTCCTCATTTTTGTAGCGTAAGCTACACTGGCCGAGGTTGAGCAGTTTCGCGTGGACCTTGAAGGGTCGTGCTGCGCAAGCGTGAGGAGCAGTGGATGGGGTTAAATTGGATTGTATTGCAATCCAATTGGAGTACGGGTGTGTAGAGAATTGGGTCTGCACTTTCGCCGGTCTGCGCATTCCAGAGGAGTGACGTCATAGCCGCGGCAGACGCACTGGCGCCAGCGCGTGCCGAGCTGTGCGCCTCCGTTGCGCAGTAGCCAAGTCTGAGCTGCGCATGCGCGAGGAGCAGTGACTGGATTGGATTGGAAATCGTTTTGCAGCAGTAAGCATGATAATCAGCTAATCCTAGACAACCAGGAAACCTAAGAATAACCAGCTGAACCTTAGCTCACGCTACGTATGTCCTGGCATAGCCGAGCTAAGCCACTTGTAATTTTTTGCTTACTCCCGAACAAATCCAAAAGAGAAAACACATCGCTATGGTTAGAAAGTGAAAACAATAATGTGTATCACAAAAATGAACTGGTGTCACCAAATGAACATTTTATTGGAACAAACGTCCGTAATGACTTCGTGCAGGCGGTTGCTGAGGTGGCTTCCTGTGAGAAAAAGTGCTGGGAGTGGCATTTGAGTTCATTTTTTTAGGGCAAAGTTTCTCCAATATCCGTTGCTCAAATTGACCCTTCGTGAAATGGTCCTATTGCGAAGAAAAAAAATCTCACCACCGAGTCTGAGATACGCCACAAATACTGCGAATATAGGTAATAACGTATCGAAGAAGAGTTAGCGCCCTAGCCTGGTCAAATTCGTGTTAGCGGATCTTCTCAGCATACACGCTCAACTGGCTTACAATAAACAAGTTTAAAAGCGCTTTGCTGGTCAAAAACATTTCTGCTGAGAACATATTTGCCCAGAGTGTTTTGGTCCACATGGCAATGACCAGATAAGCTACGCCGTTGACAATTAGGCTGAAATAAGTGCGCGCACACTGCAAATGCACGGCTTCACGTGTAGTACAGGTATTCCAAAAGTTATACGGAGCGCGAGAGCGGTGGCCGGAGCGGGCAAAACTAAGGTCTCTAAAATTACTAAGGTAGCGCCAACTGCTCCCTCCTTCTCCGCTGCCCTCCTCTTTTTTCTCTCCCCTCACCCGCGGCGCCGCGGTCCCTGGCGGCGGGGCCGCCATTTTTGTTGGCTTCCTCGGAGCAGACGCCCTCGCAACGCTTCGGGCCGCTGGCTGCAGTTTTTCGTGCTTTTCACGCCGCAATCGCTCTTTGGTAGCATTAATAGTATTCTAGAGCCCCGTCTTACCAACACGCAATAAGTGCGGCTGTTTTGTTGTATATTTTTGTCCAGAAGGGGATATTTGCGGGGTGGATGCCGCGGGCGCATACGGACAGCGCGGTGTTTGCTTACGTGTGCGGCATGCTCAGGATAGTTCGTGAACGCGAAAGGATCGAACGTGCACGTTTCAAACTGCTCTGTTACATAGTATTTCTAGAGCCCCGTATTACCAACACGCCATAAGTGAGGCTGTTTTGTTGTATATTTTTGTGCAGAAGGGGATATTTGCGGGATGGATGCCGCTGGCGCATACGGACAGCGCGGTGTTTGTTTACGTGTGCGGCATGCTCAGGATAGTTCGTGAACGCGAAAGGATCGAACGTGGACGTTTCAAATTGCTCTGTCACAGTAATTCCATTCTTGCATTTGCGTGATTAAGTTGTGGTCGTGCAAGCGCTGCACAGAGGGCTTGCGCATGGTTCGTGGTGACCTTGGTTCGCGGCAGTTCGAGCGCTGCGCTGGCTTTTTTGCGTTCGTGTTTTTTTGCGTTAGTTGTAGATCATTAGGCAGCGCTCAGTATGCGTCCCGCATTAGCTACTGACATTCATGCCACCTTTATTCCGCGCACTTTCCATTGCTTTGACGCTGTTGCAAAATATATTTCACCTTCACGTCGTTATAGGCTGCTGTCAGGGTCAAGGTTCTCGCGTCTCCTCGTTGGCCTCGCTAATGACGGCTGTACTTTTGGCAGTGCGTCCATGGCATAGCAATGTTCGTGCGATTGGCGTTCACAATTACTTCGAGTAAGGCCCTGTCGGGCATATCTGGAAAAGGCTGGCACAAAGAACGCGCAGTTAAAGAATGCGCTCAGCTTACAATTAGCTGTAGTACCCAGTTCAATAATAACTACCGTATTACAAGGCCAGAAGCGCGCTAACAAGCGCAATTGTGAATCCTTTTTATGCTGTACAGCTAACATTGATTCATGTGGGGGCTTTGATAAATTACAGCTTGCTACAGTCGAGCTGGCCGTGACTGCACTGACCTTATTCGAGCAGCCGAAGGCACAACAACTCGGCATCGCGAAGCTACATAAAGTGACGCCGACGCAACACTTGTTTGAAACGAGCAGCTGACTCTTCGGTTGTTATCGGTTGTTATACGCTGGCGGCTTCGATAAGGCCTGCTCCGAGGCAGCTGAGCCTAAAATGGTGAATTTAAATGGATAGTGGCGGCGAAGAGAAGAAAAAACAAACAACGCGGGGACGAGGTACTACGTCACTGGCCGTTGGCCAATGGCGCGCGGCGTTTGCCGGCGAAAAAGAAAATGGCAAAAAACGAAGGAGGAAAGGAGCGCGGGCGAGGGCGAAAGGCGGCGAGATCCAAAGATGGCGCTACCTTAGTAATTTCAGGGACCTTAGGCAAAACTAGAGTTCCTCTATAACTCCAGGCAAACTGCATGCCAGAGCCATCTATGAATAAATGCGCCAGAGATAGCGAGAGTGCGTGGGCACATCCGGCTGACCCATCTCCACACGTTGACGCTCGCTTTATCGCCGGCTCAGGCGAAGCCGCGCTGCTGTCATCCCTGCTTGCCAGGGCCGCTTCCAATGCTTACGAGTTAAGCTGGGATGCCCTTTTTTCCAACATAACTTACTGAAGTTTGCGCAATAGAGTCGATTTGTATTGAAGCAGCTGTCCTCCGATAGGCTCACCTCGTCAATTCTTTTGAGTGCCCATTAAAACAATGGGAGCAATGCAGCCAACACGCGCATGAGCTGCACATTTTTATTCAGTCTTCATGCGTTTCCTTGAGGAAAGTATGGTTAAGGTCGCAGCTGCTGAATGATTCACGACCGTTTAAGCCTCGTAGCACAGTGAACTTCCCAAGCAGGAGAGGCTGATTGCCAATGACTGGAAACCCCATGGGTCCCCAGTGGCTTCCGAGCTATCGGCCACTCATCGGTTACTCGGCTGAAAGATTGCTTGAGCGCCGAGCAAACGGCGACCGGTAGTAACGTCACACGGAAAGATAATCGGAAGGCGAGCTTTAGCAGACGGATAAAAGCGCATTTTCGCCACGCGCTTGCCGAGCGCCTGGCGTGTCGAAACATGACGGTTAGCGCGGTAAACAGGCAACAACACAGCAAAAAGTAGTTACCTAAAGAGCCACAGTACCGTGCCACGAAACAAAGCGTACTCAAACTAAAGTGCAGCGTATTCAAAATAGCGTTCGGGATAGTGTTACACGTTCTCTAGGAATGGGTCATTTGTGCGTCCTAACGCAGCAGCGTCCCGGACTATTTGAGCGTTGTGCCTTTGCGCGTTCTTTTTTCTCCGTGGCTGGCTGGGCTGGTGGGTGGGCGCGTCGACGTCTGCGTCTCTTTTGTGGCATTGAAACCGCGCTGTAGTACTCTTGTACGTGTCTGTGAGGTGCGTTTTGGTGTCAGTGGCTGTGTTTGAAGTATACCGACTGGTGGAATAACATCGTTTGCCTGCTGCGCGCGGCCGCTGAAAACGTGTCACCATTTCATTTTTCCTTGCGCTGTACGGGAGAGCTCGCGCTCGTTCCCGCCAAAACTTCAGCTGTCGCTTACAACAATTGGCGCGCGTGAGTGCTGCTGCTTAGTGTTGTTGTTTCTTGCGCAGAATTAAGCGGTCACATGTTTCCATTTGTGGGATAGCTATATCCTCTTTCCGGCTTTGTGTTTTCCGAACAAGCGGCCGTGCTCCTACTGCAGGCTCACGACGTTCAGCATGTGTTGAAGCAAGACTTGTGTGTGGTATAAGAGCTACAGATGTATTCATTAAGCTCTAGCTGCAAATTAAGTTTTCGCTTCATTATTTTCGTGAGTAACGTAAAGATATTGTCGAGCGACAAAGCAATTACACTACCACTGGGCTTCTCCGTCGGTTCCGTTCGCATCTGGCGTGTATGGCGTGTGTGACAAGGCAAAAGTGCGATGGCGACAGAATCACCATAACCAGTTTAATACCCAATCAGTTAGGTTTGCAGCGTCGCTTTAATTGTCGCTTTATTTGGTTACCCCTTAAAAATATAACGCATTGAAAGGTCACAATATTGCTTCTCATCTACCTCTAAGTTGGCATAGATGTCTTGCAAAACAAAAAACGAACGCTCGTGCGTTCCGAACCCATTGTGTAGTGCGTTGCCTTGTCAAAGTCTCTGATCCCGCGTTGTTAGAAAACAAAACTTACGCTAGCAAAACGTTGACGGCACGACATTTGTGTTGCAATTAATTGTTTATGTGACTACAGTAGCCACAACAAAATTTCACGAAACCGCTGGCGTGTTGCTTTGACTATTGGATTTTTTTTTTCATTTTACCTTGCGCAACTGCAATAAGTGTGAATCCCATTTTCGGTGAAATTCCGGACTGTTTTATCAAGAACGAGCCAAGTAACTGCTACCGTAAAACGCAGTCTTGAAAAATAAATAGTGCAGTAAGTTTCATATTTCATCACGAGTGTTAACAAACTAAAGGTTTAGGCTGAATATTTTCACACGTGCATGTGTTAAGGATGGTGCTAGATGCTGTGTTTTTAAGCAGCGTGCATTTACCATTATAGTGAACAATTTTTTTTTTGCCTATTACAGGCGCTACAACGTAAAGGTGTTTCCCGTGAAAAAGTGACGGATGCAGCAGAGAGAAGCCCAACAAGCTGGACTATTCTGCTCTTCAACAACATGTTGTGATGTTGGCAGGTCGGCGAATTACCGAGGAGGAGGGTCTTGTTTTCATTTACCTGAATGCTTCTGTTTTGTAGGCATCTCAAGCAGTTAAACGCAGCATAGATCGGTTCGCGCTTCATGAGCAGCGCTTGTTTTAACATCTCGACTATTGTGTTTGTGTTTGCTTTCGTGTTTGCGTTTTGAACGAACTTATTTCGTATTCTTGCCACTGTTAAGCCAGGTTTCTCGTTGCGAATTTGATATGCATAATAAAAAAAATTGCGCCCACCTCCCCTCGCGGGAACCCTGGTGTGATGCGACTCTGAAGGGGGTTCCGTTGGGTCGATTAGTCAAATTGCGTGAAACGCGTAGTGAACGTGAATTGCGTTTCAATCACATCGTTGGGTTCCACGGGAGGGGATGCGGCGCAAGCGCGAGCGACCGTCGACCGAGAGACCGGCCGGAGCGCGGCACTCCGCTTATATGCGCCGCTCACCCGAAGGAGAGGAGAGAGCGGAGAGAGAGAGTACTGCACATGCGCACAGCGCGCAGCGCCGCCCACCGGCGGAGTGAGAGTGCGCTGCGCCACGCGCCCGCAGATGTTGGGCGAGAGTGTTCGCTATCGGAGAGAGGAGAGGGGGTGGGCGGAGGAGAGACGCAGCTGTGCGGACGCGGACAACGACGACGCAGGAAGGACAGGGCCGCCGGCAAGAGATGCTCCTCTCAGCGTCGCATCTAAAAGTAAGCAAAGAGACCTGTGTGTTGTGTTGCTTAATTGTTTTTGGCAAGCCACGTAATTGATTCGCAAAGTTGATGCAGTTTGTTTACTGTGCCTCATGGTCCGATTTCTGTTTTGTACATGCCATTGTACAGGAAATTATTTAACCAGCGCGCATTTTTCCTGTATAATTGCATGTATAAAGCAGAAATCTGGCGGTGAGGCAACTCATAAAACAGGCATTGGCCATAAGGACTGATCACAAAGCCAAAAATGTGCATGAAAATAGCGTGGGGTCCACCCATAGGCATTAGCATGGTAATATGCTTTGCCAAGCATTGTCCAATATTGACCTTCCAGAGCTTGGCCAATTGTTGGCTTGTCACCTTTCCCAAACACCAGCCAACAATGGCGGCCGAGGTATTGCCAAGCTCGGACACACTGGCCACTGATGGTTTGCCATGCTTGGGCTTGGCACTTTCTGCTGCTTGGGCAATGGACCTTTTTCTAGTAGCGATCTGCGCATGCGCGGGCTGCCGGTACGCCATTCTTGGCAGGCGCCTCGGGGCAAAATAAACAAAAGGGCGCCCCTCAGTTTTCTGCTAGGGAGCGGCTATACTGCCCAGCACTGGACGTTTTCTTTTTTTTTCTTCCCTTTGGACACCTCGTGGTGGGTTCCTACGTCCACACAATAATGGCTTTCTACGAAAAAAGGCAAGGACATTTGAGGCTGACCACGCTGCCAGCACATGGCTGCCAGTGAGGGGGTAACGAAAATGAAAAAAAAAAGAGAGAGAAGGGGCGCTTTGAACACTGCAGATTAGTCACGAGAACGCGCGCCTGCTACCGTGACATTCATGTGAGAGGTACTCGTTGACGGGTCAGTGCGGGAGCGACCGCAGGGCCAGGATATTTCATGCACGGGTTCCCCGAAAGCCAAATATTTTTTGGGGAGTGCCATTACTGCCATTTTTAGTCAGCCGTGGCGGCCGCTAGAGGGACCGGTACTGGAAAAAGGTCCATTGGTGCACTAGGAACCATAGAACTTTGCCTTGTCAGAAATTTAGGGGAAACAGCACTAGCGGGGCTAATGCACACTGCAGGAACAGAAACACGGCCACGTCTGGCCCAAATTTGTTTCAAATAGGTTGCTTATGCGCTAAATATCACCACGGTGAAGTTCTAAGCCCGATACCCACAAAGCACAATAACTGCTAGCGTTCAAGGTCGCGCTGTAGCAAAACGACTTTTGCACTTGGCGGAGAGTCGCCGAAACAAGTCCAGAGTGGCCTGTGAAGGAGAAAAGGAACCTGTCCCGTGGAGCTAGACATTCTAAGCCTTGTGCATTTGGGACATTCTAAGATACATTCTGAAGTACATACAAACGTACAGTCTTTGTCCAAATTTTCTATGCCAAGCGCCGAAACGGGCAGGCCGTAAAAAAATTCCCGCGCCTTCCCGCGAGGGGAACACGAGTAAATGCAGAGCATTGGGGGTCGTTAACGCCGCGTAAAGTCGCGTTAGGGTGGGTAGTTGGGTCGTAGTTGCGTTGGTGTTGGTTTGGGGTAGAGAGAGGAGAGTGAAGTAGCGTTAGGGTGGAGCGAGCGTCAACCAAGGAAGGAAGGAGCAACGCAGTAGCACGAGCGACCGCTAGCCGCTTTATATTTGCAGCGCGCGCAGTAGAGGGAGAGCAGTACGGGGGGGAGAGCGCGCACGCGCAAGCAGCGCGCGCCCTTCCAAGCCCCACCGCGCTGCTATCACTCACCTGTTACGCCGAGACCGCGACGGAGCGAACGGGCTGACTACGACGCATGCGCGCGCCAGCTGCGGACGCGGAGCTGTGGACGCCGTCCGACGCAGGAAGAGGCGAGGCTAAGAAATGCTCTGCATTTAAAATTTAATGTACAGGCCTACGTCCGGCGTCAGGATGAAACGTTTTATGCTGGGGATATAGCCAAAACACCTTTTTTTTTTACTGTCATAAAATAATTTTGCCACATTTAAAGGTAAAGCTAAAGGTGTACGTTGTAAGCCTTGTGGAGCTGGAGCTGACCATGGCCAATTCCTGCACAAGGGGTGTTGTGGCGCAAATTCTGAGCACTGAACCTGAATGTTATAGTCCACAATTTGCGGCAAGTAGGTACACAAAATCCAACACCCTATAACAAAATGTCGACACCAAAGTGCTACATATATATGTAGCAGCTACTAGTAACGAAACTTGCCACTATCAGATTTCAAAGGGCGTTGAAACAAGACTGCGTACAAAGAACGGCAACCCGTGTGTAAAAATGTTCCGCATCAGTATTTCTGCCCAATTAAGCGACCACCGCGGATGTCCGTCGGCCGTCCAACGTACGTCCATATCGACTCCAGCGGACGTCCGTTTCAGAGCCTATGGACATATGCCATTTACGTCCGTGGGACGTCCGGATTTAACACTTCCGTACGTTTATTCGCACTTCCGAAATAAGATGTATTTTGGATGTTCAGTAAACGTTTTGAGAATCGCAAATGTTCATTAAACAGAAGCTAGGTTCCTACAACCAATACTACACCACACAACACCAACGCAGTACGTACCGGGCAGACAAGTAAGTACACCGTAAACTTGCTTGAGTCGTTCGGTTAGCGGTTCTCTGTTCTTATACGCTCTTCCTCAAAGAGATCATCGTTGGAGTTGGTGAGGTGCTTCAAAGATAAAAAAACACGCTTAATTTTCGTAATAAACAGATGATACTTGCAATATACAAATCAACGTGTTGATGTAAAATGTAGTAGCCAACGTATGACGCGCCGTACTGGCGTCACAGGCTACGTCATGGGCTCTGTACTTATATTGGCATGCGAGCCGCTTGCTTATCGCATTAAACCTTCGCCACCAACTGAGTCCAGCGTCGCCTTGCTCGCCGGCTATAACAGATGGCGACGAGATATGGAACAGGAACTGGTCTACCCGATGTTGCATCGTCCGAGTCACTCCCGTGTTCTGCTCGTCCCGTAGCTGTCTGATGAAGCTCCGCTTGACGGTCTGGACAAGCCTCTCCGCAGTGCCATTTGAAGGGCGGTAAGGGGGTGTCCTGGTGTGCTGCACTGCATTCGATTTGAGAAATATTGTGAATTCAGCAGACACAAATTGGGGACCATTGTCAGTCCCAATTCTCTCTAGAAGCCCAAAAGCAGCAAAAACAGTGCGTAGTTCTTCAACTGTAGCCTGTGCTGTAGTGAACTTCATGTGCAGAACATCCACCCACTTGGAGTGCGCATCGACAAGCACTAAAAACCAGTCGTTCTTGTAGTAGGCAAAATCCAGGTGAACTCTCTGCCACCTGCGGGTTGGCCATCCCCACGATAACATCGATCGGAACGTGCGGCGCAGAGTTCTGAGTTAGTTGGCAAGTCGAACAACCTTTTACCGTTTCTTCGATGCGGTCACACAACTTTGGCCACCACACATTTTCATGCGAGTGATACCTGGATGCCCTTCATGCAAAAGCGACAAGACTTCGGATTGTAACCACAGTTCCCCATAACCAGTCTACCGACAGTTCGTCTTTCCGCGAAAATAATGGGGCTATGTTGTCTTCTGACACGTACGATGGCCATCCATTCAAAACATACATTAGCACTTTCGACAAAACTGCGTCTTTTTGGGTTTCGTCACTTATCTTTTCCGCAGATAGTGGTACGGCTTCTACTGCTGAAAAGAAGTGAACGTAGTCGCTTTCGTCGGCGTCGTTCGGAAGCGGTAATCGCGATAACGCGTCCGCGTTTGCTACTTGGGCTCCCTCTCTGTACACCCATTTGTAGCGATATGCAGCTAGTAATAGCATCCAGCGCTGCATGCGTGCTGCTGCCATTTGCTGAATTGGCTTTGTTTGCCCAAGCAGTCCCTCCAGGGGAAGGTGATCGGAATAAATGGTGAACTCACGGCCATAAAGATATAGTACTTGTGAAACCGTTTGATTCCGAAAACCACAGCCAAAGCTTCCTAAATTTGTATGTGTGCGTAGCCACTTTCGGCCTTGCTCAGAGTGCGTGACGCGTAAACTATCGGCCTTTTCTGCCCGTTCACGACATGAAGCAACACGTACTGCGCCAACCCCGTAAGGAGAGGCGTCGCAGACTAATCCAAGAGGCTTCTTTGGGTCATAGAATGTTAGTACGCTGTCTGGCGTAAGGAGGCTCTTGCTCTCCGCGAAGGCTTTTTCTTCTTTTGCGGACCAGACCCACTTCTTTTCCTTCTGAAGCAGTTCATACAAAAGCTTTAGCCTTGAAGACATGTTTGGCATGAACTTGGAATAAAAATTTATCATTCCCAGGTAAGCTTTAACTCTTTCGTTACCACGCCTATTCAAATCGATCACCGGTGATCGATGATTTATATTGCCTATTTCAACATGTTGTAGTCGTTTCTCCTACACCTAATGCGGCCAGTGGTTAGTCTAGGCGCTGCCCTTTTAGAATCAGTTCAAATGTTCCCGCTCCGGCGACATTGAGATTTTCGACGACGTTTTTTGCGAGCTGAGGTGCGTGTGTTTTTGAGGAAGGGGTGTGGCTGCTGCACTTGAGGAAAAAGGACGCAGATCGTGGTTAGGCTGCATTACCATAATATTTTTTTTTGTCAAAAGGCTCCTGGCAATACAAATACCAAATAATGCGGTTAGCTTTGTAATCCGGCAGCGTTAAGAGGTGATAATTACTTGAAAATGGCCCCAGCTATTCACTAATGATCTTTGGTTCGGACAAAGGGCATCTTTATTCTCCCAAAGCTTATTTCTGATGGTCCCCCGCATGTCTAGCGAGTGTGCCTGCCATTTTCAACCAGTTTCCAGCAGTTTCGGTTTCGTTTTTGCATTGCGAAATTCACATTTGGCACTACTACGCAGTTACCCAACTACAAGCTCATTTGCTATGGCGCTTCCGTTGCCCGCTACTGCTCCTCAAAACAAGCATGCCGCTCGTGCGTCCACTTTATCTACGCCTTGTTTCTGCGATAAGAGCTTCCGCTCAAAGTCAAACGATAACACCAAGTCGTCGGGTATCAGTTCAGACGAGGAGAACGCTTCCACGAGGAGAACGCCTTGAGCACCGCCAGCTGTTCACCGGCCAGTTTCGGTTTCATACGCGGGTATTTCCGGAGGTCTAGTGTCGCTACTTAGTACAACTGCCTGTTCTGGCAAAGTCTCCAACAGCCTTGTATTTATTTCTTTTCAAAATTGTTAGGTGGCGCTGCAATGTAGTAGGCTCGTAGTGCTGAACTCGCTTTACAGCCCGACGGCGGCTTGGTGAAAGCTTGCTGGGCATGATTCGAGCGCATCGTACGTTATTCCTGCAAGCAGGGCTACCTTAGTGAGTCAGAACATGATATTAAACCGCAAATGAAAGTTCTGACTGATAAGTGATCATCAGAACGTCAACAAGCATCTACCAAAGAGTTTGGTTCTCAACTCCAAGCGGATTTTTTCACATCGCTTGCTTGCCTTCAATATTGTGCCGGTCATAATCATTGACAAGGGGTTTTTACATCACGTGTAGGCTAATTTGAGCCTTTAATAATGTCAAACCACCAGATTTCTTTTAGAGAACCATCCAAAATAGCAAAATTTGAAATAGTGGTTGGGCTTCACCACATGGCACGGGCACCACGCGGGCTATCATTTTCTTTTATATCTTACAATATGTACTGCGCAACTCAATTTTTTTTTCTACGGCGGGTTTTTGAAATGTCTACCTACAAAATGTATATTCTAAATTTTTTCTACTACTGCTCGTTTATTATACACAACTTACTTTTTCTTATTTTCTTCGACGCGTGGACAAAAATTTCGAATTCGATCATTTTTTTCGCAATCTATATTTAGGAAGACATTATTAAAACTGGTGTCGTTGGAAAGCGCGTGGAATAATCTGCATTTTATGTCACTGCAATGTGTGCCTAACCAATATGTATAGCACGAAAAAATGTTTTGTTAGACCCTTCAAAATTGATCAATTTCCCGCGGTAACGAAAGAGTTAAGCTCACTGATGTTCTTAGGTGTGGGTGCATGCTTTCTGGCTTCAACCTTCTCGACGCACGGGTGCAGACCATTTTCGTCAATGATATGCCCAAGATATTTGACAGAATTCAAGAAAAACTTGTATTTTTCCTTTCTCACTTTGACGCCGTGTTCCATGAAAACCTGCAGGACTGCATCCACCCGGGCCAGGCATTCGGTATGCGATGCTCCCGTGATGAGGACGTCGTCGAGGTAGCATACCACTCCCGGTAGTCCCTTCAGCAGCTCGTCCATGATTGCCTGGAAAACTGCAGGTGCACTTGAGATTCCGTACGGCATCCGAACATACTGGAACAACCCCATGTGAGAGTTTATAGTCAGCAAAGGTCGCGAGTCAGGGTACCTCGATTTGCTGATACGCCGTCGAAAGGTCCAGAACGGTGAAAACCTTGCCCCCAGCCAGTGTCGTGAACAAATCTTCCACCGCGGGCAGCTTTGCTTTGGTAACCAGCTTTGCTTGGTAACCCTTTATCAACCCTAGACCAGGTGAAAAAACGCTGGCATACCTTGATGCTGTCGACAGACGGTTGCGCGTGCACCTCGTGAATGCTGTTTAGGTCCATTCCGAGGTTCGCAATCCAGTTCGCAATCTAGGAGTGCTGGCTTGTCTCCTGGTACCACGATGATTGGCAGAAATTTCCGCTGTCCCTTGTAGTCGACCAACACTTCCGCTTGGCCTTTGACTTTTAGCGTTGCTCCGCCGTAAGACTTGAGCTTCATATCGCACTTCGCAAGCTGCGGCGGCTGCTTTAGCTGCCGGTAAACGCATTCCGGAACGAGTGATACGGCTGCCCCCGTATCTACTTGCATCTTCACAAGCTTGCCTGCTATCTGCAGTTCAACTTCATACGGTTGTTTTTCCGTGCCCACCAGATACACACCGTGAAGCAGCAGTTCTGTGCCTCCGCTCGCTCCGTCGTTCACGTAATGGGCGGTGCCAGTCGTCGGCTGCTTGCATCTGCCCATGCGCGCCAAATGCCCCATGCGCTTGCAAAGATGGCATTCGAATTTCCGATAACGGCAGCAACGGGCGTCATGCTCTTCACCGCATCGATAGCAGCTTTGCTTTGAACTGTTTCTCGACTCACTGGCAAACTCCGGTTTCTTTCCCGTCTTCTTTAGAGCGTGGACGTCGGCATCCGTACTCGCTGTTGGTCGGAATCCCCTCGACTCCCGCTCGGCCATTCAACGCTCTTAGCAAAAACGCAGGCCGATTCGAACGTCAACTCCTTCTTCTTCAGTAAACCCGTCTGAATGGTGGAATTCCGTAACCCAGCGACGAACCGGTCCCGTAAAGCGTCGTCGAGAAACGTACCGCAGTTGCACTTGGCTGCCGTGTGTTTCAGCGTGACTGCAAATGCCGCGACGGACTCCCCTTCTCCTTGGTACCTCCTGTTGAATTTGAAGCGCTCCGCAATGACTTGACTTGAAGGCTCGTAGTGGTCACTCAGCACTTTCACCAAGTCCTCGAACGTCTTCTCTTCAGGCTTTGCCGGTAGAAGAAGGTCCTTGAGCGTCTTGTACGCTTTCTTTCCTATGGCAGAGATGAAGGCTGACTTTTTAAGTTCTTCGTCTTGTACGCCGGCTACTTTGCAATAGTGTGGTGGTGGTGGTAGTGTCAAAAGAGATGGCTCATACCCACTCAGGGGGATTGGCCAGGAAAGGGACGCTCACAGAGAGAAATTAAGAAACACATTTAAGGAATTAAATAAAATATTAGGGAAATATATACAGAAAGAAAAAAAACTGCTCAAACATGAGACGTAGCATCAGGAAGAGTTGAAACCAACATAAAATAAAATAAAAAAAATAAAGGAAAGAAAACATGAAAAGTATGTATAGAAATCAAACAAGCGGGGAAGCTGGCGAAAGAAGCAGTGGGCGGGAAGGCACTGATAGCAGCGATCATACACGCAGGGATCTTTCCAAACCGTTCTATGTACGAAGCGAAATCTTCGTCTCCTTCTTCTATGAAGGCGTCAAATTCCCACATCTTCGCCATACCTTGCCTTTAATGCGTAAGATTTGAAGGCAGCGAAGCTGCACGTAACAGCAGCGTTTTTCCCCGTTTTCGCCTCACGGCGTTCTTCAAGCATCGCCGCTGTACGAGGGACCACAGCTGGATGTTCGTATTCCTCCATCGCGCACGGTTCTGCGCCGCACGTGGCCTTCCTCCGTGGCGCGCGCTTATCGCTGCGGCGGCGGCCTCCTCGCCTTCCTCCGCCATGTCCCATGAACGTCTCCCTTCCCTCCTCGCTTAACTCTTCCCTGCTGACTCGCTCTCCCCGTTATCGGTCCGCTGCTGCGGCTGCTCCGTGCAAAGCGCTTGCGGAAGGGGGTGTGGTTTGACCTTAGCGCTCAAGGGAAAAACTGGTCACCCCGCGAAGACTGCCCGAGGACGCGTAGTGTAGCTTGCGCTACAAAAACTTCCTGCTGGGCGTCAGTACGTAGTATTTGTCATAAAAGTTAAGACGAAAGGGGCAGAGAGACAGGATTGGCGCTTTTTTCAACTCTTTGAGAAATCTTGGGCTTGAGAAGAAGCGGAGGCACATTTAAAAGGAGAAGAGCCCATTGTAGAAAAAAGATGACAATAAAAATTGCTGCTGCGCTTGTTCGTACATGGTATTTAAAAGTCAGTGCAGGACAGATAATAACACAAGGGAGGGAGAAATAGAGAGAGAGACGGGACCGGCACTACTTCACTTTTAATGCGAATTCTTTGGCTGCAGTTCATGCAGCAGAAAAGAATTCACTGCAACTGCCCAGCCCTCTTTCAGTTGCACCAAGTCTCTTGCTGGCCATCACACATGGCAGTGCAGCAAGAGCAGAGCAATGAGAGGTGCATGACGTGCCTGAAATGCCCTGGCCATGGAGGCATCCCCAATAATACAACCTTGGCTGCGCAGCTGAAGGCTGATTAGGTGAGAAGGTAGGCCAAAGAACTTATGGAAAGAACTTGCTCTTTGAAGAGTGAGGATTGTCGGTCAGACTAGAGCAGGTAGAAGGCAAAAAATGAACACGTTAGAAATGTTAATGCCAAGAATAAGGCCAGAACATGAAATTCAGAACGAGTGCCTCAAGACGGGGAAATTTTGATCTCCGGTTGGGCAGTGTCAATAAGGACAGCAATGATGGATAGCCACAAAATCACCAATGATGTGAATAAAAGCTGCCTGCCTAAAATGGAGGCAGCTACTATCCCAACCCTGTTCAAAAATGTGCAATGCAGTAGAGACCGGAAAATGGGCTATCAAAAATCAAAATTAATGAAGCCCGTAACCTCATGTGGCATTTCTCCTCTGTAATGGTCTAACCATGGGTTTTACTCTTTCTTCAGATGAAACATTTGCCTGGAAGGTGATTGGGCTGAAATTTCACAACTTGAACCCTTGACAACTGCTGAAATAAGGTTTTACCAAATGCATATCATCAAAAAGTTGTTGCCGATTTTGCAGAAGTTGTACGTTTGTTCCCAAATGCAGTGGAGTTGCACGGTCCCTGTAAAAATTTGACAGGAACCAATTTTCCCAGTCTCCTCTGACTAGTCCCTGAACCGAAGCACAGTATGAGAGGCACAAAAAAAGCAAAAGCAAATCATGGCAGGGAAACGTTTTATTCCAATAAAATATATAGCGCGCAAATTTCCCGAAAAGCAGGCACCGTTTAAAAAATAACCAACGGCATGCATTGGAAACTGACCCATGTACTCAAGACACGGTCACTAGATTTTATATATCACACAGATCAGGGTAATGAAATGATATGGTCACAGGATAACTGATTTATATATATATATATATATATATATATATATATATATATATATATATATATATATATATATATATATATATATATATATATATATATATATTGTGTAACGCAGAGTTCATCATAAAGGTAAAATATACAAACTCCGCTCTCGAACGTCAACAGAAAATTTGTAACAGTGCAATAATATGCCCACATGTGTGCAAGGTTGTAATATATGTTTTCTCCGAGGCTAAAATAGGTGAGAAAAAATGAAAATAGAGCTTATCATGCAGAACAACTTGTAAATAACATTGATTAGCATGTCTATCAGTTAATTAAAAAACAAAGCTTCCCGGCCACCCGCCATTTGTCTGCCGGCCACAATATGAGGCTTTTATGTTGTGGGAATAAATTAAACCCTGTCGCAGCAAAACACAACTCACTTATTAGTTTGACAGCTAAGTGTGCTAGGTCATTTCTCAACCTGAGCACTGCACCCACAATGAGCAATTTTAAATCACACTGACTAGAGCTACGCCACAGACTTTGTGGGGGCGCAAACCGAGATCCCATTAACGTTCTTTGCACTGAAACTGCCGTGACCATTGATCACGTGACTGATCACATGACAACTATGCTCCCATCGGTACCACGTGATTCAATTTGCACTGTGAACAGCTGTGGGACAGTTAACAAAATATTTACCATTACGAGTACACACTTTGACGCACAGGTTAACATTATCTTCATACAGCATAACACTGTCTGGTACAGCAGGCTTTCAAAAAGGAAAGAAAAAATACCCAAAGCTCCCAGCAAAAAGACATCTTTCATACAGCTTTCAACAGATAGAATGCGCTGCTGAAAGCCACAGGAACAAACGCATGTATCACAAATAGCTCGTGATCACAAAAGCAACTTGAGATCAAACTGCGCAGCTTGTAGTACTTGGTGAACTTCACAGTCATCAAATAAGTCCCTCAAAGCAGCTTGACCTAAAGCTAGACGCTACAATCATAGCGATATTTGTGCGCAACAAACTAAGGATATTTGCTTAAAACCGCTATACAGGCAATACGATGCTGGTTCAGAGCAGGCAAAAAAAAAAAAAAAAAAAAGCCCCTTGTATGCAAGTGATTATTGCTAGTAACGTGGGCTTGGTGGGGTGCTAACCATGGGAACATTGTTCGGATTTGAACCTTAAGCAACATCGCATAACAAGGACAAAACTACGCGATGCAGTTAGAGGAAACAACGCCCATGGATGAAAGTTTTAGTTCGCACAGGTGCAGACAAAATTAAACGAGTACCCCTGGCTTCTTGTGTTATTTACATAGTTCAGAAGCTTTCGAAACAATTTAATACACAAACAACTCAGAGCCTTGACACCAAGAGGGCGTGTGATCTGCGATACAAAACATTCTGTCAAATAGCAAAGCTACCGAGGTTACAAAAAACAAGGTCCCCATTTTGAAAAATTAGCAAGTCAAATTCAAGACTTATTTAAAATTCATAAAAAATAAGGACACACCTGAAACTGAAATGAGTTTCCTGTTTAGAAAAGAAACCGTCTTTATATAACTATTCTAAAAAGTCTGTTGTTCTTCACTTAGCAAAGCCATGTTCAGGTTACAGATCTCAAACCACCAGCTGAAGAACAGACTCGGGACAATGGCATTTCAAAATGTTCAAACCAACACAACGGTCAAAACTCTTTATCAAACTACCTAAGAACTCAGCAGGTCTCTCAGTTGGCACCTCCTTTACACAAGGTACCACCAGACATTTAAAAAAATGACAAATATGGCAACCATTTCTTTGCATTGCATACTTTGCTAAGCGTGTCTTCCATAGCGTAGTGCATTTAGAACTGTTTGGCAGACAATCACCCTTCCTCCAGTATTGCCACGTCCAGACAACGCAGAGGTTCTAGTGCCTACAATGATGAAAAACAAAGACGGCGGGGGGCAGGCACCCAAAAGAAGAACGCAAGACGCGCCAGAATCAGAGTATGATGTATTCCTCAGAGGAGCAGCGGCGATCGCGGCTGTCCTCCCTCAGGTACATGTCTTGTAGGACGTGAGCGAAGTCGTCGCTGCCGGACGTGTCGGTGTGGGCTGCACAGCTCCCCTCCGACACGAGGAAGACCGGGTACTCGTGCCGTGACTCCATTGGTACTGCGAGCTGTGAAAAATTGAGCACCAGCACTGTTAAAATGAACCACTAAATAGCTCTTTCATCGCAGAATATCATCTACGCTTGGCCGGAAAGCGAGAAATTGTCTATGTGTCCACTAAATGTGTCCTAAATGTCCATGCTAAATGTGTCCACTAGCTCAAGAGAAAGAAATAGTTTTGTGGAAGCACTTAAAATCTGCCGTTTTTCTGCCGTAACGAAAGAGTTAAAGGTGTTTCGCATGTCAGATGCAATTGATTATTACACTCTGATTTGTATGTTTTGAGATCAACAGCAGCTTCCAAACAACGCTATCCCTGCCGTGTGTACGCAATTTTTTATTCCTCACTTACAAAACTGCTTCCTTTAACCAATGATACTGAGTGGCCTCTGCACCTATCCCCAAGCACAGATACAAAACCCTACTCTAATTAGACAACACACGATTAACCAAAGTGGAGTGCACACACCAAATTTGCACAATCAACTCCCAGCCGTTTCAAAAGAGTTTCTCCTCTTCACTGCTACTTTGAGCTCTCTACCGTTCAATCACAAGGCATGTGTTCCATTGACAATGTCTTCCCTGCGAGGCACTGGGCCAGACACACGAAGCAAGGCTTATCATTGGGAGTACGCAGCATGATCGGACCATTGTTTCAAGGCGAGCACAACAGGAGTCGACCCAAATTAGAAACACTAGAGACAGCAAGGGCTGCTTATCCGGTTTCATTGTTCCGTATCAGAAACTGCAGCAACACACACTTCTTCCAGACTTTCGATTTTCATTCCAGCAATTCTGGAAGCTGTACATCTTTGATACGGGAAAGACAAATGCGTCTGTTTTGTCCATCCCATACCGCTGTCTCAACCATATCTGTTCCTTCCTGTTTGCTAAAAACACCTGCACTCGAAACATTCTGAAGAACCAAGCACCCATGATAGAACAGAATAACTGCGAAAGAATCAACATCTCAGCAAGCTGGTACCGAATTAGTGTTTTTCATACTGTTGGTATCAGTTTAACATCGATTCAATTAACAAATGAGCCGAGTTGTTTAAATGAGCAACAACAGGAAGAGATGAGAACCACCCCTGCGACGAAACCGAATTTCAACTATACACCGTCGGCTACATCCACGGATGCCTGTTTCATTTGTAATTTGAACATCCCAGTCCAACACTTCTAAAGGCATGTGGATTAAAGAAGAGGACCATTACCGCGTTCCTCCAGTTTCAAGGAAAAGCTTAGCATTATGGCCACACAGTGAATGCCCCTATAACACTTAATTCCTTGCGAGCCCAGAGTGCCGCGTTGCTCACCAGTTTCACGTCCTTGACAAACTGCTCAAACTCATCCTCGGTCTTGCAGTAGAAGCCGATGGTGCAGCTGGGGTCCATCTTGAAGAAGGACATCTTCCGTGGCCACGAACAGTGGAAGGACTGCGCAAGGACAATAACTAAAACCATTAATTAAGCGCACAACAAGCGAGAAAACTTGACGAGTACTCTCCTCTGCCAAGGTGAGGCAATGCAAACAATGCGACAAAAAATATTTGCAAAAAGCAAAAGACCTTTAAAGAGGGGCCATGAAGACAAAATACCAGTTCGGTTCATTAGAAGGACTGCTTTGTCCTGACAAAAATGATACCACTTCCATCACAAAGTGCGCAATAATAACTGGAATATCAAAGAAAACATGCGAGACAACAGTGACTGCCTATCCACTTTCTGGCAACTTTTCTACGACGTCACAGAGTCTTGTTTGTGCAACTGGTGGCCATCGAACTAACCCATCGCTAGGCCACATGACTGAATGGTTGTAGTGGGCTGTTTGTTTGCACCACTCGAATGCTAATGTGAAGTTAGTACAGCGAAAATTACGTTTTTATTTTCGTGCTGGCCCATATATGATGCCACTCCAGATAATAGCACATCACTGTAGCGCAAAATCTGAACGCTTCTCAATACTTGTGTTTTTTTCTGCTAAAAAATGGCTTTTGTGGCTGAAATGGAGTGGAGTGAGGTACTGAAACCTAGCGCTTCCAAATTAAACAAAGTTGCGTTTTGCCTCCGTGGCCCATTTATCTGAGCTGAATGATAGAACACTTCGACGAAATTGAATCGCTGAGAAGGCATTGCAAAACTCTGTGCATTTAACACGCCCTACCTGCATAAATCGCAGGCGAAAAATGGGCTCCAGGTTGTCCTCACCGTAGCATTTTATTAAATCACAATGTCTAAAACACCAAAAACACCTGAAACTTTTTAAGACTGCAGAATTAAGCTAGCACACGAGTAGAGCTGTTTTGCACACAGTGCGCGGCAATTTCTCACTGTTCATCTTTATAAAAAAAATAGTCTGAAAACCTGCTCAACTTGCAGACTATGGCTGGCAAAACAGCGAGCATATTTGACGCACCTCCAGGGGAAAGTCTTGGGTGCCTACGTCGACAGCCTCTTGAACATAGTGAGGGTCCAGGTATATCACCTTCTCACCTGCAGGGTAATGAATCGCAGAAAATTTGTTTTCTTCAATAAAAAGTTTCTTTTTTTTTTTTTTTCCACACCGCAAGAAAACCTGCCCACACACCATTCTGAACAATCAATTTCTTGAACTGGAGGCTCAGGTGTGAGATGTTTTGGTCAGAGCGACAAAAAGGTTTGCGACAATTCTTCATTGTCACCCATTTCTAGAAGTGGAGGTAGCTTCCTCAGGTGTGATCTGTACTGGTCAGAGCCATAAAAACGTTCGCCACAATTCTTCATTGTCTTACGAATTCTTCATTGTTTTACAAACTTCACAAATTTTTCTACTTTCTTTTTTTTGTGCTACACTTCCTGGCTCCCGTCGGTTCTGTGAAACTGGGCTTCCATAAAAGTGGACAAAAGAGTCCATTATAACGGTACAAAGTGTACAAATCAATATGTAACCAAAGAAGACTTCGAGGTAGGTTAATAAGTGGAGCGTTCTTTAAAATTACGAGAAAAATAGAACAATGGCAAGTTTCTCACAACTCATAAAAATAAATTTGTAAGTGAATTGTCAATTTCACATTGCGTCTACATTTCTCGATATTTTGCTTTAGTGACATAAATTCTCTCCTGTTCAAGAATTCTTGCAAAAACTCCGTCATACGGGCGTATTTTTTGGCCGCCCACAACGTATGCCAGGCTAGATTGACGAACTACGCAGAAATTACCCTCCGTGGTGGCTCAGTGGCCAAGGCATTGTGCTGCTGAGCCCCCCAAGAACGCGGTTTCGATCTCTGCCACGGTGGCTATGTGCTTTCCTCATAGAGGCAAAAAACGAAAATGCCTGTGTGTCAAGATTTTGGTGCACAATAAACATTCCCAGGTGGTCAAAATTAATCTGGAGCCCTCCACTATGGCACACCTCATAGCCCAGGCATAATTCAGCACGTTAAACACCATAATCTAATCTAAGAATTAAACAAATTATTTTTAACGGGTTTACTTGCGTGCACTATATGGGTACAAAACAAACGAAAGACACAAAGACCGGAACAGTCTTTGTGTCTTTTTTCGTCTCGTCCCCGTAGTGCGTGCAAGTTAATCTGTCATGAATGCTAACCAATTAGTGCAGGTTTCAGGTTTATTGCAATAAATTATTTCATCTTATCTAACTATCTATCTACTATTTCATCTAACTTGCTCTAAGCGGTACCATTGAGAAGATGTGGACTTGACCAAAGCACCTGCCGGGAATGCGAATTGAGCAACCTTAGTTTAGCACTGCAACCACTTCTTTTGTTTACGTTGCCAGCGACAAATGTTTCTGCATTGAAAGGAATGCTACTGAAGGATATTTTCTTGTTGATGGAAATGAAGTCCAAGTTACTGAAAGGCATAACCTAAAACCTGATAGCTTTCAAAATAGCGGGTGATTTTTTTTTTGTATTGTTTTACCGCCTGAGTGAAAGTGAACTATGTATTTGGTGAATAAAGTGAAACCAAGGACTCTGTGTTTGGTTTGAGTGCGTGTGAGTGTGCCTCCTTCGGGAAGAGGAATTTTGCCGCGATTTTTTTACGCTTTGTTTCTGTTCAGGTGCGCATTGTCGTTGTGCACATTTTTGTCATTATGGCCAAGGTTGCACACATCGCCAGTGCAACTGCATCGTCGTGGCATTGTGCTGTGAAGTTGTCTATCCTAATTCAGCATTTCTGCTTGAACCCTGCTACACTTGCTTGTGTTAAGGGGGAAACAAAACTAGTTCATAACGCATCTGTGGACCGCCACCCAAACATTTTAGCACAGGTCTCGACCCTTTTTTTACGTTTCCTAATTGACAGAAAGACAGGAAAAACAGCGCAGCGGAAGCGAATATAGGAGGAGGGCAGACATGGGTGCTCGTATGCACCATCTTCCTTCTGTCCTCATTCCTGCTGCACTAACAACGCCAGCAGCTGCGCACATGTGACGCAGAACCACTTGGCTGATCTGTTCCACCAGCTGGTTGTTCGAATTTGACCCATTTTCCTTCGGGCAGTGCAAACCTTTCGTGAAAACTGTCGCGTGCAGCGTTCCTTTTTACGCCTCACAACTTTGTAACTGAACCTTTTCGGCTCAGTTCACTCGTTTGAAACCCAAATTTTACAGCGAAGATGTATGTAGCTATCCTCTGGCGGTGGTCGATGTCTGTTCGTCTACGCACTGCATCAACGTGAATTTTTTCTCCAGTTTCTCATGAATGCTCTGTAGCTCTCAGTTTAATGTGGGTAGCTTAAAAAAAAAATCATGCTAAAATTGGCTGCTAAGACAATATGATTACACTGAGCTTCGTTTACTTGTCATAACTAGTTCGTTTACAGTGACGTTGTGAATGTTACAGAATTCCCATCTGCTTTCAATGCATGGCCATCCATGCGGGGAGTACGCTTACAGAACTCAGTTGTAACTTTTGTTTTATCGAAACTATCTGAAAACAAATTATATGACAGTTAGCCACTAAGACGACTCCACCCTTACGCCTAGTTTCATCATATTCCACAGTGAAGTTGCAAACGTTACGGAATTCCCGTCTCCTGCCAATACATAGGCTTATATGGGAAAAAAACGGACAGCCCCAAAAGAAAAAAAGAAAGAAAAAAAGCTCTAGTCCTTCTAAGTTTCTTTCAGCTAATTAACTCGGAAATATGCTCAATTGTGATTCACGATCAAACGAGTTTCGCTTCGTGCACAGATGCGTCCACTGACATCAAACACGCATCTTTGCTCTCGCCCCTGTACATGCTCAATCGTGACTTACGATCAAACGAGTTTTGCTTCGTGCATAGACATGTCGATTGACGTAAAACACACCACAGCTTTCCTACTCATCCCTGTACACAGAGTGAAAAGGCTGATAAATTTCTTCACCTCCACTAACCAAACCTTCAAGGTTCAGGTAAATCATCAGGCTTACTTCAAGGCTCAGTTTCCAGTGACACCCAGCTTCTTTGTTCTTTGCAATTGGCACAACACCTCTGTGCACTATTTTTGCAAATTTGGGAGTGTCTACACCTTTTAAATCTGTTTACGTAGAGGGTACGGACAATCGCTCCGTTCAACAGCTCTTACCATAGAGTTTTAATATACACTAGGGGACAATGTGGTGCTAGCGTCTAGGCAAGCTGCGCTTCAGCGACCATGCCGTCATTTATTACGGAGAAGTGTTCCATCATTACTGGCATGGCTCGCCAACAGGCCCAAAAGTTGCCTGTGGCTGTAAAACAACAATCTTATTGCGAAGTCTTACTTGTTTTATGAATACAACACTAGAGCTCCAAAAGATTTACAGGTCACGAATTATTAAAAAGTTTCACCTATGACAAAAAAAGAAATGCTAGCTTTTTCGTCGATTTTAGCTTCCAAAGTGTAAAGAAAGAAGCCACGCGGCTACCAAGATGAGAAGAAAAACACCTCCAGCTGCTACAACAACGCCCACAATGGCATGCAACTGCAGCGACAGATTTCCCTCTAGTACATGTTCGTAGGCAACTGTATGGCACCCGCCGCAGCGTAGTTGTGCTACTGAGCCTGAGGACGCAGTCTCGATCCTGGCCGCAGTGGCCTCTTTCCAGACGGAGGCAAAATGCGGAAACGCCTGTGTGTTCAAGACATCGGCTCACGTTTAAGATCCCCCAGGTGGTCGAAGTTAATCCTCCGGAGCTATCCACTACGGCGAACCTCCCCCGAGCCCAGCTGTAGCTTCAGTGCATCAAACTCCACAATCAAAGAATCAATCAATCAACTCTATGGTTCTCCCCCTCCCGGGTGTTCCGGGCTTTAAGGGGGGACATGGCTCACAAAACAATTTCTTTTAATTGTTAAGTGAACTCTGTGAAACTTGTCAGTCTTGCTGCTTTTTTCCCCACTGATTTCAACTACGCCATTTTTTTAGTAAGTCAATTAATTCCCAAGATAATAAGAGTCAATTAGTAATGTTTGGAGAAATGATCGACAAAACAGTGTTTCTCATAAACTGTAATCTTTACATCTTCCAATGCTATGAACCCTGGTGAGTAAGAGAATCGGTTTTTTCATGCACCGCTTGGAACTAATTTTACAGTTCATTAAACCTCGGTGGCACCAGTGGCAAGGAACCGTTTTGGGTGCCCATTTTAAACACCGACGTTCAATGAGCTGTAAAATTAGTTCCAAGCAGTGCATCAAAAAACCAATTCTCTTATTGCACTACTCACCAGGGTTCATAGCATTGGAAGATGTAAAGATTACAGTTTTATGGCTAGCACTGCTTTGTGTATTGCTCCTCCATAAATTACTAATTATGTCTAATTACCTTGGTCACTGACTTACTAAAAAAATAATGACACATTCGAAGTCAGTGGAAAAAAAGCAGCAAGACTATTGACAAGTTTCGCAGAGTTTAGTTAAAAATTAAAAGAAATTGTTTTGAGAGCCATGTCCCCCCTTAAGCAACACAACGAACACCCAGCAAACGGGAAAATGATGATGATGATTGGATTTTTATGGTGCAAGGTCGACTAAGGGCAGAGAGCGCCAAGGAAAAGTTATTTCATGAGAGTGAAGCGACAGCAAACATAAAGCATTTCAGTAAAAATAAATGAGAGATGAAACAAAACGCAATGAAGGTGACCGGTGCAGGGGGCCAGGGTGTCAAGATGCATGGCAAGAAATGAGATGCAAAAATTTGACGTCGGTGAGAAGCAGAAGAGAGCGCTTATGGGAAATCATGGGGTCATCACCTAAAAAGTGTGACTTATTACGAGGTTAAACGCGCCAACGCTACACAGGCAATGAGGCGCGGTGTAGTGGAGGGCCCCGGATTGATTTTGACCACCTGGGGATCTTTAACTTGTGCTGAAATCTCGAACACACGGGCATTTTTGCTTTTCACCGCCACCAGAAAAGCGGCTGTCACAGCCACCTAAAAAGTGTGACGGGGTGCAGTGGAGTGTGTTGTCTGCGTAGCTGCGGGAAGCGTTTGCGATGGAGAAGAAGTGCACCTTGCCAGCCGAGGAAGAAGAGCGAGTGTCGGGGCCGCCCCCCGATGACCCCGATGCAGTTGGGATGCGAGAGCATGCCCTTGACGCAGGGGATGTAGACACTGTTGAGCTGCTCCCCTCCCAGCCGCATGGGCACGAGGACGATGATGGAGCGCCAGGGAGGCCGGGAGGCAGGCGCCGCTCGTCCCGCCGCCCCGTTGGCCGCGCCGTTGGCCGCCCCTTCCCGGCACAGCTGCCGGACGTCTTCGAGGTAGATGGTACAGTCCTGGGCCACGTAGATGCACAGGTCCGAGACGAGGTGCTCGTGTTTGGCGGCCTCTTCCAAGGCCTCCTTGAGGATGTAGGCGGCGCTCGAAGGGCCGTACCAGTCGCCCGCACGCTTGCCGCTCTCCAGCCCCATCTGGACCAGGCGGTGCAGCGAGAAGGGGCTCGACTGCGCCGGCCGGTCACCAAACCACCTGTTTGTGGGAAAACAAGATATATATATTGAGATATACATACAAAATTATACATTGAGAAGACAGTACTGCAGACGATAGATACCCTTGATTCCTAAGCCCGAGACGGACAGAGACGAGAATATGTATACACATAACTCCAATAGGCACACATGCACGGAGGGTTGTTCCCAATACTTGTAAGGCCACTGTAGTCTGAATCACCTTTCTATGCATGATCTTGGAGAGTTTAAACTACCATCAATGGCACAACATAGTGAAAAAAATCCACGCCAATCCACTCTGTGAAGGTGGTTGGAAAGTAAAGCTGTTAACGACACCCACAACGATTACCCATTCGACGTCACTTGAATTCCCACATGCGGCTCTACAAAAAGTGAAACCAGAGACCAGTGAAACACACTTAAAGGAGCCATGAAGAGAAAATACAACTTCGTGTAATTTGAAAGAACTAAGATTCAGTATCTCACTCAGCTCCATCACAGCCCCAAAAGATGTTTTTTTTTTAACGGAAAAAAAAGCAAGAAGTATTTAAAAACTTTCAAATTTTGCGCCACAGTGACGTGTTATGAGCAAGCATGACGTCATACGGGCCAACAATAAAACATAATTTTCAGTGCGTTAACTGCACGTTAGCATTCAAGTGATGCGGTCAAATGGAACTAGAGGCCCGGCCCATTACAGACGTCCAGTCATGTGTCGTCGCGACAGGTCAGTTAGACGGCCGCCAATCGCACAAACAAGGTTCCATGTAGTCATGGAAAAGTTGCGGGAAATTGGCTAGGGGGTCGCGACTGCTTTACACGTTTTCTTTAATATCTCCGTTATTTGTTCGAAGATTGCGATGATATTGGTATCAGTGTTATCGGGACTAAGTAGTCTTTCTAATAAACCCAACTTGTACTTTGTCTTCATGGCTCCTTTAACCACACCCTTCATTACTTCAAAGACGTATTCTTTGCTAAGGTTAACTCATTGCATGATCCACGAACGGTGGTTGTTGAGGTTGAGATGTATTGGTGAAGCACATGAGTGGGAACTCTTTTTTTTTTTATAAAATTAAAGGAAAAACAGGGGCGAACTCGCAGATGTGCTCGGTGGCTGCGCCTTCTGTCTCCCCCGTCTCCGCGTGGGCTCATAGCTCAATCGATAAGACAACGGGCTCTCCCTCCGTTTCTCTATTCATCCCATGTTCACCCGCCGCGGTGGCTCAGTGGCTAAGGCGTTGCGCTGCTGAGCACGAGGTCGCGGGTTCGATTCCCGGCCGCGGCGGCCGCTTTTCTGATGGAGGCGAAAAGCAAAAACGCCCGTGTGTACGAGATTTCGGCGCACGTTAAAGATCCCCAGGTGGTCAAAATTAATCCGGAGCCCTCCACTACGGCGCGCCTCATCGCCTGCGTTGCGTCGGCGCGTTAAACCCTACAATCAATCAATCAATATTCATCCCATGTTCAATTCCTGGCGGTGCCAGTAACTTCTTTTATTAGTTAGCGAGAGCTTCCTGTTGACTCCAACGGTCGCGACAGAACCCTTGGGGGGTAGAGGTAAAAAGCTTCGCTTTAAAACAAGGAACTCTTTTTAAGCTCTCACTTTCTTTGCTGAAAAGCACTCGCGCATCTTCATAAGTACCATCCTTCAAGCGGCTATATGTCTATATGAAGCAAAGGTGCCTATAAGGAGACTGCTACTCATCAAAGCGATTGCTGCCCATGGCACTTGCTGTTAGACTTGCGGCAGATTCCATGGACCTCTCATTGAAATTTGAGTGGATGCCGAGTTAGCAACCAATAACTGCCCCATCAGCCACAATGATGATCGATAGATTTACAGATTGCGGCACAGCAGCAGCATGGAAATCTTCATGCAGTTGTGGCACAAAAAAAAAGAAAGAAACCCACCAACATAGCTGGCAAACGGACAAGTTGTTCTTACTGACTCCGCATTGTTGCGGAAATGTTAGCTTCAATGCCTCCCTCCTCCCACCCTTGTCTTAGCGTGTCATTTTTAAGACATTCTCGATACCCAAATTCGTTCAAATTCCACTTTAGGGTATAGATGCACTAGATCGGATAGAGCGAACTTTAGGAACTTCAAACATTAAAGTCCTTTCCAGGATGACTAGGCAACTTAGCCACAGCAGCGCATTTAAGAGACACACATACAGATAGACAGCTGAACCTGTCTCCTCTGTGACTTGGATACTTTATGCTACGTGCCACTAGAGAAACCTGGGAGCACTGCGGAAGTTACGGGCAACTGATAAACATAAGTGTCTTCGCCTCTTTATCTGTGTGTACATTACACTGAACGAAATGGTTGGCCAACAGTGGTGAAAGGGCCAGTGTGACGCACTCATATAAGCAAACAAAGAAAGACTGGGCTTTGAAAAACGCAGAAAAGCAGCAGCAATTTCCTGGGCGAGTTTCTGAGTAATCTGATGTGCGAAGAGCAAGCCGTATTACTTGACCCGCATATTTCACGACCACCTCAATGCCCACACTTAAATTTAGCCGTCACTTTGAAAATGTGTTTCAAGATTACAAAATACTGCTACAGGGGGCTAGTTACTCTGACTTACACCTCTGCTACGAGTTGAAATTCTTGAACATTTAATTTTCCAACCACAGGAAGCTTGAAAAAGTGCACAAGATGACATGACTTAATAAGTGCTCCGGTTATCTCTCCAGAAGTACTTTTGTTGTAACGTTTTTATCACTGTTTGACTTAATAAGTGCTCCGGTTATCTTTCCAGAAGTACTTTTGTTGTAACGTTTTTATCACTGTTTGCGTTTGATGGGCGCTGTGCATGGCTATTACAAAGCAGCAATGCGGGGGTAAAGTTTGAAGGCCAAAGCATAACTTTTGTTGCTTCTGGTTGTGGGACACTCCCGCTCTCCCTTTTTCCTTTCTATTCTTTCATATTAAACTTCTGCGACATTCCCCGTGACAGAACATTCCCAAAACAACCTGCATGGGATTCTTTGCGGCGAAATTATTAAATAAAGCACTGTCATTGCAGTATGTGAAATGAAAAATGGTTTCTCAATTTTTTTTTCACACAGCTGGGCCCAGCGCCGAGCAAAAGATGAGCAGAGCCAAAGAAAATAAACCAAACACAATGCAAATCCAACAATGTATTTTAAGATAGCTGAACAGTGCATTTATAGTTACTAGGTATAACAATAGCCAAGTATAACGCAGAAAAGACCGGAGAACAGTAACAGGAACATGGAACCATATGCCATTCGTTGTCCCTTTCAGCATTTTTCCATTTTCGTATGCCACTCAGTTCTTCGAAGTGCTGGTACCTGATTCAGAACACCTAGTGCACTTTAGGTGGCAAGTATCAGCGATTCCTGAGCTCAGCACAAGATACACATCGGATAAGCACGTATCCACTCCAGAACTGCTCCCCCTTGGATACCGACCTGACAATGGTGCGGTGCATGTAGTCGCTGGCCTCGGTGTGGCCTCTGCTGTAGCGCCAATGCCGGCCGAGGACGTGAGTGACGAGCGCTTGCGCCAGCATCATTTGGCTGCTCCGTAGCATACAGCCCCAGCCGCAGTCCGAGGTTATGTCCGTTCCGGGAATCGCCGGGAACTCGCGCCGGTACGTGAACCACAACCGGCTCGAGAAGTCCTCGATGAAGAGCTCGTAGCTCGCCAGCCGACCGTCATCAGCCGTCGGTTCGGCCTGGCTCGGCGGCGGCGGCGGCGGCGGCGGAAGGGCCGAGGGACTCCACGACCGCTGCGAAGACACAGACGAGCAGCTCAACCACAGCGAGGTCGAATTCTTCGTCTGTATCTTGCGGTGGTACATGATCCCCAAGAGCCAGATGGCTTCTTCGTCGCTGAAGTTGGCCTTCTTGCGCATCGTCCAGCCGTACCGGACGTGGTTCCACACCGAGAGAAGCTTCGTACGGACCTTTTCCGGCGACGGAGGGGAACCGGAGGACGCTGCCCCGGACGACGCGGCGCCGGGCTGAAGCTCGCCGTCGAGCTCCGTGTCCTCGGACGAACTGCATCGTCGGTGTCGTACGACGATTAGGCCTGTGTTCGGTGCGTGCTCGCAGAATGCGAACATGGAAGGCAGAGTCGGCGCCGTCGTCTGCGGGGTGCGTCTGGTGAGCACGTCCGCGGGGTTAAACATTGTCCTGGAGGCGCTCAACTCGGAAAAAGTCGTACGGTGGAAGTAAAACAGAAGCTACAAAAACTTTAGCCGATCACATGAACACTGCACGGCACCAGACTCTCCTCTTTGGGGTGTGACATACTGCACTCACACGAAGAATTTTCTAGCGGTGGCCCACGCAGTACGTAGAGTTGTAGCAGTTGTAGTACACGTTTGGGAGTTTACCTAGGCATCGCTTTGTAAAACATACATTTGAACTGACGGTGACTTAGTTTGTGCTAAAATTTATTATAGACCTTTGGCAAACGTTACGAGCATGCGAAACATCGTATTATAAACATTTAGCTGATTTAGCCTTGCGACCCTGCAACTCGCGAAGGCTTGTCAATTGCAACGTTTACCCTAAAAAAGAATTTAGTAGCGCTAGCAACTAGTCCACTATTCTAACCGAAACTAATGAAAACTGCAGTGTACCTTTTAATTATGGTTTATATTGTTGAAATAATTTTTTAAAAACATTTTTAAGACCAAAAGCGTATTTTGCAGTCAAGTTGTCAAAAAAACTAGCAACGCAAGGAAAATACACACAGAGGCAAGCCTCGTCTTGCGCCCGGCTTCACCAGGATTCTAGCCACCCTAGAAGCCTTGTCATCGTCTTGCGCCCGGCTTTACCAGTATTCTAGCCACCCTAGCTTCACCGTGAAAAGGTATGTGGCCGTACGCTTGATTAAGAATTCTGTGTTTTAGCGTTTCATATTTGCACGCAGCTCTGATCGGAGCATTTCTGTAAACAAGTCCTCGCTTAATGAAGCAGTAATCGCAAAAAAAAACTTGTGGTAACTTTAAGATTTGTTATATCTCAGTACGAGGTGTCGGGCATCTTATTTCATTTGATTTTTTCTCTTACCACTTCATGGTCTACCAGTTACGGAAATAACTAAAATTTATGCCGCTATTTTTAACCATTCGGAAACCTGTAAAGCCTCAGCGTTATTGCGCGAGGTATGGGAGAAAGCTGTATTGCTTGTTTACGTTCTTTCCTGGGCTAGACACCACGTTCAAAACGAATTTCCGCTTTTGTCCGTCGTCTTTTGTCTTCATACTGCGAAATTCTGCCATTGAACTAACGTAACTGCTTAGAGCCTTTTAGCTCGCGCGGTGTCTTTGCGTTCTTACGAGCCACGCTTTCTAGGTTAACTGGCAGTGACTCCATTCACACGTGTCTCATGGTGGTTGGATCGAGTGAGGCTGTTTCGAATGCGAAAAATAAGAGCAGATGGCCGTTGGATTTGATCCGTGACAGTTCAATTAACGCGATGATGGGCTCGTCTGAACTAGCCCTTGGCAAACGATGCTACGATGGCGAAAATTAGCAGCCAAGTTTTTCCCGCTTCTCCCAGAAGTGGTCGGTGAATCTTCTGTGCTTTCCAAACCTGTGGCCTCTGAAGCGCGGCGTGGTGTAAAGCTACGGACTAAGTCAGGTCAGCTCGGATTATTCAGTGTGCATCGAATTCTCGCGGACCCGGTCGGTTTTGTGCTTGGGCTCTAATTAGATTGGTATTTCTAGCCAAAAGCATCGATTTTCAGCGATGCGTTTGAGAAGAGCCTGTATTGTTTAATCTGCTTTTTATGGATTTTTAACTGGTTTATACACGCTGTCACATCTAAGCTTTACGTTATCCACGCGGCAAGTAATCGGAGTTCGCAAAATTCCTTAGCAAGCGTTTTTTTTTTTTTCTCGTACAGTCGTGTTTTCTTTCTGTGTTAAACATCACCTTGGGAAAGCTCACGTGGATGCAAAAAATGTTCGCAGTTGCCGGGAATGTCGGACGTTAAGCGTCTCGTGCTGTCCATAGTGCAGTTCCTACGTCAGCAGCTCCAGACCGCGGAGTTGAGCTCGGATGCAAAAGAAAGCGTGGAAGGTTTGTATGCATTTCAGTCTCGGAATAGCTGCACGCATTTCTTCCTTCCTGAACACAGCATGTTTTTGCAGTGCAAGCGGACACGAGGGTTGTGTGCCTATTTCTCTAGTTTCGCCGAGTATAGGTTACGTCTGGCAAAAAATTATAGATAACATATGCGAGAAATCTTCATTGGACACAAACCTTCTTTCTGGGGTGATATACTGCTTGTTACGCCTTGGTAATTTGGGCCAGGGGGTAATTTTTATCCTCCACATTTAATCTGAAATATTGTATCTGAACACAGTGTTATTGTTTGAAGGTTCTGTTATCTTCAAATCACTTTTGTGACTGCTGAGAGTATTAATATTGGTATTGTTACTATAATTAATTCTTTCAAAGCTTTGAGGGCAGTCCTTTCAAGGCCAGTTTGAGGGCAATTCTTTCAAGGCCAGTTTGAGGCTAATTCTTTCAAGGCCAGTTTGAGGGCAGTCCGAGGGTGACACCGTTTGTCTCCGACACGTGTCGAGCAGGATTCCCAGGCAGTGCAGGATGTATAACTGAAGGGGCCTGTGCATGTTTTTCAGTCGCCGTGCAGTGCTTGGAGACTGCCTATGGAGTCAGCCAGGAAGACCTCTCCAACGAGAGTCTCGTCATGAACAGGCCACTCCTTGACATCTTTCGGGATGCGCTCCCTCAAGAACACGTAAGATAGATCTCCTATTCCCACCTTTACTTTTATGTATTTTAGTGCAAAGCACTTCAGCGCCCACTCCTGTGGGTTGGAGGTGCCATCGTCCCTCGTTGTAACCGCGCGAATGAGCAGGACACCGGGGAAAAAAAAAAAAAAAAACGAGGTAGAACAAGCGGGAAGGTGTGACAAAAGTGTGTGTGGGGAGGGCGGTATATGCCGAGACGGCGCGAGACCTTTTCTACGGTGTTGACACGCTGCGAGATACCGAGAGAACGAAGAGGCCACCGAGGATAGAGCTAGCAGGAAATCGGAGGAGGAAAGGCGTGAGACATGGTCCCCTGCGGCGACGTGCTACGAGACAACACCAGAGCATATCACGTGCCTTTGTGTGTGCGCTAATGCGGCGATCACTGCATGATGTGCAGCACGTAAGCATCGTCACCCGGAAGACTGCAGTCTTCCCTGCGCACAAATTTCGCATTAGGGAGCACCAATTTTGTTTTAGTGCTCCAAGCAATACTTTATTGGCTGTTAACTGTATTTTGTTCCCAATTTCGTCTTTGGTATGGCCCCCATGCAGTGTTTCCCAGATGTCCCTATTCGTATCTGCCTTTCTAAAATTGTTTTCTTTCTGTGTGCACCTTATCCTCAGCGATCCCTGTCCACAAGCAGCCTTCTTCTGCCAGGGTGTGCCTCTTGTCTGTACGCAATTGGAAACATTGGGCAGAAACTGGATATTGGACAGTAATTCCATCGTGGTTTCATTTTGTTTTCTTCAATTACTGTTGGAGTTGAGGAATGAAAAAAGAAAGAAGAAAATGCGCCCCACTCTCACCTCATTTTGAAAACATGTGCTCAAAACATTTAAGTGTGCAGTACAACCTGTACTTTGTAGGTTTGTAGGTGGGGAAAGGGGGGGGGGGCACAGATACTGCGTTTAAAATGATGATGATGATTAGATTATGAGGTTTAACGCGCCGAAGCTGCACCTGGGTTATGAGGCGGGGCGTAGTGGAGGGCTTCGGAATAATTTTTTCCACCCGGGGATCTTTAACGTGCACCGAAAGCTCGAACGCACAGGCTTTTTTGGTTTTCGCCTCCATCAGAAAAGTTTCCGCCGCGGCTAGGAATCGAACCCGTGTCCTTGGGCTCAGCAGCACAACGCCTTATACCCCTGCTACACTGGCATCCGAATGTCATTTGACTCCAATGAGAGGCTTCAAATGCCATTCAGAATCCGCCAGGCTCTACTGCAATTTCAATGTCATTTGAAAGCTTTAACAATCGCTCGCCATGCTGCGTGGCACTGCTGCCGTTGAGTTCTGTTTTTACATAATGATGCAACAATCAAATTTGGCAGCAGTCTTTGGTAGTAAGCTGATATCACATTATAAATAACGCAAGCTTTGACATAGTTTTTATTAATTCTGAATCGCAATCAAGGTTCTTTGCGCTCAGTAAAGCATGTTGTTGGGCTAATTGCTCCATCATACTTGTACTTAAAACTGCGCATACGGACGGGACAAGGAAGAGAAGAGACAGGATGGGCGCTGTTTTGCTGTTTTCCATGCGCTGTTTTGCACTGCCTGGCCACAGTGGTTTGTCGCTTTGCTCGCACTGCTGCTGAGAGTATGGAATTATTACATCTTGATATCGTGATTTAAGAATGAGAAGTAAACTAAGCCCCACAAATAAGAATATTTTGTCCGTTTTAAGTACACCAGTAATGTATGTGTTTATGCTGACTTGGAACGCAGTGCGCGAGAGTGCCAGAAACGGCATTTGAGAGCCCCATATGTCTCGCTGGGTGCTCATTTGGCTCGAATGTCATTTGAGCCGAATGGCATTTCAAAACCCACTGGAGCAGCACAACTTGGCATTTGAGTCAAATGACATTCGGACGCTAGTGTAGCATGGGTATTAGCCACTGAGCCTCCGCGGTTTGTCGCTGCATACAAAATGCTGGTTAGAAATGCCAGCTTGCGAGTTCAACGCGACTATGTTTTAACGATACACGACACCGTAAGCAGGTGATATTTTACTCTATATGTGTATTGAAAATTTGTTGCAAAGCTTGCTTTCGTCGGAAGTTGTACTAGAACAGTGTTTTTAGGTGTGTGTATTTAGTGTCGTATAATTTGAAAATTTCGTAAAGCTTGGTTATACTGTAGAACAACATTCACCGCACTGTTACACCATACCACACGGAATGGAGCAAAAGGACTGAAATAATATTTGATTGGAAGCTTAGTGTTTTTAAAACAGAGGCAGTGATGCTACCGCTGCGCCAATTGCGCCAAACTGCGCCAAAGTGCTCTGGCTGCTACATCCTGCTACATTTCCTCTAAATTTGGCGCTTCTGCGCCCAACCTGCGCCAAAGGGTGTACGTCCCCCTTTCAGAAACGAAACTAACTACTTGAGGTTCCCCATTGAAAGCGACATCGCGGTGTACCTGTTTTCAGGACGCAATCCGAGCCAAGCCAAGGCAAACTGGCCGTTGTTGCGAATCTTGCGATAACGGCGATGATGCGTTTTGCGGCTGACGCCTCGTAGGCGTTGTGAAATCTCCCCCTCTATAGAGGGGTAGATGGGGAGATTATCAGTCTCCCCAGCTCACGGAATTAACCGTCTCGGGTATACCCGAGACTGTTAATTTTGTGCAGTGCGCTTCGCACCTATTGGGCGCGCGAGACCGGCTGCCGCCGTCGCGACCGTCCGCCTCGCGGTCTTCGGGCCGCGATATGCGTCGTGATGTGCGTGCCGTACCCGTGAAGCTCGCCAACAATGTCAGGCTTCGTGAAATTGCCGTACTCGCTCGCCAAAGCGCCCCGACAGCGTACGCGTCGACCGGGGGCCTGCGGAGTTTTGCTGGTAGAAAAGTAGGCAAGAGATGAGGACGCAGGAGTTGTAGTTACAGTGGAATCTGGATGATATGATTCTGGGTGATACGAATTTCTGATTAGTCCCGGCGAAATTGCACTGTTTGAAATGGGAAGAATTTGGGCTCTTACGAAGGGACCTGCAGTGCCCGGCGGATAAGAACGAGTCGGCGAGGCGCCCGACTGCCGATCGAGCAAGCTACGGCGACGTACGGGCTCTCTGCCCTCTTTGTCGCACTTTCTCCAGGAACGGTCAAGCTGTTTTCTGCTAGCGAAAACGCGCCGCGTACTCCACAGGCACGCTGGCGCCGCCGCGAAACCACCCGCACGCTGCGCGGGGCGTGGCCGGCCGCGGCATCATGGCGGCGGTTTCGGTCGCGAAGTGGTGCGGGACGCTCAAGAAACCGCTCCTAATCGCTCTTTAAAATGCCGCTCAAAGCACACGCGAAGTTTCTTGTGCGGTAAATGAGCTAATAATGTGAGCGAAAACGGTGCTATAAAAATCATCCGCGCCTATAGTGAAAGCGCCCATGGAATATCTGTCGGGGTGCTAAGCCTAAACATCTCCGCCGGAGCCAGCCGGCTGTCTCGGGGGCTTTGTAACTGCCGCCATGAGGCGCACGCCTTCCCATTGGCGCAATTCGTCAGGCTCGTCCCACTGCCACGCGCGTCGCGCGTAATTTTCTGACCGCGGGCGCCGACGCGCACGAATCGCATGCAAAAACGCTCCTGTAGTGAGTGAGCTTGGGCAGCGCGAGTGCGGAGATGAGTCCAGAAAGGACCGCTCGGCGACATGGAGGTTTAAAAAAAGCAGAAAAACTTCACGGATTTCATCACGCGAAAGTAAAAGAAATAATCGAAATCTTGTTTTAGTGCTTAATTTTTTGGTCTGTGTTGTTCACACGAATTTCGGATGATACGAATATTTCTCGCGGTGCCGCGAAATTCATATCATCGAGATTTTACTGTAAACAGATGAGAAAATACAAAGTGCAGGGGGGAGAAAATAGTATGCAAAGGCAGGAAACCGTGACATAGTTCGGGCTGCGCACCGGCTAGCAAGTACGGCAATTTCACGACGCCTGACATTTCTGAGCTTAACGAGTACGGCACGCATATGACGACGCCCGTCTTAGATTTCACGTAGAGTTCACAGAGGCATAGAATTCACATACGTGGAAATTGAAGGTGAAATGCGTGCATGTGGCCTCGCAGGGAATTACATAGTCTCGGAATTATGGGGGGGGGGGACTAATGGGCTCTACCTGCGGCAAACTTGTCGTGAAGGGGCAAGATTCAGCCCGCTGCCTTTGTTAACATAGCGCTGCTATCGGTGGCTTGTCGTTTTAGACCCTTACGGTGGCAGCGCTGACGCTGCTAAATAGTGACTCATGTGCAACACGGGGAGGAGCGTGATGTTCAAGTATGGAGTCAAAGCCGTGGCGCTACTGATGCAGCCTTCCTACGATAGCCTTCCAATAGTGCTCGATTTTACACAGTATGTTCGTTGTGATGAGCAATTTTTAGTTTGTTCATAGTAAATCTTCTATTGTGTAAAAATGAGAGCTTGTTTTTTTTTTATTTTTGTTGTGCAGACTGCCGAAAAAAGTTCAATGCAGACATTCTTCAGGAGATTGATGAAAATGGGGACAAAATATCCATGTTCTGAGTTCTTTTAATTTTTCATTATCCCTGAAGGGTGTGCTTTTAGCGATTATCTATCTCATGAATGCAATACGTGTCTTAAAATTGCTTCTATCAACACCTGCTCCGAAAGCTGGTTTTGCTGCTCCGAAACGCATTTTTACCTGCTCCAAAAGCTGCTCCAAAGCAGCCTAAGCCGGTAGCATCACTGCAGAGGAAAATATTTTGATGGGCTAGCTGGTTTACGATTGGAGATTAAAAGAGTGAGCACGTACTAAACAAACCTTTTTTAATTGGCATCAGCACTTTCATCTCCTGTGCATGTGCTCCGTCGCATGCTTTGCATACTGCTCAACAATTATTTTTAAGTGGAAGCTTTCTTAGTAAAACTGGTGGCGTTCTGTCAAAAAACTACTGCATTTCCCCATAGATCCGTTGGTCACCCGAAAAGCTCCGATAAGATCGCTGGACACACGGCGCATTTGGAAACCAGGATTCTATTGTGTCAAACTGTTTACTTGAAAATCACGATAAAGGTACGGTTCTCGATGCGACAATACATGCATCGACAATGAAGAAGTTCATAAACGACGTCTCGGTATTTATTTAGATTGTTGGTAGATGCATTTACTTAGTGCGCAAAAAATCCTCGCATAGGTTTGTTCTTCTTTTGCGATTTGCGTCTTTGAAGGTTTGATGATTGATTGGACGCACTTTTAGCTTTCGCACTTTCAGCTTTCTTCAGGAAGGGATCGTAAATTTCTTTCCCTCACTAAACCATGTCTGCATAGACGCAAGTTGTAGTTAATTGTTCTGTCACTTGCAGCCACAGCTGCCATTATATGAAACATTTGTCACACGTTTTCTTTGCGCAGGTGCAGACTAGGCATGACGACAATTCACCTGAGCCAACAGAAGCGCAGAAAGCAGAAGCGGAGAGGTTCAAGCAAGAAGGTGCGTTTTTGCTCGTGTGGACGTTCCCAAGTAAAAGTCTAAAGTGTACAAGGAAAGAAAGCTGTTCGTTTGGGTGTTGTGCATATGTTTGCCTGCATAGTATTCTCACGGCTTGGTACTGCATTGATGCACATGCGCTTGTTTGTTCATCTGTTTTGCAGGTAACAATATGATGAAGCTTGAAATGTACACAGCTGCACTGGAGTGCTACACAAAGGCCATCAGTTTGGATGCGCGCAACGCCGTCTACTACTGCAACAGGTGCGCATTTTAAACAGCGGTACCTGGCAGTTCCGGTTGGCACCGGTACTGGTCCACGTTACCGGTCTATTGCAGTACTGGTCCGTGTTTCTTCTTGAGGTGGTCAGCGCGTTGTAATAGGTAGCTTGACTTGATTGCGCAATGCTCTTCTGGTAAAAGCACTGTTAGATTTTGATCCATTTATAGCAGGAAATTGCAGCCACCTATGGTTTGTCGCCCAGGCTTTGAGCAGCAGGATTGTGAGTCCAGGGATTTCGAGCAATCAGGAGGGCCAAGGAACAAACACGCACGTGTTTGTTCCTCCCTCCTCACTCCCTCCTTTTATTGTGGTCGAGCAGGAAAAGCGCCAGTGCCATACGGTGTAAGCGGGCACAGTTCGTTAACACTCTTGCAGAGATGGCACCACTTTCTCACTATTCTCCAAAACGACGCCGAATTACATTCAAAGGCGAAATCTGAACGGCTAATGAAATCGCTGCTTGAGGACGCATTACAAAACCTGTAAGTGCGGGTTGCACAGATTACTGTAACGCCCCAAAAAGTTAACAATGATGGTAATTGATAGTGTATGCCTTGCAACACACCGTGTGCGTTTGGACCACTGCAGAGCTGCCGCCCACAGCAAACTGAATAACCACCTGGATGCCATCGAGGACTGCCAGCAAGCCCTGGAGATTGACCCCAAGTACGGCAAGGCATATGGCCGAATAGGGTAGGTGTGGCTGGCTTTGGCGATGATACCTGATGGTCATGATGATGGTGGTACAAGAGATATAAAGGAGACTCAGAAATATCTTCACATTGGATAGTGCATGGATTGTTGGGACGGTGATGGAGGAGGAGGAATAAACATTTTTTTGAGCAAAAGGGTATTGGGACGGAGATGTGGTCAGCCTCTTATGTCCAGGAGGCAGTGAGCTTGTGCCAAATCAAGTTGTTACTATGAGGTTGTGTGGACGGAAATGTGAAATGTTGCGTTGTAAAGGGCGACTTGCAGTGTGTGCAGTCTCGCGAGAGAAGGGCTGGTGGGATTTTCGAGAGGAATGTGTGATTGCGAAGTGTTATTTCGGAGTACGTATAATGGGTAATTTGGTAGTGATGGATGTGGAGGAGGATATGTTCTTGTGCGTGTAGTGTGAGAGTATGGAGTTGTGAGTGGCGTCGATAGGTGCCGGTAGATTGTTCTGTGGCACAATGATGGAAGCAAACCATTTTTTCCCCACGTCCTTTCTTTCCAGTTTAGCTTATGCCAGTTTGAACCAGCACGAGCGTGCGAAGGAGTGCTACCAGAAGGCGGTCGAGCTGGACCCGGAAAACCAGAGCTACATCAACAACCTCCGGGTGGCTGAGGAAAAACTCCGCGAGATGTCTGTGAGTTGCGGGGGACAAAGTGCCTACTTGTTCACTTACCACCTTTGTAGAGCACATTTTGCGTTGCTGAGCACGAGGACACGGGTTCAATTCCCGGCTGCGGCGGCCGCTTTTCTGGTGGAGGCGAAAAGCAAAAATGCCCGTGTGTACTAGATTTTGGCGCACGTTAAAGGTCCCCAGGTGGTCAAAATTACTCCGGAGCCCTCCACTACGGTGCGCCTCATTGCCTTTGTTGCATCGGCGCGTTAAACCCTACAATCAATCAAATCAATTGTTGAACACATTGTTGTAGCATGCGAGAACCGCATGCGAACATGGGAGTCGTGGATGAATGCTGGCTTGTAATTGTAATATCGCATCCTGTAGCCGCCACCATGGCCAAAATTTGTGAGTGAATCTGAACGATGCTGCAGTTTGTTCGCAGGCGTTGCACCGCACAGTAAACGGTTGTAATGAAATCGCTTTGTAATGAACTTCTCTGCAGTACACTTCGTGACGTCGCAAATCATGAACAGGTGAAACAGGATTGGCCGAGCTTAACTTCATTGTTTTTTCTGAAAAGTGCGCTAGGCGTAAAACAATTGATGCAAAATCAACTCGTCTAGCAACTTTTGGTGAACACGTTTTTGAAAGGTCGCAAACTTTAGCTTTCAAACACTTCCAAACAGAATGGGTCACAACGGCAGACGGTAAGCTTTCTTCCAGTGTTTTTAGTTGAATATTTTACTGTGGTGTGCTAGTTCGGACAAAAAATTTGTGTTTGTGACCATGACAGCTGCCATCCCTTTCAGAAAACTGCCATGGTACGTGTGTGCGTTTTTCAACAGAGTTTTCGGTAACTTTTGCTCTTACTTCCACTCTGCCACTACAATGTTATGGCCCTATGGTTGGTTTTCCATAAAATTTCCCACCCGGAAATTTCTTAACTTGTATGCGCTCCTGATATACGTATACGCACATGTATACATACACACAAAGTCAGTAGGAAAATGGGAGATTTTTTTCGGAAGCCATGAGATGACCGAACTGTCCACGTAGTTTTTCATCGTGCTTTCTACACCCTGTTTTAGGTTGCAGCACCATAAAGGCTTGGTCTCCCCTGCATTAATATGTAGGGAGGGCTCTTTGACACCGTGATCGTCCATCGCGGTAGGAACGAGGGGTAGCAGTGGATTTGGATTGGCTCTTAGTGGCTCGTAAAAACTGCTATGAACTGGATTCTTGAGCTTAAAAGGTTCATTCTATCCGTTTTCGATGTCTGTTTCTTTACGGTGAAACATGGCTCTACAGCACAGGTAAGCTGCACAACACAGCAGTAAACAGATGCAGAGAACTGTCACCAGCATGAGCAACTTTTGACTACCGAAATTGTTTTATTCTGTACAAAAAGAAACGCGGTTGGGAAGCATTGCTATGTACTCTTAAAAACGTATTTTCAATAGCCTTCTATGCCTGGCAGTGTATTGAAAGCACAAGTTCTTAATGATTTTTGTTTGTATTAATGTGCGCCTCCTTGGTTTTCCTTCAGGTGCTTTGAACAAGCAAAACAAGCACTTATAGCCTAAAATGAAATTGACGCGCTATGAAACGTTTCTCCTAGGTGTGTTAGACCAAAAGAAGAGACCAAATTTTAGCAGCCGTGGCAATGTTTTGAGCTTAGGCAGTGCGACTCTGCTGCTACCTATGGTTTTCTTGTGGGTGTAAACACCGGCTGGGAGTTCGTGCGGACAGTACTGCCAAACTCCCATCTTGGCATTCTTGTTTCGAACTTTGCTGTGGCATTCGAAGCTTTTACCCCTGTTGCACGGCTGATCTAATGCCATTCAAAGTGAATGACATCGGCTGTTAATGACATCCGGTTTGGCCGTGCGGGTCTACACGGCAATACAAATGTCATTTGGTTGTGATAGCATAGCATGTTTGGCATGCAAGTAACAAACAATTGGTTTCTCTGCCGCATACAATGTGTGGAGCAGAGTTATTCAACAGTTGCAAAACTCCACTTCAGAATCCAGGCCCTGCTCGGTCGAAGCTTAGGTGCAAGGGTACTGTCGTGGCATTTAGGGGACTTCGCTAAAATTAAGACACTGCTCTTAAAAAAACTTTAATTTTTAAGTAAACTCTGTGAAACTTGTCAGACTAGCTGCTTTTCCCCCACTGATTTCAAATATGGAATTAGTTTTTTTTAGTTGATAAATTAGTTCCCGAGATAATTAGAGGTAATTACCATTTTTTGAGGAACAATAGGCAAACAGCGTTGGTCATGAAACTGTTCTCTTTGAATTTTTCAACACTATGAACCCTGGTGAGTACAGAGTGCAACACCCTTGTCTATAACACAGGTTTCGTACTTATAGCCTTATCTTGCCTCGGCTGAAAATCACTTGAAGAAAATTACTCTGTCATTCTGAAGTCTTGACCATATGATTTGACCTCAACGTTTTTTGTGACAAGTTTGAGTACGCAGTTTTGAGAGGTAACCAGTTGACGTTGAACTCAGTGTTATAGACAAGGGTGTTTGTTGCGCACTGTACAATAAGAGAATCAGTTTTTTTATGCATCGCTTGGAACTTATTTTGCAGCTCATTAAACTTTGGTGGCACCAGTGGCAAGGAACCATTTTGAGTGCCCATTTCAAACACTGAAGCTTGATGCGCTGTAAAATTAGTTCCTAGCGATGCACCAAAAAACTGATTGTCTTGTTGCACTCACCAGGGTTCATGGTGTTGGAAAATATAAAGACAGCAGTTTTATGACCAACACAGTTTTGTATACCGTTCCTCCAAAAATGGTTAATTACCACTAATTATCTCGGGAACTAATTGGCCAACTAAAAAAATAATGCCATATTTGAAATCAGTGGGGGAAAAGTTGCAAGTCTGACAAGTTTCACAGTTTACTTAAAAATTAAGAAAAGTAGTTTTAAAGGGGGACGTGGAAAGTAAAGTGACTTTTTTATTGATAGACCAAATTGAATCAAATTAGGAGCATTTATGCAGCTAACCATTCTAACAACAAAACTGAAATCAGACTTAAGATACCATGTATACTTTTCGAGTTAGAGGACCAATTACACAAGAAGTCAGTGTGATCAGAAATGTCTATTGTGTGCAAGGAAGCTATTAGATTATTGCATTATATCTTTGGGCATAAAGAAAGAACAAGAAAAGTTCCACCTTCCTTTCGAAATCAGAAATAGTTTCATGTCAATAGTTGGATACCTAAAGGAAATAAAGCAATAATCCAATAGCTTCCTTGCACAGAATAGACCTTCCTGGTCACGCTGAGATAAAAATCTTTGTGAAGGTAATTAGTCTGGTAACTCAAAAAGTATAGAAGACATCTTTAACCTGATTTAAGTTTTGTTATTAGGTTAGTTAACTACATACAATCTCCTACTTTGAATAAATTTGGTCCATAAATAACAAAAATAGTTTTACTTGCCACGTCCCCCCTTAAAGTTAGTAACGCTTACTTTTCAAATTGGGGAGCATTAAGTAAGGTTACGTCTACTTATGTGTTCACAGTTTTTCTTTTGTGCCACTTCAACTTTCTGCCAGCAAATGGCAGGCTAGTCAACTTGCCCCCAGTGCAGGGGGGCCAACTGCCAAGCTGCTTTTGTTACGTGGGGGATATGGGAAGTTTCGCAACTGGTATACCTATATCAAGCAAACTCTGTGCGTGGTGTGCTTGCAGAGCCAGGGCAATGGTGACCCGCGGAGGCCTTCCGGCGGACCTAGTGGCGGTGGCGGCGGCGGGCTAGACTTTGGAAGCTTACTGAACAACCCTACTCTCATGAACATGGTGAGTGCTGAAGTTCCTGCTTTCGTGTCGTAGACAGGCGGGGCACAGAGTTTCGTGCTGATATATACTAGCGGGAAATCTGGCGCCAGTGGCTAGGTGAGCTGTGCTTCGGCAAGCGTGCCGTCGTGGACCAGGTAGGAACATTCCATTGTTATTTCGAATGGCTCGCCAACAAGCTCAGAAGTTGCTGTTGTTGATAAAGATCATTTAAAGTTGTTTTATCAACTGAAAAGTGGAGCTCAGAAAAAAGCGCGTCATCCCTATTTCATATTTGCCGCGCTTTCGAGGCGCTTTTTCAAAGAAAGTGCTACGAGTTGTGTCGTGCCTCCGCCAGATGGCGCCACGGGTCCTGCGACCGAGAGAAGACGCAGTGAAACATCCCCCTCGCGAGGGGCACGATCAAATGCAGAGCATTTCCGGGGGCGCAAGACGTTAAGTAGTTTGCGTTACGTTAATGTTTTTGCACTTGTGGCAACTGCTGACGAGAGAGCGCTCGTCAGCAGTAATTTGAATGAGTCAACGATATAAGGCGTGTTCGTAGTGTCCCATTCTGTGTCGGCTTTGTGGCACAGTGGGTAGAGCACCATGTACATTACGTTCCGCCCGCAGGGTCAAGGGATCGAAACTGGGCGCCGGATTTTTTTTTTTTTTTTTTAATAGTAGGGAGGGGTGCGGTGCGGACTACGGACGTCAACGCGGGTGACATCGCGAGTTACTGAAATGCTCTGCATTTAAAATTTGTCAGGGTCAAGCTAGATGAACGAAAAAAATGTCTAATCTTTGTTAATTTTAGCTTCAAGATGGAAAAGAAGCCATGTGGCGAGCCAAGCCAAGTACGAGAGGAACGCTTCTAGCTGCTGTGGCAGGGCCCATGAGGGCAGGCGGTTGAAGCAACAGGTTTTGGAGAGCAGTGGCGAATACCGGAGGGTTGAGGAGGAGGGGTGTGCAGGCACTGCCATTACAGGGATCTTTGAAAAATCACAGCTGGAGAGAGAGTGAGAGAAGAAACTGATCATTTAGACGCCAAGGTTTAGGACTGTTGAATCGCTCCGACACTTACACTGCCTCAATCATGGTTACAAAAAAGAAAACATCGGGTCCAACTATTTGTGGGTAGGTCTCCTGTGTCATCCATCTATCGTTACCTGTTCTCTTTTAAACCGGGTTAGTCATCTGGCTTCAAACCAGCCGTGTCACACAGCGGCACTATGCTATAGCCACGAAACATCCGCGTTTAGTGCTTGTGCAGCAACAAAACATGTTCAGTCGCACCAAATCTGTGGTCATTTGAAGTCGAGTGGATCTTTGTTTAACCACAAATCATTTCAATGCAAAGCTGTAGCTGTTTGGAAGCTGAAAGAGTCTATTTATACTGCAATTTTTTTTTTTTCCAGGCTGCCACGCTAATGCAGGATCCCAACATGCAGAACATGTGAGTCCTCACTCTTTATTTTCTTCCCTTCATGGCAGGGTGACAGTGCCTGTGTGAATACAATACTGTGCTTGTCTCCCAGAGAATCAGGAATCACTTTTTTTTTCTTTTCTCTCATTTTCTTCTTTCTTAAACGTTAACAGCATGAGCGGACTCATGTCGGGAGGTCTGAGCCAGAACACTGGTGGAGGACTGGACGCACTTCTCCAAGCGTAAGCCCTTTGATGATACGCTGTGCGAAATTCCCGCGTTTCGCTTCACTCTCTACCCTGAGAATTTATTTCTCTAAGGACGGTAGCCGCTGTAAAAGCACCCTGCAGACTGACATTTATCGCAGATGGTTTGCATTCGCCGAAAAATTTTGGCAGCCCACATCTCGGCAGAAATACCACACTATTGTATTCGTATCGAGCAGGTTTTGATTTGGTCGTGATGATGACGGTACTGACGTTATGTCCAAGGTAGCTTACAGTTCTTGCTGGTCATTTTGACGTGATTAAATTCATCTTGCACTCTACTTTGTTGCGGTGCATTGAAAGCAGGCGGCGTTAAGTTTGAAGAGATTTTCCTTGATTTGACTGTTTTGCTAATTATGCCACGTGGAAAACCTGGCAGTCATGCTGCCAAAAGAAATAAAATACACTACAGAAGTGTGGTCAGCTGGTCTAGTCAGCAAAACTAAATTGTATTTTGCCTTGATGGCCTCTTTTATGGGAAGGTCGAGCGTAGTCAGCTAGCCCTTCTATCCGGCGGCCAACTCTTGCTTTTATTTTTCCCTTCAGGGGCCAACAGCTGGCATCGCAGATGCAAGCTGCCAACCCGGAGCTTGTGGAGCAGCTGAGGCGCCAGATGAACAACCCCAACGACCCAAACTCCTCGAACCAGGATGGCAACGACAGGCCGAACTGAGGGCGATGGCGATGGACCGACTCTTCAGGGATCACTCAAAATTCACTCTTCCCCCTCACCCTTATCTCGTAGCGTAAAGCAGGAGTGGTGACAAGCATGTAGCCGCAGCATCGTGTAAATTGCGCCCACAGCCGGGCTGGGGCACTGGCAAAATAAAAATCCGTGCGCTACGCACCCTCCAGACAACTGGCGGGTCAGTCTGGAGGTGGTTTTTTTTCCTAAGACGCTGCTTTCCTTTACTCGGCGTAGTCGCTGGTGCGGTGGTCAGCAGACTTGCTGGGGACACAGCTCTCGACGCAGTGTCTGTTTTCTGCCTGGCAGAGACACTTCTAAAGCCGCGTTGCAGTGGCAGCAGTTGTGTGTCTACATTGTACAGTAGAACCTCGCTGATACGTTTTAAGGGGGGACACTGGTCTTGAGTACCAAAAATTTTCCAAAAAATCAATTTTCTGTATTAATTTATTTGCAGTCTCTAGGGCCCAAAGAATGTATTACTTGCAAAATTTTATAGCTGTACCATAGGTATTTACAAAGCTGTCGCCCTTTGAAGTGGCCTAAATGACCATTTTTGCCTACATTTCCAAACTTCGTGCCCTGTTCTCTTACAACGAATTTTTTTCCCACGAGGTCAACTGTCGGGTGCAATATCTTGGGATGTATTGGCCAGGTTTGCATCGTTCTTGCGGTGTTTGAAAGCTTATGAAATGAACTGTGCAATAAAACCATAATATAGAATTTCTTTTTGCTAGCACAAAATGTGCAGTTAGTTTCACGAAAACAGAGGTAATTGATGACCTGACATGTAATAAATTTACAGTGTTTGCAGAAACAATGCTAAAATTACTTCTGTGGTATAGTTGCACTCCCTGGTCCTTCTAAAGCACGAAGAGATTTGCACTACTATGATGTTACGCCACATAGACAAAAACTGACTGCATATCTGTGCTCAGGGTGCTAAATACACTTACTGTGCGAATATCAAGACATAGGCTAAAAAAATAAAAGTATCCTCAAGACCAGTGGTGCTTTCTGGGAAGATGCATACTATGGGGCATTTTTAGTGTTCACAGTTGACAGCGTAGTACCCGGAAAATTGTGTCAACCGGGAACGTATCAACACAGTTCTACTGCACCATCAACTGGAGAAGTGGGTGGTTCATCACGAAACATTCCAACTTAAAGCAGTTGTTGTGAAGAACGTGTACATAAAGCAAAAGTGCAAAGAAACACATTTTTGTTCAAGCAGTTGTTCCACACCGTGAACAAAAGAAACCCTGAATTGCGTAGCCATTTCTAGTAGCCTTATAAGATAAGGCCCTTGAGTTCGCAGTCTGTGTGCCAGAGTGTGCTACTGCACTACTACTCTGAAGCCCAAGTTAACTGCTTTGTACGCAAGAGGAGTTTGCTTTGGCAACTTTCAGACTTGGGTAGTGTCTATTACAGGCTACTGTACAATGCTGATCTTGTTTTTTTCATGAAATACTGCTTAATTTGTCGCGCTTAAAATTACCACAAACACTGGTTTAGATGACCTATTTTGTTTAAATTAGATGACCGAACTTACCTAGTTTCTAGAAATCAAATAAAACCTTTGCTTATAGAAACCTTTGCTGTCATCACAAATGAATAAATGGCTTTGGATGTTTGCATTATCGCTCATCGGTAAAACTCAACATTTTCTTTCTGCAGCTCATATTCTTTATTGATTATAGCGGCTGGGACTTTTATTTTGTCACTTTTATTTGATTTATAAATAATCGAAGATTAACCTGAAATAATTTAGGCAATAGATTGAGTGCAAGCGAACCAGTTGTTTGAAAAAGCTAATTAAAATAGGACATTTAGTGTCCAACACCCTCGACAAGCAAAAATAATCTTAACCTTTGCAAGACTCAGACTCGACTGGCTTTTTGCTGAATGCAAACAAGACCAAAGCTCGCAACCTCGCGAGTAAAATCCACCTCCAAGGTGACAGAAAGAGCCACAGCCAGTCTGCGTGCATTGATCAAAGGCTTTAACAACATCAACATGATACAAAGAAACAAACAGTTGATGCGGCTCCGCCTTGCCACGTGATGCAGAACCACACTCCGGCGGGGCCAATGACCTCGCCGCTAATCTGTGCGTTATTTATACATGTATAGCGCCATATATTACCTTCATACTTCTATAATTCGAGATAAACGACCACGCAGCTTTCTTGCAAAAACCAGGCCGACAATGTGGGGCCAGGAAGCGACCATTTCTTGTCACGGAGGCTAAAAAGAAAAGAAAAAGCGTGGGAACAGATCTCAACCCTGCGGGGTCCCAGTTGCACACTGATTGAATCGGGCAGCGTTTGTGTCGAGCGTCGTGTAATCTCAGTTTGGGCGACGTGGTAGCAGTGGTCCTCCCTCCTTGCGCAAGTTCTATGTACAGGGCGTGGGAGAACAGCAGCACCAGGCTTTCTTGCATTCTGGGTAATTTGCATTGGCGTGAGAGGAGGAGACTCCCTCCACCGCCTACAAGATTGTACACTGCAAGGGAAGAAAAAGACGTTTGGTTAAAACATCGCAACTGCACATGCCTGGTTACAAGCTGGGAACAGAGTCGAAAGCTCTACCGCCGGCACTGACTGCCTGCCTGCTGGTGTAACTTCCAGTCGCGTAAAACAGCCTCACAGATGTGCTTATAATATCCTGCAATTTTACTGGAATTATAATGCAGTTCAGGATTCAGGACAAGCGCTTCAGAAATGTGACATTTCACATATACAGACGTTTTTCAACAGGCTGCAGGGCATCCTTGAAATACCCATTCATTATAGCCATTAAAAGCCTGCAATCACTGTTCAGGCAAGTAGTTTAAAACCATTAGTTTCACCATTCTGACTGGCGGCTTGGTTTGCAGGCCGAGCTGGGTGCTTCTTAGTTCTAACACTTGCACATTTTTAGTACTCGCCGGGTCAAGTTGTTCTACACAAATTGAATATATCATTCAATTTATATTGACCTTTCATTTTACCATTTTATGAAACCGTCAGGGTAAGAGGCCTTTAGGAAGCAAGTGTTCATACAAACAGAACAAAGAACATGACAAATGTGGTCAACAAACAAAGTACGTGGACACGCGAGCACGTACAAGTTACGAATCCAAAAGCATTAAGGTCTATTTGAATACTACCGTTTGGCAAACCTTCGAGTCGGTTTGTCGACGCTACTTCGCAGTAAATGCAAACGGTTGAATCGACTGGAAGCCTCTGACAGAAACCGTGATCGTCAATGGCCAATCCCCTCAAGTTGGTATGTGCTACAGGGGGGCGAATATGCCGACGTCCAACTCACTGTGACTGGCCAATCCGTCTGGTTGGGTATGTAGTGGTTTCCCAAGTGTTGACCTTCCTTTTTAACTCGTTACTTTAATTTTACTCCCTTTACACCGTTGGCCATTTTAGGAATCGTATCGCTGCTACACACGCCGGATGGCAGCTTTCCTGTTCAACAGCCATTTAGTGTCCTTGCATGAAAAAAGAAAGAAAGAAAAAAAAACCTCGGCGTTGCCCGAGAGTTTTGTTGGTGCATTTGATGCCAAGAAAGGAAACTGGCAGGACTGTCCCCTTTTACTTCATGGCCCGCAAAATTCACATGACCTAGGCACACGGCCTGCAAAATTATCTAGTACTACTTTTATGAGCGAAATAGCCAACTGCTGGGCGCAACATCTGTTCCCCTCTGCAAATGCTCTGAGGTCACGTGACGTGTCAACAGATGCGTTTATTGTGAAGCACTGGACTGAGGAATAGCTGGCGGAACAACGCAAGGACAACACGAGGAAGAGGGAATGGTTAGGAACATCGTATCTGCAAGAAAGGAAACGAGGGCAGTAGCATTGAGCGAGTTCCGAGGGGCAATTTTTTTATGCGGCAGATGCTAGCATGGCATACTGTAATACTGCTCTGACCTGTTTCTTTTTGACCCAACATACCAGTTGGCTTCACTGTGAGTCCTAGAATGTGACCTGGCTGACAGATTTATACACACTCCGGTGCAACTAACGGACTGATGACGCCAATATCCTAGAAAATGCAGCCACACAGCTTAAGCAATGGTTGACCGCACTTACACCGGCTTTGCGCTGAGCTGGAACACATGCTAAGTTGGCCAATGTAGTTTCACCGATTACAGCGGTACAGTCTGCCAAACGTGCACGGCTGTCCATTGTTTTACACCGCAACTGTTGGTCATATTAGCAATGCTGTGACCAAAAACTAGCCATGCCAATTCTGGCAACTGTGCCTTGTAAAGGGACCCTGCAACACTCTGAGCAGTGCAAGTAAACCTGTGCGACAGTTAGCTCACACCACCAGAAATACCTGAGCCAAATATTACACGTGCACGTGAGGCAGTGAGCGCGCAAATCGCTGGGAAACATGCGGAAAAACCAACCGCGCTCTCTTCCGTTCTCCTCATTATGCACCCCTGGCATGGCCTAAACGACGTCACTGAGGCCACGGCTGTCCGATCGGCTGTCACTGGTCAACCTTGCGGCTAATTTCTCGCATTTCCTGCGACGATCCACCGTCGTCAGTGCTGTGTACGAACCTCTTCTATATAGGCCTGAACCTGTAGGCACAGCTTTGCTGTTTCTTTTGTTTTTTTGAGTGCGCGCAGAGTTTGAGTGATGAGCTCAATACCTCCCTTTCAACCAGACCACTCGACAACAAACGTTTATTGCTTCAAAAACGCCCTACCAGCCCGAGCGCGCGCTTGCTATCAGGCACCCATGCCTGTTTTTTTGTGGCACCACACTGGAAATAGACCCCTCCACATTGCAGAGAAAAGGAGAAAACTCCCCGGCCTGTAATACATCGAAGGCCGCGGAAAAGAATGCTGCGAGCCGCCCCCCTCATAGAGTTTCATACAAATAACTAGAGGGGAAACTGGCGCTAGTGTCAACGCGGACATGGCAGCGGCGCTTACGCTTCAATGGGAATGATGGGCAGTTCTGGAACCGGATTGCGTAGGATCAAAACGGACCTATGGCTGCGCAAATTATGTTTTTTAACAAAAAAACTCTTGTTGCCCGGTTCTTCGTTTGTAAATTACATGACGAACGAGAAAGTTAGTGACCAAAAACTGGTTTTGTACGAAATAAAACTGCGCGTTTAAATAAACAGCAGACGCGGAGTCAAGGGGGTTTGTGGAGCAGGTTTGCCATTTGCCGCCAACTACAGCAGGACTCGGACTCCTTTAAAAACTATTTGTAAAAGTTTCGGCGCTTGTAGTTTGTAATACTCAGAAAAGTTTTGTGCTCATAAAAAAAAAAAAGAAACAGATTACCTTTGGAGAAGTATTCTTGCCTGAATTAGTGGCATTCATCAAGCTGCATTCCTATCAGCCGCCGGTGCTGTTGTTCTACGCCGTAGGAGCCGGCGTTCGCACGAAAGGTGTGGCTGTTCCAAGCGATTCGCAACCGTTGTAAGCTTTAACAATACATTGCTCTGCCGAATGAGCAGCGCTGCAACTCCTAATTCGCAGACAACTTCGCTGCACAGAGCGCCGTCATTTGTGTTTTCGTGCTCGCTGTGCGGCAATGAATCGATAACCCACCCAACTCGCAACTCTGGTTATAAACACTCAGGGCGGCGTCAGTGCACGCGAGGCATGCAGTTCAAGGAGAAAGGTATTTTCAATCGCTTCTCCCAACACCCCGCGTAGGCAAATGCGTTCATGTAAATCCAAAACGAAAACGAAACTGCCTACAATCCATGGCAACTTCCACGAGCCATCGAGCGCCAATCTGAATCCAGAACTACCCATCACGCCCATTGAAGCGTACGATCGCAGCGCCAGATTCCTCTCTAGTTGTTATTGTATGAAACTCTATGGCCCCCCTCTCTGGGAGAGAGTGCACAGCTTTCGTCGCGTTGTCCGCGGTCGAGTTGAGAGGGAACGATTATGCGCGATTTCTCATCGCGTGTAGTTTCGGTGATAGTGAACGGATTTTCATAATTCTTGCGGGAGGAGATTTCTGGGACAATAGACTTTACCCCAAAATACATTCCTAGTAAACACGATAGTAAGAGCTGCAGGGCTCCTTTAAGAGAGGGCGACAGCGTGCCCTTGCACCAAGTCGCCATTGCAGCAGCTGGTGGCTCAGGTGAACTTCTTCAAACTGCCTCGTGGATTTCTTATTGTCTTCACAAACTGAGGCCAATGAAAAGGGCATTTGACCAAGAAGAGATGTACTGGGATTGCCAACATGTTTGCAGTTGTAACAAGTGTCTACAAACCCGCGTGCCACGGAGAAACGGTGTTAATGTGCGGCAGTGGCGAACCCAGGGCAGTGCAGCCTGCCGTGAAATCAAAGTGATCCCAGGAGTGGGGACTAATGAGGCCACTAATGCTGCCTGTCATCAAATAATGACTACGGATAAGCATTTTGGTTCCGAACTAAGCACCAACCACATCTGACTTCGGTGTATCTTCTGACCACAACGACCAGCCATTTTGCAATTTCACCGGGGGAACAAGTCACAAATACAGTTGGAAGAAGAAGAAGAAACGCATTTATTTGAGAGCACAGTTAGCTGACGATGGTGGCTGCCGTTTTGGCAGCGACCGCGGCCGCCCGTGCGACCAGTGAAGCTTGAGCCCTTCCTGATCTGGGCAGCGCAACGGCTCCTCCCACTGCTCACATGTGCTTATTTGTGGATAAGGATCTCGCGGGCATCCAAACAATGTGCTGAAAGGTGCCGAGGGACTGGCAGGCAGTACAGTTAGGTGAAGGGTACACGGCTGGCTGAACTAGGTGTAATTTAGTGGGATTGAGAAAGGCGCTCGTTTGTAAAAGACGCCATGTGTGCTCTTGATGGATGGTGAGTTGTGTGTGTTCCGGGAGGGGGGTAGACATGGCAGGAGAGGCGGCAATGGGTGTAAATTCCATTGTACATTGTCACCCAGTCTCTAGCGGATCTGGCGCCATGGTAGGGGAACGAGCTGTGCCCGGCTGGGATGGTGAGTTCTCGAGCCATACTGCGGGCAACTTCATTCCCCTCCATGCCAGCGTGCGACGGAGCCCAGATGGTTTCTACGGGGGACGATGCGGGTGCTTGTTGGAAAAGTTTGAGTGCCTGAGGCGAAATAAAGCCGGAAGCGAAATTTTGAACTGCCGTTTTAGAATCGGTGATGACTGTGGAGGGGGTCGGCTTTTGCATTAGCACTAATGCTACTGCCGCCTCTTCCACCGTGGCTAGGTTGGAGTTGTGGATGGTCAGGAAGTTGCGCTGGACCTGATTGGAAGTGCAATGGGAGGCAATTGAGAAGGCACCATGCCACTGATATTCTGCTGCGTCGACGTAATGGACGTCATGTTTGCCGCGGTATTGTTTATGTAATACTCGTGAGTGTTGGGAACGCCTTTGGTGTTACATGCACCCACAATTTAACTCTTTCACTCCGGCGCCATAGGCAATCGGAAGCCGGCTTCCGATGATTTCAAATCTCCCGCAAAATCTAAAACCCGCACTCCACAGACAACTATTGCCACCTGGTGTGTTCATTGGCAACTTCTCTTTCAGTTTTGGTTTTGTTTGTTTATGTGTCGCGTGTAGTGGTGGTGTAGCAAGAGAATTTTGAACCGAAGGTAGAGGGGATTAGGAGGAAAATGGCGTCGGGTTCGCGCCGCGCTCTGCAGTCCGACTGCTGTAGCAAGCACTTCGGCAGCTCCTGCTGTCGATTTTTCTGATTCCAGCAGCAGTGATGGGTCAAGCAACGATGTGAGATATTCAGATTTCAGTTTGGACGACGAAGCTCCAGTTCAGGTGCCTCGCACTTCAACAAGCGCTGGCAGGTAATTTCTTTGCGACTCCGCGTTGCATTTATAAACAAAACTTGCTTCTTATCTGACGACTGCGGTTTTATTTTTTTGTTTAGGGTCTTAACAATGTACGGCCAGGATATTTTGCCAAATGCACCGCGCCATATCGCGCTATCACCTTCAAGATAACCTGGCGCTCGTGTCAGATTAGCGCTGCAGGGCGATGCGCGGCGCTTCTCGAGAGCGCTGGATTTTTTTTCCTTGTTTTTTAACTCCGAACTGATAAAGATTTTGTGCGAGAACACAAAAGAGTATGCTTTGATGCACATTTTACAGAGACTCACTCACCCTTCAGTGCCTTCGCGGCGTGGCACAGCCGTCAGTTCCGCTAGGTTGACGGGCCCTCAAAAATCCAAACCTTGGTGTACACTGTTGATTTATATACAGTTGAACCCCTTTATAAGAGACACGTACCGGGGAGCAGTTTCTGTCTCTTATACGAGATGTCTCTTATAAGCAGGGAACCATGTTTTCACTTACTAATGAGATCTTAGTTCAATGTTGGCATCATATGACTAAAATAAGCTCAAAAGAATGCTACAGCATGTTTCAAAAGATTCATTCTAATTTATGTTTGGCCCCGAAAATTTATGAAACAGTTCTGAATCTTTGTTTGCTTCATGACTGTATTTACACTGTTTTTTACAACCGATTCTACAAGCTTTTTTTCTTTCCTTGTTTGTGGAAGATGAATTGTAGATGTTCAGTTCAGATAAATAGTCAGAGAGCACAGCTTCTTCCGCTGTGTGCTCAGGCTATTCATTACGCTTGCAGGACCCAACATCTGTGATGCTTCTTGATTGGGAGCTACGCGAGTGGGAGAGCCCGCATGTGCGATCGCGCTCCATCCAATGGATGGCAGTGAGCTTCAATCACTTCTGTAAGTTGCATTTCCATTGGCAGGGCTTCTCATTGTCGTTTCATAGCTGACTGAACCACTTTGTGTTTGCTGAAGTTAAAATAAATAGCGACTGTAGGCATCTGTCATCCACCTGTGTTTCCAGAATGGAAGCAACTGCAATTAGTGACTGGTGGCACTACATCTGAAGTTAAAATGTCTGCTACAAGTGAGATTATCGATTAAAGTTCAAGAATGACTTGTCCCTTATAACCAATCTTCTACATCCGATGTCTGTTATAAAAGAGGTCAATTTAATGGGAAAGATAGGGCAGCCAACCATGTGGGTGAATAGTGTCTCTTATACCCATTTGTCTCTTACATCCATGTCTCTTATAACGAGGTTCAACTGTATTGCATCATAGCCAAGGAACGCAGGAACAATTTGTATATCTTAAAATGCCTGAAATAATTTTAGTCTCGGTAAAATTGCCGATTTGTGTTTTTTGTATACTTTTCTTGGGGGCTTTTTTCTGATTACTTGACAAATAAACTGTAAGTAATTGTACCTTTAACAAAACTGCTGGTTTGTGTTTGGAAGAGCAATCTATGAGCTACAATTTCATGCATAGCAAGGCTAAGTGTGTCCAGCAGTTAAAGAGAAAAAAAAATATTTTGTGGAAGCACTCAAAATCGTCCGTTTTTCCGCCGTAACGAAAGAGTTAACACCAAAAGGCATTTTCAACGCGCACAAGCATTACACAAACAATACCGCGGCAAACATGATGTCCATTACGTCGCCGCAGTGGAATATCGGCAGCATGGTGCCTTCTCAATTGTCTCCCATTGCCCTTCCAATCAGGTCCAGCGCAACTTCTTGACCATCCATGAGTACATCATTTAAAATTTTTCCATGGTGCCGTCGTCCCTCGTAATTGAGCAAATGAAGAGGACACCAAAGACAAATGAGACAGAAGGAGCAGGAAAGCGGAGGATGCAAGTATGGCAAAGGTGTGAGGGGGAGAGCGATATACTGAGACTGCGCAAGAAATTCTCTCCAGCGGCAACGCGCTACAAGATAAACGAAAGAACGAAGAGGTCATTGAAGATGAGACCGCAGAAATGAAGAGGATGAAGGTATGGCAAAAGAGTAAGGGGGAGAGCGGTATACCGAGACTGGACAAGACGTTCTCCCCAGTGGTGACGCACTACAAGATAAGCGAGAGAACGAAGAGGCCACCAAAGATGAGACCGCAGAAATGAAGGGGTTGAAGGTATGGCAGAAGTGTGAGGGGGAGAGTGGTATACTGAGACTGCGCAAGACATTCTCTCCAGCGGCAACGCGCTACAAGATAAGCGAGATAACGAAGAGGCCACCGAAGATGAGACCGCAGGAAAGCGGGGGATGACAGTATGGCGAAAGGTGCGAGACATGGTGCCCTGCAGCAACGCGCTACAAAACTACGCCAGAGCATATCACCTGCCCTCGTGTATTCGCTGATGCGGCGATCACTTTGTGAGCCACAGCAGGCATGCGCCGTCACCCAGAAGACTGCAGTTTGCCCTAGGCACAAATTTTGCATGAGGGAGTGTCGTAATCATGACTCATTTTTTAAAATTTGAACAGTCCTTGCTTTGGGTTTTCTTTTTTTGTGTTTTGTTGTTGCTTTTACTTGTTCGTCCCGTCCCACTATTCGCTTCCCTCTACACCAGGGTACGTACTCACACGTGCACACACACATCAGCCACGACTTACGTCTTTCTTGGAGGATGGGCTTGTCTGCCTGGGCGGCGCCGATGCGGCGGCCTGGGGAGGTGCATTGCGCACAGACGACTGCGACGCAGCTCTGTGGTTCTCTTCCTCCTGAAGCTGCTTGGCGAGCTCCTCACTGCGACAGTGCAAAACGCGGCACTGCCGTCAACACTGCCTCGCTACGTATCTCGCTAGTTAAGACGTCTGTACAAGCTACTTAATGAGAAACACAGAGGCATGCGGCAACACAAAAACGAAACACAGCCACATGTGCCAAAACAAAACACGTGACTCGCAGCACGTCAGTCTGTAACCACAAGAACAAAAGGTGTGTCGACGAAAGCAGGGGTGGACTACTGTTGCTGATTAGCAAAATGCTTTAAAAAGTGATAACCAATCATTCACCCAAACAATGCTCATGTAATTTTAAAACTTGTTGAAAGGGTTACACACGGTAAACAGAAACTTATTATCTACTAGCAGTGATACCTTATACAACTGATGTAATTGTGCCAAACAAACAGAGAGGACGGTCTGATTATTTGTCTCAGTTTTCGATTGAAGAGCATAAATACACCTTTTTTAACTGATGACGAAACCAAACTTGCTCTGACAGTCGACTTAGAGAACCATTTCAGTACAAGGGGAAGGAGGGGATAAAGATATCAAAATAAACAAACAACACCCTTTTTTGAAAGAACAAGCCAGAGCCACCAGGTGCCAAACAAATCCAAAACCATACCAGTGCAAGCCTCTACCTTTGCACAGAACCAAACCAAGCGGCATGCCGGCGCAAACTCCAAGACACAAAAAGAACCTGTCATTGCACATCAAGGCTGCCCGCGAAGGACAGCCAGTTTGTGCCACGACAACAACCGCTGTCTACATGAGAAAGCCACCAGATTTATAAGACTGCCAAGTGTGAGATGTACTTCACCTCCTCGTAAAACGCAGTTTACAGACTCCACAAGCCCGCCAAGAGGCCATTCTCTTTTTTTCACTTGAGGTCATCTTAGGCCCGACCAAGTCCTTCATAGGAATTGGTGGGAAACGCGATACAGTAGCCGACCGTTTTTTCGGACTCCAAAAATTCGGACTTGCTGGATATTCCGGACTTTCCCGAGAAACTGCCAGTTGTCCCATAGGAGTAATGGCTCACAGATTGTATTCGCACTAGTATTTTTCGTTCCCCTCCAGGACCGAAAAATCAGTCGGCTACTATATTCCATTCCAAGATGGGTACAAGCACGGCACTCCCGGTGCGTTGCAGAACGTTAATTAAGTGTGTTGATATGCCGCACCTCTCAGCTGACCTAGAAGATACCAAACCACTTTAATTTACAAAAAAGAACGTGCAAAATTGAACTAAGAGAGCATTTTACAATAATTAATAAATCACGGGTCTTAGAAAACAAGACTGGCATAATAACTGGGGCTCAAACTCGGGACATTTGTTCCAAAAGTCACGATTATACCCTTAGGCTACTGAGGTAGAACAGTGTAGCTCTTTCACTCGTTCCAAAAAGAAAACTGAAGATGTGTCCCAAGTGCGCAGAGGAAATGCCGGACTCGCACCTACAAGGGAACGGAATCTCGCGAGGGAGTCGTGAAGGCGCGTGGCACTCATGTCGGACAACGGCGGTTGTGCGGGGTGCACACGGTAACATCACTCCGCTTACTCGGCGCGGACGGCGTGGCTGTTGCAGCGCGCCTGGGACCACTCTGGGTCGCCCTTCTCCTGTTCCTGTTGCAAGCTTAAGGCAACCAGGTAGCTGCAAAGACCACCAGCGCCCCTTTAGGGCTCCCACTGCTGCTACTACGCCAGTGGGCACCCATTTGCACTGTTAACACACTAACAGGCACATCAATGCTTCCCAGCGTCACCTCACTAAGACTGCACCGTTTCAACTGCACCCGACAGAATTACAATATTAACGCACATATCTTTGGCAGTACTTTTCTTTTTAAATTGGCCTTTATTTCCATTGATATTTCTTCTGTAAGCCTTGATTTGTTTGACAAAGATTCAAGACATGTACTGCGTAGTTTGTCTCCTCAGCATGCCTTTTGTGGCTCGTGTATCGTTCGGGGGTAATCGAGTGACTGGTAAGGCCTTGTGGTAGTTGTGATGGTGATAACAGCACTACCAGTCTTAGTGCTAGGAAACAAAGGCCACTTGAATGCAAGTACCCCGCACTTCTTTTTTTTTTTACCCCTCCTTTCATGGCTTATTTTCAGAAGGGCAATGCTTGACACTGATCGGGTGTGCTAAGGATCACTAAGCCAAACTCACAGAACGAAGCAATCATTTCTTCTGCCTAACCACATTTTCCTGGCTAGCAAACCAGCCCTAGTGAACTTTCCCAGTTCATTCAGGCTTCACCAAATGCAGCACTTCAAAGGGAGCATGAAGAGAAAATAAAGGTTCAGGCCATTCAAAAAACGGTAGTGTTGAAATAAAAACCGCGCCCATTTATTGCAAACTTCCAGCAATCAGCGGGTTTCATTCAATCACTTGATTTAATGCTGAGGGTTAAGGTATTGCCCTGCTTTCGGTATTTCCCCAACGACATCACAGCCCACACTGGGTTTGTTGTAGTAATGGGAAATTTGAAAGTTTGTCAAAATCAGTTACCTTTCTTTTTTTTTCACAAAAAAACCCTGCAACACTAAAAGGGAGTTGAGCAGGTTCAGGGAGTTCTTTCAAATAAAACAAGCATATACAGTGTAGACCATTTATAACGTAACCGCTTATAGTGTGGGACCGGATATAACGCGGGTTTTTGCGACCACCGGTTTGCCTCCGATAGAACTCAATGCATAAGCATACCGCTTAAGATGCGGTTGGCCGAAGCACAATACCGTTTATAGTGCGGTTTTTCGGCGCGTCTGCTGATCGACCGGCGCAGCTGAGGCATCGTTTTAGGGTAGCAAAAAAAAAAAAAAAAGGGGTGAAATCGGCCATCTGACGCAGCGTGCACCCCTTGCCCTCCTCTAACGTAGCCACCCAAAGAAAAAAAATAGGCACCCTTTAGTTCGTGCGTACCTGATAACCACAACTGACCTTGCTTGATGCATCTCGGAAGATAGCGACAGTCTCCCCATCCGCGCGCGGCAAGTTGATTTTATTAATCGTGAACCGCATGGCCCGTTTTCGCGCACGAATCGTGCACATCAGCGTTGCGCGTGAGGGTTTTTTTTTTTTTTTTTTTTTTTTTTTTTGTGCTCGTGTCGACGATTCCGCGCTCGCGGTGGCTTTTTCGCGTGGCAGTGGGAGGAGACTGACGACTTGCACCAATGGGGGGACGCGTACCTAATGGCGGGAGATTCGAAGCGCTCCGAGCCGGCTAGCCGCGCCAGAGATGTTTAGGCTTACCACCGCGGTATTTTTTGATGGGCGCTTTCACAAGCAGCGTGGATGGCAGTTTATATTCCACTTTTCGCCCACATTATTAGCTCCTTTCTTGCATGAGCATCTTCGCTTGCGCCCCGTGCGGCATTTCAGCGAGCGGATAGAAGCGGTCGCTGGAACTTACTGGAACTGCCTGCACCGCTTCACGGCCAGTGCCGACGCCATGTTGCCGCCTTTTACCGCGCCCCTCACACCACGCCAGTTGTATCCGCGCTGGCGTGCACTGCACGTTTTCGCGATACCAAATCTACCACGCGGTTCACGCTTTAGAACGTTGTTGCTGATAAGCCACCGCTCTTTCCCTTTCCGAACATTCGAGCCGCGCGAAGCCGAAGATTTACACCACCAGTACGTTGCGCTGATAAGCAGCCGCCTTCGGCATCGTGAACACAAGGTGGGATAAAAAAAAAAATCCCGCTGGCGTTCTTATCACGTCTTGCGGCATCTGTTCATAGATGCTAAAAACGCAGCCATGGTCTCAAAACAAACACAACGGAAGTTAAAGCCGCGCTCGCCGTTTGTGAGACTGCGCTTTTGCCCTGCAGCAGCGGCTGATGTTAAAAATAACACGAAATATAGACCGTGCCTTCGTTTTTAAGTGCTGTGCGTTTGAGTGATGATAAATATAGGTTGACTTCAGAGATAGGTGGTGATGTGGTTGAATTCGCGCGTGTTTTGGTTATAGTGCGGTACCGCTTATAGTGCGGATTTTTGCGGCTCCCGCGACATACGTTATAAGCGGTCTACACTGTATGTTGTACCGTGGTACCTTTAAGCAATGTCCATTTTGAGCAGATTTGCTCAACAAGACTTCCCATAGCAAACTTGGTGCCCGTAAACTTGGCAGCTTATCTAATCTTAGAGATTTAATTTCAATTTGTGGCTATACAATGAATCATCCGCCTAGTTCACCTGTTACACTATTTACAATGCAACGAACGGTGCATACAGTGCCAGCCCACTCTGTAGTTTTTCGCACCATACAATGGACTACAAATATGCATGCTGTCAAGCTGTACAGGCAATAATTATTAAGCATCACTGCTCTTCCACTAATCTTTACAACACAGGCTGATTTACTAATGACCGCCAAACGCACTGAACAACGCACTGAAAAACGCACTGAAGTGGACTGATACGACGTCCACTCTAACAAGCAGGCACGTTACTCTGCCAATGCTACGCAAGGAGCGAAAACAGCGACCACTCACTCCTGGTCGATCTGCTGCTCGGTGGTGAGACTCCGTGGCTTGGGCGGGTTGATGACAAAGTCAGAGTCGGCAAACTGGCCGTCGCCCTCGACATTGACCAGGGTCTCCCAGATGACGTCGGGTTCGTTGAGGAAGCCCTGGTCTGTGACCAGCTGGTACATGCGGTCCTAACACGAGAGGGTCGGCAAGAAAGACATCAAACTCCGGACAGTCGAGGACTCTGTAACTGATCGGCGGGTTTTGTTACGTCGCAGCATCCTTATCAACGACAACAGTCCCAAAACCACGGCAAACATTTTTAAACATTACAGCTGTGCCTTCAGTGATGCAAATGCTGCCTCTTTTCGCCCACACCCCAGCCGTTGCCGCTGAATTCGTGTTCATCACATTGTTCATCACATTTCACCATTTGCCCCCTCTATAAGAGCATATCAGCTTGAGATATATCTATAAGAACATATACCGTATATACTCGCGTAATCCTCGCACCCCTATGTGGGCCACCAAAACTTGGATTTTTTGGTTCCTCGCATAATCCTCGCACCCCCAACTTTGCAGCGGCGAAAGTTGCCCGCTCGCGAAACCCGCATGGTGCACGCGCTCTCCAACGCGCGCCCTCCCCCGCCGCCTCTCCGTTCGGCGGAGAGCGCTGTGTATCCAAGGCCATCCAGGCGCCCTAACAAACTGCATGGCTACTCCCTAACAGGCGCCCTAACACGCTACTCACACTGTCCTTGAGCCGGTTTCGCGTGCGCGCAACTAGACTGACTAGACGGCGTTCGCGCAGCCCGCTGTCGTGTCGTCGTGTTGCCGTCGTGGTCCCGTCGTTGAGCAGCAGTAGTCAGTGAGTCACTCGCGTCTGTGGTGGATAGCTCGCTGCCATTTCGAGAACTTTTTGATCTCTTTGTTTTGTGCTTGGTGCCGCTTCGCCATGGGGAAGAACGCTAGCTACACTGCTGCTTTCAAATTGAAAGCGATAGAGTACGCGATCGAACACGGCAACCGCGCCGCAGCCAGGCACTTCGGCCATCGGCGTCACCGACTTCAACGTGCGTTACTGGAGTAGGGCACGCACATGACCAGATAGGGCGCGCGCCACAAAGCAAAGGCGGCAATTTCATGATCGCTGATCGACGGGAGACTGTTTACGTTGTAAATAATAAAATAAAGAGAAATAGCTGCTGTTGGCAACACTGAGCTTACACATACAAAAAACTACCGCTACATTTAGCGGGATTAGCATAAGACAAATTGGCAACACTGTGCACCGGATTTTTTTTCCCCCGCGTAATTCTCGCACCCCTAACTTCGCATTGACTTCTCCGAAAAAAAAAGTGCGAGGATTATGCGAGTAAATACGGTATGTATATACAGTCTAGTCCACTTATAACAATATTCAAGTGCCAAGGAAATTCCATCGTAATAACCGATAATTGCCAAAAGCGGGTTGCACAAAAAAAAAGACAGGACAAGGATCAGAACATTTTACTCGCACGCAGGAAGGTCGTACTACTACTACCTATCAGTAGAAAAGATGCCATAGTCGGTGGGCTTTGTTTGCTTCATGAAAACCTGGCGACATCTTTTTCAAGTTGTGCATTGTAATAAGTGGTTTATTTTACCGTAGAATGGACACGAAAGTGGACTGTGCAATAGTTGTTCATTGTTATATTTGATATATTGTTATAAACGGTATTGTCATACGTGGACTTGACTTTACACACATACATGCGCACTGAGTACTCTCTGTTTTAAACCCCGCTGCCTCAGCAAGCTTAACTTCACAGAACTGAAAGCTCAGCCCGCAAAACTACTTGCTCCTGTCATTAAATGAAAGATGAGGGGAAGACAGTACTTTCGCAGTGCCGACATTTTTCAGAAAACAGCTAACAGGCAGAAATCTTAAGAAATCTCGCATGAACTTTAAAAACAATAAAAACATTTACTGAACATAAAATACTAAGAAGCAAAAAAATCAAAGGATTGATAAAAAAAGGAAGCTCTCACCTTTCGCTTGTGCAGTGTAATAAAGTGGTTATTCCGAAAGAGAACACAGAGTTCCTCTTCTGCCAGAGTAGTGTTGAGCTCACAGAGGCCATGGTAGGTGAGCTGGGAGGCTGTCCGCTCCAGAAAGGCTTCGGCTATCAATGCTGAAGACGAAACAACAACCCCGTTACTCCGAGCATTGTCGGAACAATTGACAAAGTGGCTAATAAAGGAACACTGACACCAATTTTCGGGGTTAATATTATTACACAGTTCGCTTCCTTAACCCAATGCCGTGTCTGAAGTATGAATGGCGTGCAATGCGTGGAATACATTTTAATTTGATCTCATTTATCACGCTGACGGAACAGATCAAAGAGCAGTGCACAGCCAATGGACAGTGGCGTGACATCACCCTGTAGTAAAGAAAAAGTGACACAGCAGAGTGTTCCTGACATTTGGAAAGAAACTCACGTCCCTTCCCAAGTGCAACCCAGCACGCATCAACAAGATAACGCGCTGACAGCGTTCAGGAGCTGATGCATGCAGCCTGAGCCACACGTGTAACTGCCCACCACAATGGTACTTTTGGCAAAACAAAGTTCCACATGCGGGAAAGGACCAGATAATATAGCTGACAATCACAACAGAAGCCGCCATCCACACCCTTATTGAAAGCGCGGTCATCAAATGTCCACCGCAATGTAAAGCCTAAAGGCCATAAAGCGGGTCAGTTGCTCAGCTTTGGTGGTGGGGTGGTCAAAACAATGCCTCCACTGGCCTCCGCAGAGTGTTTATGTCTGCACAAAATGGTGAGGCAGCAACATGGTTTAGTCGTACGCACCCTCTGGGCTTGAAATAATGAAAAACGAAACTTTACTATTTCCAGGCATTCTATGTAATTAAACTCTTAACCCTTTAGGACAAGCACAGCTCATCTTTGCCGAACTGCTCCAAAACTGCTTTGTACGAGTGCATCTTGTTTGTTTGAGATAATATGTCCTCTCGAGCGTTTTGAACGAGACACACTCATTTGTGGGCCATTTAGTGTCACTTCACAGATGGCCACACTGGGCAGTTTTTTTTTCCACCGCCATTTCACGTTTTTTGGGGGGGACAACGCGTGTTTCAGAATGTGGCACCCGGTAGAGGCAATGCATTAGCTGCTGGTCTGTCATTGCGAAAAAGAAACCTATCGCCGTCATCCAGATCTTCGAATGATAATGCCTCAGGCATCAGTGTTTACGTCGTTTCTGGAAGCGAAAGCGATAGTGATACTTCAAAATTGGCAGTCCATAACACGAAGAAGACTGCTCAGAAAACACTATTGCGAGTGCGCGTCATTGGTGGCGTATCGACATGAATTGCATCCCACGAAGCCTCCTTGGTTTCCGTTTTGGGGCGTCCCTTAAGGTGTTCAATATAACATCGGCTGATAACTAGACCGAGTATCTCAATGACGACGGCCAGTATCTCAACGACGACATTATTTCGCTAATGGTCGAAGAAACTAATCAGAATGCCGATGAGAAGCGGTTGTCCCAGTCAGCATGCTCACCTCAAAAAAATCTTGGGCCATCTTCACAAACGTAAAACCCGGGGAGGGGCGAAGCATGCAGTGTATAAGTGTATTCTCGGCGCCTTGGTGTTTTTGCCAACGGAGATGAAACCTTTGGGGGGTAGAGGTATACAGCTTTTCTGTAAAAGTCTCTTGTCTTTCAAGCACGAAGCTCTCTAGCGCGAGGCGTAAACAAGTGTCCCGGTGTTTTTTTAGTACGCATTACGTTCTAGTGTGAGGCGCAAATGAGTTTCCCATTGTTTTAGAGCCGTGACTACACGAGGCGGCGATTACGACAACGACGATGACAGGAGATGCCAACAGCCCCAGCCCCTAAAATGGGTGCCGGTGATAAAAGAGGAAATGTGTGCGTTCCTTCCACTCCTGCTGCTAAGAGGAATCGTTCAAAAACCACGACAGGACTGGTACTGGTCGAAGAACAAGCTCCTGCACACCCCCGTTTTTGGAGAGGTGATGAGTGGTGACCGCTTCCAGCTTCTACTGAAGATGCTGCACTTTGTGAATCGTGACAGTGTCACCAACCTTAGCAGTCACCCCGCACCCAAAGCTGTACAAAACATGGCCATTTTTTATTCGGTTATTGAAAAAATACCGCTTGGTCGCCTACACACCAGAGAGAGACATCCCTGTAGATGAAAGACTCCTGCTCTACAAAGGCAGGCTTGGATGGGTCCAATACATTCTTCTGAAAAAAGCAAGGTCCGGCCTAAACTTTTATGCTTTGCGTTGCAGCATCGTTTTCCGCGTGGAACACTCTGATCTACACCGGAAAAGGCACCAATCTCGGCACACCAGCAAATCTTGATCCTCCGTCACCAATGGGAACAAACGTTGTCATGAAGCTTCTCAAGCCCTTGCTGGGCAACGGTTACTGCCTGGCTATCGATAGCTTCTACACTTCTCCAGACTTTGTTGATATCCTTCTTCACAACCGCACAGATGTCTACCGTGCGTGAAAGGAAATAGAAAAGACATGTCGCCGGCATTTTCAAACACCGAAGTTGAAGACAGGAGAGGTGCAGGCTACCCAGCGCGGCAAATGTGTTACCCTCCAATGATTTGATTAATAAAAGATAGTACCGTACTTGCCCGATTCTAACACGCACCCGATTTTCCTGGCAAAAAAACGAAAAAACTTGCACCTCCGATTGTAACGTGCACGGAACTTTTTGACCTAGAAAAACAAATGCAAGAGAAACGGGCAATTTATTTCCCGAAGTAATCTTGCTCATCTCACTCCTCGCGGCTCTCCGAGAGCTCCTTGTCGCTTTCCGCGGACAACATCTCGTCCTCGGTGCCGTCAAGCGCGTTCGCGATGCCACACTTCTGAACGAACGTTCAACCATGGTCGATGGGATCGTGGCTCACGCCCGCACGCCCATCCCGCGAGCTTCTCCAGAGGCGCACGCTTCAGTGGAACGCTCGTTTTGAACACGTAAGAACCGCTCGTAAGCCACTCGTGGAAGCGGAGCACCGTCGTTGCCGCTGCTGCCACTGCCGTTATCAAGCGCGCAAGTGGAACAATTTGACGATTTGTGTGAACGCCGATAGAAAAGCTAGGTGCCTAGGCCTCCTGCGTCCGAAAAATTGTTGCTAAAAGTTTTGGCGCAATCTTGATACGGCGATGGGTGGGACGAAATTTCCAGTGTTTCGGCAGTTTTGGTTTCATATCCGATTCTAACGCGCATGCAATTTTTCGGCCTATTTTTCCGGAAAAAAATGTGCGTGTTAGAATCGGGTAAGTACGGTAACTCCCATGAGCACAGTGCAAGAATGGAGAAGCTCAAGGACTCGAAAGGAGGAGAGGTCACCAAGCCAAGCATTGTGAGGGACTACAATCACACGATGGGTGGTGTTGTTGACAGGTCAAATCAGAAGCTGGCCAACTATCCTGTCTCCAGAGAGTGCAGAAGATATATTATAAGATTTTTCGCCACTTGGTCTTTCCAGCAACGTTAAACTCATTTTTGTTGTACCAAAAAAATGGAGGGAAGATAAGCCGCCTTGAATACCGCCATGCTCTCATTGAAGCACTCCTCAATAAGTACCTCGATCCCCCGAAAAGAGCGAGGTGTGGCCGGCCATCTGGTGTGCTTGATTCTGTACAACTGCTGGAGCGGCGCTTCCGGGCTTACATCCCTCAACCGAAAACAAAGCAGCCCCTACCAAGAAATGCTTCACTTGCTGCAAGAAGCTTGGGGACAAGGGACAGGACATGGGGAAGGAAACGCGCTTTTTGTGCACGGAGTGCAACAAGTCTCTCTGTGTGATTCCTTGTTTTGAGGTGTATCACGCACACACTGCCGAAGCTTCTGTGGTGGAATATCCCAACATTTTTCATCAAACCATCGTAAGAATGGCAAAACTTTCTGAACTGCGCTCTTGCTCTGTTTTTTAGTGCTCATTACCAGCAGTTAGCTGGCCTCCTTTATCCCGATGAATGATGATAAACATTGTAATGGTAATTTGACTTAGTATATGCTTGAATTTTTTTTTCAACATCGGAAACTTGCTTAACAGAAGGAAAATATTCAATATCAAACTTTAAAGAGGGGGATGTGGCAAGTAAAACTATTTTTGTTATTTATGGACCAAATCTAATCAAATCAGGAGCATTTATGCAACGAACTATCCTAATAACAAAACTGAAATGAGTTTAACACGATCTGCTATACTTTTTGAGTTACACTACTAATTACCTTCACAAGGTCGCCCCAAGATTAATTACCTAATTAGGCAAGAACTCAACATATGTCAGTGTTATCAGGATGGTCTTTCTTGTGCCGATTGTTAGATTAGATTAGATCAGCTATAAGATTATTGCTTTATTTCCTTCAGGTATACAGAAAGAAAGAGAGAAGTTTCACTTACGTTGTGACATGAAATTATTTCTGGTTTATGAAAGGAAGGTGAACCTTTCATTTTTTTATAACTAAAGGATATAAAACAATAATCTTACAGCTTATCGGCACAAAATAGACAGTTATGATCCACAATGACATAAAAATCTTGTTAATTTCTTGCTTAATTAATTCATTATACTTAATGCAGATTGCAGGTAATTAGTCGTAACTCAAAAAGTATAAAAGATAGCCTGAAATTGATTTCAATTATGTTGTTCGAATGGTGAGCTACAAAAATGCTACTAATTTAATTAGATTTGGTACGTAAATAAAGTCGTTTTACTTGCCACGTCCCCCCTTTAAAAAATAAGCAGCTCAGGCATGGAAATTGCCAAAATAATAAAATGGTTAGCACACTCAGGTATCTAAAGCGCTGTTTCAAGGTTGATGGACCGTTAACCATCAATAAAAGAAAAAAAAAAGGGTACATAAAATTTGGTGTCAGTACTCCTTTAAATTAAATAATGATTAAAAGAGCATCACAGGCTAAATAGGTACTGCCCACAGGGCACAAGTTGGCCTATACAGTAGAACTCAGTTCTAGGGAATCCAGCTGAGTTTATAGTTTACTAAAGCATGATATTCACCATGAAGACATCCACTCTAAACACTTACTTATGCTACTAAATTGCTTGGAAACTGAGTGAATTGTTTGTCACTCTATAGCACGGGGAACAAATTTGGTAAACCTGACTGATCGAATGATTGTAGGGTTTAACGCGCCTATGCTACACAGGCGATGAGGCACGCCGTAGTAGAAGGCTCCGGATTAATTTTGACCACCTGGGGATCTTTAACGTGGGCTGAAATCTTCAACACTTGGGCGTTTCCGCTTATCGCCTCCATCAGAAAAGCGGCCACCACGGCGGGTAATTTCATAAACCTAAGTTTGCTTTATCTACACGCAATTCAATTCAGAGCCAAACAAAACTGTGTTATTCAGTTCCATATCCGAAAGTTAGAATGTTTGCACACCCATAAAATGTACCAGTCCAAAAAATAATAATATTATTAATAAAATAAAATAAATAAAAGAAGTAACAAGGGTGCACGAAAAAAATTATAACAAGCCCTAAGAACCTTCAAACCACACAAACATGGAATCAAATGGTTAGTGAGCAAATACTGAATTACAACTCTCATCACCTCGCTCCCCAAGGATGCAGGTTCGATTCCCGGCTGCGGCGGCCACTTTTCTGATGGAGGCGACAAGCGAAAATGCCCACTTGTTCGAGATTTCGCCACACAAAAAGGTCCTCAGGTGGTCAAAATTAATCCGGAGCCTTCTACTACGGTGTCTCATCACCGGTGTGACATCGGTGCGTTAAACCTCGCAATCAATCAATCAATCAACCACTATCTCTCTATCCTTTTTCCCTTGTTTTAAGCACTAGTTGCGCTGTTTACGTGTTAAGGAAGCGCGGCATACCTTCCGTGACCAGCTCGGGCTTGGTCGAGGACTTGTTGTTGATGATGTTCTCCACAAGCTGGTTGTAGCTGCAGTTGCCGACGGCGGCCAGGACTTCGGGACTCTCGGGGTCCAACAGCCAGCCGTGGTAGAGGGGGATCCGCAGCAGATCAAACACAATGCACTCGGGCGTGTACTCAAAGTCTTTCACCCTGCAAGGCGAGAAGAAAGAGGAACAGCCCCGGAACAAACCTGCTTCCTCGACAGCTCAAGCAACGTTGCATGCTGGAAATGGGACTTTAGTGCAACGAAAAAGTAAGCAAATGATGCCGAGCGCACATTAACTTTTACTTTTGATAATCAATCAATCTGGAGCTTTACATACCAAAGCATCACCTGGGCTACGGGGCCGCTGTAGAGGTAAGCTGCAAAATTATGTCGGCCACCTAGGAATCTTCAACGCACGCTGAAATCTCATTCTGTGGTCAAGCTCAAACCCGCGACGTTGTGCTCATTAGTTGCTCACTATAGGGACCGGGCAGCTGGACGGGTGGCGCCACCACTCGGCGCTCCCCTCGTCAGTGGAATGAGCCGGTGCATTGGACTACACAGCCTTCCGTTGTTTTTGTCGTGTTTGCTTAGGTGCTTTGAATGTTTTGATGGTGTTGTGAGCGTATATGTGCGGTGAAACAAAGTCTAGACAGATGTGTTGGGTTCTTAGATGCAGTAATGACTACGTAAACTTGTCGGATGCTTCTAAAAATGGGTATCGGCTGCAATGGCATGAGCGCATTTTGCAGCAATATGCGCTTGGCTACACCCGTTCTGAGTACGAATAAAACTACTAATAGTAGTATTATTTTCTTCTTAAATGCACTAACGGCTACGCAAACTTATTGGATGCTTGTAAGGTTGGGGATGGGCTACATTGACACCAGCGCTTTTTGCAGCGCTCTGCGCCTGGCTCCGCGCGATCTGAGTAGGAATAAAACTATTAGCAATATTATTAATCATTTCTACCACTTTAAATTATCTTCACTGGTTTCAATGACTATGGTTTCCACGCCAGCCTTAGCGCTGGGATACCTCGATACGTGTGCTTTAAATAGAAGGCACCTGCATATGAGATGGATTACCGTGTAGCCGTAGAAATGTTGCGGTAGTTTACACTTTCAGTAACCGTGAGCTTTGTGCCTTTGGTTTTGGTGAGTGACACTGTGACAGCATGGGAGCCTGAAAGCCGAAGTGTAAATCCCACATTTGTGGTGGTCATTTTATCAAGAGCCAAAGTTTTTCACCAACTCAACAGCCCAAGCTACAAACCATCCACTATATCCCTCCTCCCCTTCCTGTTTTACCACCTGCGTAGAATAAAGGCTGGCACCGATAGTTAAAAAAGATGGCAGCGCTAACGTCAGTCGGTGTTTTTAATGCTTAAGTATTCTTTACAGAGTACCTAAAAAAATCGTGTGATGCCTGGTGAAGACACCAAAAACGCGCGATTAGTTGCCTCAAATATGGGTGCATCAGCCCGAGTCCTCCAGCACAGACACATTTCCGACACACTGGACAAAGTTTAGATTTGGAGAGGGGGGCATGGAAGTTCAAAATTAAATAGCAATATCATCTAGCCCTCCATCTAATGATTATGATGGTTGAACGCAAAGCTTTCTTCCTGCGAAATCAAATGGGAAATGGTCAAAGTCAAACACGCTGCGATCAAAAGACCAAACTGTGTGCTGGTCAAATTCGACGCTCAACTAGTCAAAGTTTATATCCAGAAGGCAACCAAGGAAACCCATACGATAGAGCTTTGCGACAAAACCCTTATCGTCGTTACATGAAGGTGTGCATGATTTTTCAAGCGTAGGTGGCAGCTTGTAAACCGACCGCAGCATTCAGTTGTGAAGCTGAGTACAGGTTTCGGGCACCCTCCTGTCTTGCGTCCTTCAGCCACGCAGGAATTGGTTTTTGAAAAACCTTTTACCAACTAGCCAGCAACCATTGCAATTCTTGTAAAGCAATGCTTCTCCACGTCAAGCAACAATGTTCTACTATCATGCGGTATTTATTCTATCGATTCCCGATGACTGTAGTAAGAGCATTTCTGTGAAATTAAACACGTTCCAGCCGTAGGTAATGAAGTTACGGAAGCGTCGTCCATCACAATTTCTGTTTTGAGGTAAATCTTAGAAGACACCCCCCAAGTTTGTCTTTCGCTTGTGCACGACGTCGACGCCGTTTCATCATCAACTGCCCAAGGCCAGCGCCGCAGCATTCCTAGATCGGTTGCACACACCGGCTTTGTGGGAGCAATTAGCGGCAATATACTCCTCGATTCGCCAAACTGCATGCAGGCATGAAAAAATTGCATGAAGCAACGAACTTTCACTTCCAGCTTGACTTCCAGCTTGGCGCATTGAGTGTCGTCTGCTATTTGTAAATACTGAGTATGGGCGTAAATCACACACATGGCATGCCTCGTAAACGTCACATCCACGCTCAAGATTTACCGATCTGAAAAATGCACGTGGGGTGACGTACGCTTTGCAAGCCGCACCGCAGAAAAACGATGGAAAGCCATGCACAGTTACGCTGCGCTGACCGCCACCGGCATTCCACTGACGAGCGGTTCGCCATGGACGGCGCTGTTCGCTGAAGCGACGGTGGTGCCATACAACAGCCACCCGGTCCCTATAGACTGCCTAGGCCACTGAGCTGTGACAGAATGTATCGCAAACCAAATTCTAAACAAGCTGTAAAAGAAAAACAATCTTCTGAATGTCGGAAATGCAGTACCATTCATATAAAAACCAGTCCTATATATAGAAAAAGAAAAAAGCAATGAACACATTACAGGGCTTTCCGGAGAACAGATTCAAATATTTTTTTTTAAATTGACATTCAGAGGGAAACAAAAACACAAACAAAATCTTTTTGGAAGAGAACTCCTAGCTGTGGCAGACACCCGGGAGTGTGAAGGATGCGTCTAATTGGCTAGGTGGTTAACTTAAATTTTCAGGCGCTCTTTACGTAGACAGTTCTGGTTTCATGCAAGAAACAGGCACCACATTTTTGCAAGCTACACAGAACTACTTGGTATTTTTAATTTTTTTTTTTCTTCAACACAACTGATACAGCACCGTCGCCTCAGACGACCAAATGTCACTAATTTTATAGGTTGACTAATAAAGTTTAGTTTCTTAACTACTTTTTATGCTTCTGTAATTACTGGTGACCACCACATCTGACAGCTTGTTCTCTATTTATTTATAATACTGCAATCTTGGTACAAAGTCTTAGCAGAGCAGGGGAAAAATAATTTGCAGAAGTCACCTCCACCGGCGAAACATACAGAATCATACAACAAATAGACAGAGAAACAAAAAAGATGCATCATGCGTGCAGATGTGACTCGAAGGCAGATACTGATTTTCGATTACTGCCTTGTTAAAGAGCTTGTTTCATTCAACAATGGTTCTTGTACAGTAAAAGTATTTGAAGCAGTTGTTGCGTGGATCAAGTCGTGTGACTGATTACAGCGCGAGCCGGTGTCTTGTACTGCACCCTGTTGAAAGATTAGAGACGTTAGAAATTTTTAAAGGTGTTTACTGAAACACCTTACAAAGCTGTGATTTTTTGGATGCAGTGATAACCAAAACCTTACATAATGTTTTCAACGAAACACGTTAGCACAATTCCTGAAATCCCGTACCACAATGAGTTAATTACGCAAGGAAGGGACCGGGTCTATGCACACCGACAAAGAACTAGCGCTACTTACTAACTACCTATAGTCCATACCACAAGTTGCATGCAGCACTGTGGCGGCTACATGGTTGTCAATAGAGCCCCGACTGAGGGGGCCTAACTCACCACGAAGGAAAGCAAGAATAGGCACTGAGGCCTTGCGGTTCCACTTGCCGAGAGGGGAGAAGGAAATGTCCTTTCAGAACCCCCTTCACGGCAAGTTAGGCGCCCTCAGTGGGCGCACTGTTGACAACAATGTAGCCTCCACAGTGCTGCATGCATGCAGCTTGTGCTTTGAACTATAGCCTCCGGCATACATAACGAAGACAGCGCTTTGGGAAGCGAGAGAAACAGCAGCTCACCCAGTGAATCGGACATTGACATCCAGGCCTGTCTGCAGCTTGGGCAGGATGGCCATGGCGTCGTGCATGTTCTGTTCGTAGTTTAGCTGCGCACTTTCCGGAATGTCCTGCACAGGATTTTAAACACTGTCCACTCCGTGCTAGCGCAGAAGCAAATCCATCTTTTTCCAAGAGTCAAAGACAGATCTCAGATTACACTTGGGCACTACGAGGGTGATACTTAGTACAAAGAGTGGCCAAGGTGGCGCAGACACAGAAATAAACGTAAACCTCGCTAATTAAGGGCGAAAAGTTGGGCTCATTGCTTACACGATACTGAAGACATATTAGTAATGCTGAAAAACAGGGCACAGGACAGGACACTAGCGTTTATCTGACGTATCCCTATCCTGCACCTTGTCTTTTCGACCTAACAATATGTCTTCAGTACCCCTTGGCATTTAGCTTGCACAGACAAAAACGGAAGCTCCATCCCTCCCTCCCTTTCTCACTTGGAATTTAGTCACATTCAATTACACGGACGTCAAAAGGTGAACCGCACACAGCTGCAGCAGCAAGGCTGGCCAGTTCGTGTCTAGGCCTCAAATGATGCGAACTGGACAAATGCAGCAGCTTCAGAAATGGCCGTGTTTGTCTCTTTTATCCTTAGAAGCCTTGCCTGCATTCTCTGCACACAATTTTCGCTGACAAAGAGGTGATTTTGATAAGCGGAGGGCTTTGTACGCAGACTGCCGCTACACAACAGCACCTTTGGTATCGAGGAGAGGATGCAGTCACCCAGGTGCTCCATGAGCTGCTCAACGGTGACCACGTCCAGGGTGTGGGGAAGCTTGATGAGGCCCTTGAGGGTGAGCACGTTGATGATGGCGATCAGCGGACAGGGCCCGTTCTCATTCTGCACCAGACAACCACAGGACTCGGTTACCAGCGACGCTTCGATATATCATATTTTCCGGTCTATAAGTTGCACTTTTGTATAAGTCGCACCCCCCTCAAAACTGCATTTTTTCCGAAAAAAATATGTATCTAAGTCACACCGGTGTATAAGATGCACCAATGTACAAAACGCACTGGTTAATCAGGTAAACTCATGGAGGATCAGTTCGTTAGAAAGTGCAGCGAAAGTACACATGGTTGTGGCGGCCGCCTCCTCTGAACGCATCCCCCGGTAAGCAGTGCTAGACACATGCATCTACCGTCCAAAGTCTAGACAGAAGTAACTTTTCACATATGGTTTATTGATACACAAAGATTGCATGTACTTACAGACAGCATTAAGGCAAAACCATTGAAGCCTTCTTCCTAACAAATAATTGATTCATTTAGACCATAGCGCTGTGTCTCTTAATGTGTGCTGACATCATGCAGCACACAGGCATTTTTTCAAGTGCAGACCACGCGCAGCCGCCACATGCCAAATTTATTCCATACGTAAGTCACACCGGTCGATAAGACGCACCAACGAAAATTTCAGAAAAAAGTCGCGACTTATACACCAGAAAATACGGTACACAAGTTGCTGAGCCTCTTGCAAACAACAAAACCCTGCGGATTGAAACAATGCCCATGAAAGAGCAACATCTTTTTTCATCGTCATCCTCGTAACATGTCATGCCCATGTTTTCAATACACGTCACCCGGTCGTCTCATTCTCGCACTTTAGTTCATAACAGTGTTTAATTTGTTATCCTTTATTCCCCGCATGCCCAGACAGATAGCCGCTGAACTAAGTTAATTCGCTCTCTATAACCATTTTAGCAACTAAAGTGACGCCAACCACATTCCACACCTGTTGGATAGAACATGACAGTCTTGAAGCGCTAGGACAACAGGACAAGTGAGTCAACACACATGAGGTGCTCATATGTGTTGACTCGCTCGTGTCGTTGTCCTAGCGCTTCAATTCTTTGTCATTCCACACCTTGCAGTGGACTCACTCATCGGCCACAGGTGGCACTAAAGTATCATTACTATCCAATGCTAGTATTCGTTGCCTTTTCCTGTGCAGCACTGGTGGCAGGGGTGCGGTTTTCTTTCCCCTCCTTCCCTCCCAGTGTCTAAAAAAAATTCCCTCGCACTTCCCCGAGGGGGAGAGTGTGTAAGTGCGAATGCATGGTTGCATTCGCACTTAAAGAAAGATGCATTTATTCACAGACACCTATTTGTGTTGTCGTCGTACTTGATTGCTAGAAGGATGCGGGTCCCGTGAAGAAGACTCGCAGCGGAGGCTGGCCAGGAGTGGTCTGGCGATGCAGGATCTCGCGCAGCAGCTCGTACTGCTCGGGGTTGGTGCTGCGCATCATCGAGAGGTACTCTTGTCGGTCCATTACTCCCCGTCGCTTGCGAACTGCGGCGCACGGCGTGACCGTCTCCTTTATCAAGCGGAGTAGGCGGTCGTTGGGAAGGACGTCGGCGTCCGTTCCCGCCCCGGCTTGCTCGGAGGTGGAGGCGGCGGAGGAGACGGCCGTCACCTTCGGCGTCGAATCGTCGTCTTCTTCTTCTCTCCGTCGCCGTTCTTCTTCTTCCTCTTCAACTTCCCGCTCTCTCCTCATGCGCAACATCTCTGCGTAATGTTGCTCGACTAACTCTTGAACGACCACATCGCCGTTCGCCGGGTTGTACTCCATCCTCTTGCTCTCTATAGCGTCCCTGTGCTCTTCGTACAACTTTAGGAACCTGTTGCCGTCCAGCAAGTCGACCCCCTCGCTCCGAAAGGGCACGTACAGCAGCACCTGCTCTCGCATGTAAGACTCAACGTCATCTCAGCTTTGAAATTTTGTGTCAGTACTCCTTTAAGCGGGTGCATTAGCCCTTCTAACGCCCGATTCCTGGTCAATCCCTCACGTGGGTATGTGCCATGAGGAGGCGCCCAACACCCGCAGTCACTGAGCGGAGAGAGGAGGAGGAGAGTAGCGCGCGCCCATCTCCCCCCGTTGCTAGGGAAGACGAGCGCGCGCACCCGCAGCTGTTGCTATGCGGACTACGGCGGCGGACGATTCAGGCTCGCTTAAGAAGTGCATTCACACTTAAAAGAAGGCTTTTACATTTCGCTCCACTCCAAAAAACCCACAAATGCCAATGCTTCAAGAGTATCTCAAGTACCTGGTGAACACTGATACTTGGATGAGTCGATCTGCCGCGTATTCTTGAATTCGCAGCAGAAAAAACAAAAACAAGGCACACAGCATGTGTCGCTCTCTCTCTCGCCCTGGTTGTTTTGCACTGCGAATTCAAAAATACCTCCGCAAGTTTTCTTCACTTGTTGCAACGCATGTGCGTGTCAACAAGTGAACTGCCCCTTGGCTTACCACAGCCAAGTAGTAGTATATGTAACAGGGGAAGGGAGAGCGAGGGACCGTACTTGCGTGACGACAGGGGTCTTCTGGTTGTTCCAGCGCACCCACTTGATGTGGTAGATGGACTGGGGAGGCTCTTCCGTGTTGGGGCTGGTGCAACAGGAAGTGGCCGTCGCGGCTTCGGGCTGGGACTCAGCAGCTGCCGCCTCGGCTGTCGACTTGCCGTTCTCCGACACGGATGCTGCGGCAGCCTCCGCACCCCCCTCTCCGTCCTCCGCGGATGGCGGCAGTTGCTGCTGCAACTCTGCACTTGGCTGCTCCATTCTACCTGCGGGGAGACCACACAGACCGCCTTAGCAACCTCACTCTCAGAGCAAACCCTTCAGGAATCCCGCAGAGCCACTTCAGAGGCGCAGCACTTCACACGCGGCAAGGCTTCAGCTTCAATACGAACGCTGAAGAAATTCTTTGCAGAATGCTTCGGACTCTGTAAAATTTGTCACCAAAGGCTGCTTGATGGGCTTTCATCACTCTGAAACCTGGCAGGATTGGCCCCTAGACAAGATATTGGACACAAAGAAAGCTTTCACGTTTGACGATGACTCTGTGGGAATACTTTTCAGAACGTGAGAGATTTGCGACAAGCTGAAAAACTCACCTCATTACACCCAAACTCTTTGAATCTCAACGACAGCAATGACTTTCCCCCGGAGACAGTAGAAAAAGTTGCAGACAAAGACCAGCCACGCTACTTGCACAGCACAGTTGCATCAGCCTTTCTTTAGGGCTGCCACAGACTTCACACTGGACAAAGCATCGGCACTGACAGAGAAAGACACACCACACGAAAACAGGTGGAAAAAAGGAATGGCCACAAAAAATAAGTTCACAAGCGAAGCGAACAAATTACATAAAACTGACGAGGAGCAACAATGCTAACCTCAAAGGTCAACAGTTTCATACTATTAGCAATGATTCAAACACAACGATCTGGAGCTGTTCATGATTCGTTACCCAAACAAATGCAATTCTACCAACTCCCCTAGTAGGGCCTCTGCTCCGATGTAGTTGATATTTCACTCCACTTGGTAAGACTAATACAATCTTGCTAAGCGTAATCCTGGTTTAGTGCAAGGCATTTGTTGGTTGGCTCAGCTACGCACTTCACTACTCGCAACAAGTAATAATAATTAAACTTATTAATTTTCATGTCAGTTACCAGGGCCCTTCACTTGATACTACATTTGCCTGTGTTGCTTTCAGGGGTCTGCACACCTGCTGTGATAGGTGAGGTCTCTACAAACTCGTACAACTTATCTGAATGGCTTGCACTCGCCGAAAGTTGCAGTGACCCAGTTCCTTGTGCAATTAATGTCCAGTTGTGCAAGGAAAGGCTTTAACTCATTGCACTAAGGGAGACTGCAGCACAGATAGGAAATTCTGAAACCGCTATTACTCAGCTTCAGATTGCAACCAAAGAAATTTTTGCCATGCCTGATTCACTCACTGCTGCCCCTTGTAAAACATCTGTGAAATGTACCTGAACAAGAGTCTTGAAACTATTCAAAGCTGTGTGTTACCACGAGTAGACAGGCAGACAAAAGAAGTGCAGGTGTTCTTTAAGGATACGTTCATAGATCAAATGCACTTCATTTTTTTCATTGCTTTGTTCAATCTGATGCCTTAGGATTAAGATAACGCAGTGTTAGATCTAAAGGCACGCACGTCAAAGGAATAGTACATTCTACTGCGTAGCAGAGCATTGTATGCAGTGAAAACTCGGTACGAGGGAGTTAAATGCTCAAATTCAGTGCCACCGTACGAGCTGCGCTTACAGAACACGTTCGACGACATTACAGTGACGCAGCAACTGTTTTTCCGTCAGTTATCACGGCTAAAATGAGTGCAGTTAGGGGCGCCTAAGACCCCGTTACGATCAAACGTACAGCAATCGCTGCATTGTGCGGCTAAACATTCGCGGAAATGCGACGACGCTGTTTATAAACCCAAGTGCCCCTTGCTTTGCGGTGTCACCAGCATGATTGCCTAATCATGTCAGACTGCTTTCTCTTTCGTTTGCTTCGCCCTCAGAAAGAAAAAAAGCAAACGAAATTAGGGCACGCCGAGCACGCGAACTGACAGGAGACGGACATCAGAGCGAGAAAATTCGCAGCTTCTGACACCCTGCAACGAACCTTGTTTTCGACCAGACTTCGTGCGCAACGCCGGCAAAGAGCGATTGTTTTGGGTCCGGCTAGACGAAGGTCATAGCGGCGTAGATGTATTCACGCACGCCAAAATCTGCCCGCCGTACCGTTTTGCGCACGCCGTCATGCATTTAATCGGGGTCAACCGCTCTAAAAACCGTCGCAGCGAGACGCTTGACCTGCCCTGGCCCACAACACTTGTTTCAGCGCAATGAGAATTTGGTGCTAACCTAATTAGCGCTTCTCGGCTGATCCGCGAGAGCGCTGTCCCAAATAAAAGACTGAAAAATAATGACCGGAGTTTACCCGGTAGCTTACCCGAAAATCACGATAGGAAGGCGATTTTTCAGGTGCATAAATATTTGACATTGCAATCCTTGTTCAACAGGTACTGTGTACTTCCATGGCAATTTGCGTGATGAGTGTCCGCAGCAAAACAGACAGAGTGTTCAGGAGTGAAGCACTATCGCGAAGGTCCAATGCGCTTAGAAGAACAATACAAGAAGAAATTTTAACTGTACTAGCGTACTAGCAATGCACGAACAAGCGCACGGCGACAAGGCGACAGCTCACGGTGGTTTGGTTTCTAATAAATTCGGCCGCGCCGCCGTTGGACTGCAGCTTTTCTGACTTTCCTTCGAAAGTTGTTTGTATACATCAAACAACCCCTGAACAATTTCTTTACAAATGTTCAAAATTATCCTAGTGTAAAATATAATTTTTTTTTCTTTCCTTAGAAACAATTTCTAGAAGCTATCATATGTTTGTTTTCACGTGTTCTTTCCATCGCTGCAAACATCGTGCGTGCTGCTCGACCCATGCTCGACCATAGCCTCCTCTCGACCCGCTGCACGATGTCGGGAGCGAAGAAATTTGTGCCCATTTTCGAACGGTTTCCCGCGCATTATCGTCGATTCCTAGAGGACATGAAGAGAAAACCCGCTGCTGTTCACTACAAACCTCCGCCTGATAAATATGTCCGGAACCCTGTAACGAATGAAATGTGAGTACGGTAACCGGCGTCCTTGGACGATATGTCCGCGCGTGCTTGCCTCGCGGCCGTAGTAGCGCCCCATATTTTGAGCTATTTGAGAGAGGAACGTGCATGGGGCCACGGAGGCTTGAAGTGGCGTTCGGAAAAGACGTACATACCTGCGGTGTATCTGTCGATGGGGCGACCGATCGCAATACACACCCAGCCTAGGATTGGTACCGGCCATGAGCATCAGCTGCTGTTCGTTCTTCTTCTTTTACTTTCAGTTCGGAAACGGTCAGCTGGGTGCCGTTAGTTGACGAACAGTAATCTGAAGATGAAATTGAGTTATGTTCGTTTTCTTTACCCTGTTTTTATTATTGATGCTGAACCAGTGTCCACTACTTGCCGGCTGCGGCAAAGCCGTCATTTGGAAAGTCTGTTTCTGGAAAGCCAGAAATACTGTTAATTGTTTTTTTCCTGTTGATAATTCCAGGTGATTGGACGTAACTCTAGTTACGGCCACGTGTAGGTGAACCCCCAGCTGGAGCAATAATTAATAATTAATGGCTGCGCCTATTTTACCGGCAGGCAGCAGATTAGCCCGGGAGAAAAGTTGCCGGCAGTTCTTCTTCATGCCAAGTGAGTGCAGCAGCCAGTGGCAGGGAAGTGACGGCAACTTTTCTCCCGGGCTATTCTGCGGGCACTGCACATCCATTGGCTGGTCGCGACTATCGTCACTAAAATGACTTTATGTAGTGACGCTAGTCGCGACCATGTGACCATCCTGCCGGCATTTTTTTTTTTTTTTTGCTGCGTCTAATCTCACGGCAGCCGTGAGAATTACCTCCGGAAAATTCTCACGGCAGTTTTCATAAAAGCTGGCTGGCCCAAAACTTGCTGAATAATACGTCTTAACATAACATAACATAACCTCACTGAACCAAGCGTAACCTAACCGAACGCGTCATAACCTACCCAAATCCAGCCCAACTGCAACAAACCTAACCTAACCCAGCCCAACGGCGCAGAACACAACCCATATTTAACTTAATTCAACCCGTTCTAGAAGTCCTGTGCGGCGATCTCTTGACAGAAAAACCAGACTAAAAAAATTAACAAAATCACGATGACCGAAAAGTTCTGAAAGCTAAAAAAAAACATCACAATGTCGGACTTGAACCTGAACCTTCTCGTTTAAAACCAAGTACTGTACCACAGCGCTACAGGGGCAGCTGGAAACACAACTTTTTAGGGAATATTTATCAATAGAATCTCCGCGTAGCGTGCTTAGCCAATGAGAGGTAACTGCCGTGAGAAATTTCTGACGGTAATTTTCACAGTTGCCGGGATAATAGACCCTACCTTTTTTTTTTCTGCTGGTCGTTATTTTACTATCACCCACGCAGCTAAATTTCTTCCCCTGCATGCTTTACTCGTATGTATATTAGGCCAGCATGTAACCTAACCTGACCCAATGTAACCCATGAATAAGGCGACGAAAATCACAAGGAACAGGGTTCATAAAAATAAAATGAAAAGGGGTTGCAGCAGGTGGGATCAAACCAGGGACTTTGCAATCAGGAACCAGAGGCACAACCACTGCGCCACGCTAACCATGGCAGACAGAGCTACCGTCAGAGGTAGACTACCATTCCCTACAGACAGCTGGATGTCATCTGAGTGACATGGCGAGGAACTGCCAGCAACTTTTCTCCCAGGCTAATCTGCCTGCTGCCGGTAATATAGCCACTGCCATAATTAATAGTGACTCGGGCTATTCACTGAGCAGTAGTGGTTTGGCCGGTTGGGTGAGAATCAAGACAGACTACTTACTCTCATCATGAGTTGTGAAGCGACCGTGACAGTGAGTTGTCGGGGTAGGGGAGGTTTGGTGCCCTAGCCCGACATTTGAATAACCCCTCCCCTTGAATTCCAGAAGCCGCTGGGGCACCACAACAGTACCGCCTACGTTTCTTCGCGCAGATAGCTGTCACTTGAGCGAAAAAAATAAGTGCGCACCGAAATCCCCCCTCTTCTCTCTTTTTTTTTTTTTTTTCCAGGCAGTGTCTGCTCTCACTGCACTATTTCCACAAAAGCCTGCCAGGCATTTCTGGAAATCAACCTCCCTTAAAGTAACCCAACCCAATGTAACATAACCCAGCTTAGCTATGCCAAAAAGAACCTATCTCGGTAGAAGTCCTGTGCGTCGATGGCGGGGTAATTGTAGGAGCAACCCTCTGCAAAAAAATTCACTTTCAAAACCTCGATGAACGAAAACCTGAAGTCTTTTTTCTTGAAAACTACACACACACAAAAAAAAGTTGCCCTATTTCGGATTTGAACTGAAGTATTCCCATTTCAAAGCGGGTAGTATACTACAATGCTACAGGTGTCAACAGAATGGGTTTTCGAATAATATTTAACCCACCGGTGCTCCAGGCAGCATGCTTAGCCAATCACACGTGACTGCCGTGAGAATTTTGGGAATGTAATTCTCACGGCTGCCGTGAGAATAGACCCTGCTGTCTTTTCACTCCAGAGGACGGAAGGCAGCGCTTGATTCGAAGCGGGCTGAGTGAAGTTACGAGGGGGGAGGGAGGTCGAATTTACATAAAATTTCATTGTGAACATATCCCACAGCCACAATCAAATAGATGTGCAAGGTCATTTTTCCCGTACTCTGGCTGTCAGTGGAGAAGCAAGCCACGGGGTGTCCTGGGGCTAACGCCCCGCGTCTTCGCCTCGCAGCTGGAGGACGGAGGAGAGGGCCATTCCCGTGCTGTACCCCCGGGAGTGCCAGGAAGGTATCTGGGGCGGCGAAGGCATCATCATGGGCTACATGCGGCGCCCCTACGTCCGCTACGTCAAGTACTTCTACCCGAGCCTCAAGCGCGTGATCCTGTACAGCGAGATCTTGGACAAGTACATGCGCGTCACCGTGACCGAGAGGACCCTGATTCTCATCAACGAGCATTGCGGCTTCGACCTCTACATCTTGAAGGTAAACGACCCCCGGGGGACTGACCCCCATTTTTAAAGCGGAAGCTATCTTAGTGGGACCAATGGCGTTCTGTCAAAAAACTAATGCATTTCCCTATAGACCGATTGTTCGACCAACAAGCTCTGATAAGATCTGTGGACACATGGCGCATGCGTGCAACCGGGCTTCCATTGTGTCGAAATGGTTACTTGAAAATGGTGAAGAAGGAATGGTTCTAGATAAGACAATACATGCACCGATCAAGAAGAAAGAGTACAATGGTACACCGTTACCTCATAAACCACATATCGGTATACATTTACTAGATCGTTCGTAGATGCATTTAGTGCTTAGTGCATGGAAAATCGTCGCGTGGGTTCATTTTTCATTTGTGATTTTGGTCGTTGAATGTTTGGCGATTGAGTGGATGAACTTTTGGCCAAGGTTGGACGCACTTTTAACTTTCGCGCTTCTCTCAACTTTCAGTAGGAACATTTTTTTTTAATTTTTTGTGTATACCCTTAGTCGAGTACATTGAAGAGGGGAGTAGGATGGAAAAAAAAAAGATGAAATAAAAAAAGGAAACGCTTATAAACACATAAATACAGCAAGAACATGCAATGGCCCAAATTACCATTACACAATATTGTTAGGCATATTTACATAGGCATATTTTACAGGTTGTTTACAAACAAGTGTACAGCAGTGGCTTGATGGTAAAGCCGTCCCGGAGTCACGAACCTTCATTCTCGTCGTCGTGTGGGGATTACCTCGCTACAATACTATCAAAATTGTTTGCCCAAATATACAATGAGGTCTTTAAAATTAAGGTTAAACAGTGCTATTAGGGACATCAGCATGAAACAGTACAGCTTTAACGATTGCAGCAATTTTATGGGGAAGGTGGTTTGAGTCTTTTGAGGTATAACTTTGTACAAAAATTCCCCGCATTTCCCCGAGGGGAAGAATGTGAAAGTGCGAATGCACGAGTTGAATTTGCGCGGTTCGGTAATGTTCGCGAAAGAGAGATCACACACACACACACAACTACAAAGAAAGAAAGATGCATTTATTCACAGACACCTATTTGTGTTGTCGTTGTACTTGATTGCTAGAGCGGATATCAGCTTTGAAATTTCGTGTCAGTACTCCTTTAAGCGGGTGCATTAGCCCTTCTCACGCCCGATTCCTGGCCAATCCCCCACGTGGGTATGTGCCATGTCAGCGGCCAGGCAGCGCGCGCCCATCTTCCCCCGTTGCCAAGGAAGACGAAGAGATTCCTGGCCAATCCCCCACGTGGGTATGCTATGCGGACATCGCCGGTGGACGCAGGTTCAGGGTCGCTTAAGAAGTGAATCGCACTTAAAAGCTCGGCAATGAATTTTGTGGGCTGGCCAGTGGGATTGGGCTGGCCAGTGGGATTGAAACTTTTTAAGGTTTCGTTAGTGTGAGTCACAGTAGCGAACCAAGCAGCGGCAATTCTCGAACAAGCTTTGTGGGGGGCGGTTGTGTGGCCAGGAGCACTGGTTGCTTGGTGTAGTTGTCGCTAACATTAAAAATGGAGTTCGCTCAAAGGAAGCCTACTCTTTGGGTTTTTATGTAATGAATCCAAAGGCTTTAAAATGTGCAGGCTGACGTCTAAAGAGCTGTCGTACGGCAAACGTCTTCTGTGATCCCCTCTAAAGTATAAAATCAGCGCCAGCAGTATGGCACAAATCACGTCATTGCCTTCCAAAAGATTGCAACCACCTGTGATTATATCGTATTGCCAGGAAGACGACGCAGTGAAGCCTTTGACCAATCAGAGGTGTCGACAGGGCTGAACACTTGCACTCCTTATGTGAGTGGAACGCACTTTTTTTTACGCCAAAACCTGTATTTCTGCCAAACTGTACTATGGGGCACTTTTGAAATTTCATTATTATTATTATTATTATTATTATTATTATTATTATTATTATTATTATTATTATTATTATTATTATTATTATTCTTTTCTTCTCCTGTTTCTTTTCTTTTCTTATTTTTTTTTTTTGCTGTTTTGCTTTCTGAGATTACTGTAACTATCTTTACTTTATTGTTTCTTTCATGCATACGGTTTTGTGTGTTGTGTTGTCTTGATTTTAGTTTGTTTTATGTACGATTTGTATATGGTGTACCAGTACCAAGACCCTAGGGTTGTTCCTGGGCACCGAAAATAAAGGTTGATTGATTGATTGATTGATTGATTATTATTATTATTATTATTATTATTATTATTATTATTATTATTATTATTGATTGATTGATTATTATTTTATCATTTCATTTTATGATTTATTTAGACTGTCTGGGGACAGTGTGCACCTAAATTGTAACAACATTAGTGCTCCCCAAAATCGCACGGGCATTTGTGGGTTTTGCCTCTGCGGCCGGGAAACTGAATCCTGGACCCTACAGCTAATACTATCATCCCAACATTCGGATTTGGCATGCAAAACACAGAAGCCAGTCTCGGAATCAAAATTTCTTCAGAAAGCATTCGATTGTTTATTTGGAGAAATATAGGCTCAAGCTCCGCTTTTAAAAGTTGCACCTTCATGGCGAACTTCATTATGTTCAGATTTTTTGTGAGTGCCACTGTGTTATAGTTTTCTGAATGTTTCCCTTTGGTGAATTGTATCAATCCTTAAAAGGCCCTTGTTCGAGTAGGGATGTGCTGTTAGGATTATTCTCAGTCTTTGCCAAAAATTCGCTGTATATTCAATTTCATGTGGATGTGTCGTCGATGGTTTTTCTGTCTAACCACATTCACGCTGTGGACTTTGGGCTATTTCTCTTGTTCAGTCACCCTGGTGCCTGGAAATTTGAGCTTGTCTCGGCTTCATGTGTGTACATACTTTTTTTTTTTTCCAGACCCCGGTGCAAGACTTGCACTCCCAGCTTGCACTGGACCTGAGGCGCAAAATGCTGCTGGCACTGGCTAGAAAGGACCTCTACCCTGACAACAAGGACAAGCAGAAAGAAATCTTGGAGAAGTACAAGGAGTTCATTGTATCTGTGAGTTGGCACGCATATTAGCGTAGCCCTTACAGCTTTCGCGAGAGCTTGTCTGAAATTTTACACCTGTCTGACGAGGCGGCGCAAAAGGCATGACTTGAACTCTTTGACAATGTGTTGCGTGTTGACGTCCTTGTAGATGCCATGCCACTCATGCTGGCCGGGTAAAGGTCTCCGACGTGTACGCAAGTGAGAAACACTGGACCGATGAGCTGTGCATTGCTCCTACCAATAGTACAGGTTAAGGCTAAAATACAGGTGGCTAGTATGGCAGAGTTTGTGCTCGCCCGCGACTGTAAAAGGTCGTGCTGGCAAGAAGAACTTGGAGCTATGAAACAAGGCAGATTGTCTTGTTATCTTTTATCCCTTTTTCGTGAAAAATCTGCCACTACATTTAAAGTGCCCCGTTGTGCAAAAAACGGAAAAATGGGCGTTGTTGTTGTAGTCCAGTGCAGAAAAAGGTTGCCGGTGTGAAGGGTGAATGTAAGAACATATTTCAGTTCATATGGGAATCCAACTTAGGTCTCCAGAGTACGATCTAAGAGCGTTACCACCCAGTCACCTCAGTGGGAAAAAAAAGGACTAGTGTGTGGGGCAGGTAATTGTGACAGCACATGAGCAGAATAGGTGTCCGTCAGCCAGGGGGGAGGGCTGTGGCATCAGGTTTTCGCCACTCTGCCTGTCCAAGTTATTCGCACCAAATTATGAAGAAAGAGATGCAGACACAGTATAGCTTGTATTCAATAGCGACGCACGCATGCAGGCAACCATGTGAGTGGGCTGTCACTGCTTACGTCGGGCTCCATGGGATGGCGGTACTTGTCCGTGCTAAGCCCATGATATGGGTTGGACATTCCAAGCTCTAGCCCGCCGAACGCAAAGTAATGCCTCGACTCCAATGTGAGTGCAATTAATAAAGCGCTAACCACATGGAGCGATTTTTCCAGCGACGCGACGAGCGACGCGACTAGGATCCGCAGTCGCCGAACCGAAGTCGCTCGCCGAGGCAACCACATGACAGTGACGGCTCGAGCGACTGAGGACGGCAATTTCAATGTTCCCGCACTGCGCATAGTAAAGCACTTGGTACGCTGGTTGTTTACAAACATTTTTTTGTTCATTTGTCATAAAAACCATGACTAAAAAGTATTACACCCTTCTACCTTGCTTTTTGCACTTCATTGCATCTCTAAAACTGGTTTGGGTTAGCGATAGCGCGCACTTTTCCTTCTGCACCTCATCTCTCGGCTCCAACATGAACGCCGTGAAGAATTCGCTTTCTTGACGTCGTTTTTGCCACACGGGTCTCACCCAGTGTGTGCGGGAGCGTTCTTACTTCTGCTTCAGCATGTACACAAGCTTTACCATGCAAAGCTTTCTTTGCCGCTGCATCGCAAACGCCATCTGCGCGAATCTCCCTCCCGTTCTCTTCCAAAACTGGAGGATGCGTGCTGACGTAGGGGCTCTCCTATTGGCTAGTCGCTAAGGCCACTTCCGGGAGGCAAGGGACTGTTTCTGGCGACCCAGAACCGAGCGATTCGATGAGTGACTTGGTCCGCGGCGAAAAGTAGTTCGTCGCTAGTCGCGTCGCTCCCCAAGTCGCTTGCAAAATCACTCCATATGGTTGGCGCTTAACAACTCTGTTGACACCACCGTTGAGAATCGAGTTGAAACAGAGCAGACGATGCCCGCTGGTGTTATTTTTTCCTTCGGCGTGCGGCCACAGTGGCACAAGCCGCACCGTGTCCGTGGCTCTTCGGCCATGTCTGTGGCTATTTCCAGTGTTGCCAAGCGAAGAAATTGACAGCTAAACTTTTCAATGAACACAGTCTACGCCCATTACAACGGACCCTCTGAATCCGGAAAAAAACGTCCGCTGTAGCCGAAGTATGCAGTATCCGACTGGGGGGGGGGATGAGCCCTAAAGTGGGTACTTTGACCGATATTGCATATGCATAGTACATACACTTTGTTTATTTTACATGCCTGCAGCACCTCTGCACAGTGTTCGGGTGAGGGCAAAGAATTGCGTAAACACTATTTCCAAAGCTTAGCACTGCAACTTGGAAAAGGCCTAGCGCATGCGGTCAAGTGTGTAATGACGCATGATAATGATAGGCTGAGCAGATAAAGCAAGAATATAACTAGGCACAATTATTAACCAGTCGTGGCCATCAGAATTAGCTAGGCTCTTTTAAATCCCTTCACGACGAGGCAGGTTTTCTCGAAACCATTCGTCAAACAAATCGGATCGCTGCCGGAAGTTCCCCCAAGGCAGCTTCCACATTTTTAGCGATTTTATTCTGGTCATTGAAACAGATGTAATGAAATAATCTGATGACGGACAGCTGTTAAATCGAAAGTTAGACCAGTTGGACTGTGCACGGTTACTGGCAGATTGCACACAATGGATGGGAAACAACCCCCCTACTTGAGGCATTTCTTCCCTTTTTCACCGAACGGAACGGGAACGATGCATGCATGAGAATAATAAAGACCGAACTTCACTCAACCTGAGTTTTATTACATAAAAAAAACTGACGAGGGCAGACTCGCCTCCGGGTATTCAATAGCCCTGTTTTCAATCTCACCGGAGTCGCATTTATCGGCAGCAGCCTTTTTCCTGTACTTCTGGCGATGTCGGCCTGTTTTCCCCCATGTTCAACAGCGTTAATTGCGCTTAATTTATCCGACAGTGAAATCAGCTACCCTGCCACTCAAGCCCCTAGTCGCACAAAAAGGGGAAAAAAAAAAAAAAAAAAAGAAAACCACTGGCACTGGCTTGGCTGTGCCAACGACCCGGCTTCCAGCAATGTTGCCAGACATAACACTTTTCTTACGAAAATAAATAAAGAAAAAGCATATCGGGTGCCGGCCCCGCGGAAGTCCGCTGTAAACATTCAGTCGAAACAATTTTCGCCTAAAATTTAGTCTGTTGTAGCCAATAGTCTGCTCTAGACGGGTCCGTTATGAGCGGAGTGGGCTCCATTTAAAATACATGGGGACCAGACAAACCAACAGAAATGGTCTGTTGTAACCGAAAGTCCGTTGTTGCCAGATCCGTTGTAACGAGCGTAGACTGTACCACCTATAGTTGTGAAGATGTCTGATATGTATTGCCAGGGGAAGCTGCAATGCTTTCGCCTTGAAAGCGCGTAAGCAGACTTTAGTGCCCTGTGGAATTTCTTCTTCTTCTTCTTCTTGTGTCTTGCTATGCGCAGGAAGAAGAAGCGGACTGGTTTGGTCTGACGCTGTGGAAGGCAGAGCGGAAGCTCATGGACTACGAGGACGCCCTACCCAAGCCCAAGCCCCTCAAGTACCAGTTCTTGAATGATTACTTGGAAGAATTGAAGGGTGGGTCCCCTTTGCTGCCTTCGTTTGGTGGTTGTGAGGGGAAACACGATTCAGTGTGCCCGAAAGTACGTGTCTGGTGAAGTCGCCTCTGAGAAGGCTGGAATGCGTAATTTCATTGGAGAGGCTTTTTTGAGTCATTGAAAAACTTTGTATTGATTCCTCCTCAGAAGGGAGGCACTTCTTTACTGTAAAGAGCATAAGAAAGCCAAAGTCAATATGGACAATTTTTTTTCTGGAGGTGAGTATGTATAACATTGTGGTAAAAACTGAAACAACAAAATGTCACATCTAGATGCTGGACTTTCAAAACCTAGTCTCTTTTTTTTCCTCCTCCTTACAACAGGGGTGAGACAGCTGCGCATATTGCGCAGATTTGATACAAATTTGTTTTCCTGCGCCAGGCTGCTCCAAAACCTTGAAAATTGGTAAAATTGCGCCAAACTGCTCCAAAACAGTCTGAGAGCCAACGATTTTAACGCTCCCATCAGTTTCAGTGGGGAAAAATGCTTACTGACCACATAATTTTCCATTACCCCCAAGGTGATGCTGTTTGTAAAAATTGACTGATCATTCAATAAAAAACTCGCATAAAATGGTACCCGAAATAGTTTTTTCGGAAGACACAATGTCGGGTTGCACATGTTATATTCTGTATGTTTTTAAAGCTTTCCCATCGAAAATTATTGCAAAGTCCTCTATAAAAATACTAATGTTTACTAAGGCGACAAAACTTGTTCAAGTTAATGACAAAACGGCAATTTTCTGAGCGCCGTATCTCCGGAACGACTTTACGTACGTACACGGAGCGCCGCCATCTTGGTATTGTGAGGATCGGAAAACATGGCCAGCGGGCGAAGCAGTTGCTCGTAGTTCAGGCTAGTTCATTCTAGTTCAGGCAGACCGCTCTTCACAGATTTCTACCGTGCTTTTGGTTATGGGGGTGACTAGGTTTAGATTTAGTTTGATCTGTTACGGGAAGTTGCGCCACTCGAAAGGTGGAGTTCATAGAAAACAACGCGGTGCCCGCGAATTCACCGTGTTTCGTGTGAGGCGCGGTTCGCGCTTGAAGTGAAATTTCTGACTCATTGCGTTGTTATAAAACGCGGAGTTACTGCTGCCTTTGACAGCGAGCTTGCAAGCGGCGGGAATGGGACGGTCGACACTTCAAAAGGGGCGGCGCAGGCTACATCGCCGCAAAATGTTCAAGCAATGTCCGATAGCAGGACGGGCTATTATTGCACGCTAGTAATAATGGTTCATCAATCTGAAGTGAAATTTAATGCCAAAAGGGAGATGGCTAAACATATCAACGTTACTCAAATTACGATCGATCGTAGTGAACCTGCACCTTAGTGTTTGATATGGGAAAGCTGGTGGGGTGCGACGACTGTCACCTCGCTTTGCGCAACTTTTGCTGTGGCTCTACACTTGTGCTTAAAGCCAAGTCTGGGATTACAAAAATAATAATTTCGGCATTCCCACGATAATAAAAATGCCTTACGATTGCTTAGTTTTTCAACTTGATATTTTCAACGGAACTCCATGTTATCTATACATAGAGCCTATGAATTTAAAAATGGTTTGTAAAAGGTAGTGCATTTGGTACCTCGTGATATTCTGGTAGAAAAACTTTATTAAGAGGCTGTTTCAGTGTTATATACATTCAAAACAGATTAAAAAGTGCTCTTTCCCCCCGAGTTGCCAAAAATTTTATTTTTTGGGCACCTAAGGTGACATAATAAATGTCGTTAACTGCTCCAAACCAAGGTTCTTCTGCTCCAAAATCGAGATTTTGCTGCTCCAGAAACTGCTCCCAAACTTGATTCAGCTGTCTCACCCCTGTTACAATAAAGTTCATTGTCTCAATAAAGTTCATTGTCTGTCTGTCCTCCTCCTTCCCATAAGATGCAGTGTCTGCTGGAGCTATAAGTTTTCACTTCCTGGTATACTGCGTAGTCACCTCATCTAACAATTTCTGTATATTTTTTTTTTCCTCACGTGTTTTGCAATTTGCAGAGTTCCAATGTTGAGCCATCCCTCCACTTATGAGCAGTGTGCTCTGAATGGGTTACTTGATCGACTGGATATCTTGAACATGATTAGTGAATGGGCTTACAGTTAAGCGTTGCGTATTTCAATGTACTGGCAGCACTTGTGTGTTCAGGTGCAATAAAAACAAATTAACCCGAATGAATTTAAGGCGTCTTTTGTGCCCAACTCATACCGTACTCTCGTGTGTATAAATCCTTACTTTTGAATGAAATGGCTTCCTATGGGAGAGTGCAACTTATGCGAGGGCGTGACTTACCTGCAGATATTTGTACCGAAAGAATTACTTTTATAGGGCACTCTGAGATGTTCACTGGTGTGACTCGTACACCAGAAAATGTGGTAGTCAGCTGTGTTACCTGTTCAAGGGTCTACATAAAAAGCTTTTTTTTTTTTTGTCATCTTACCATGTTGTACATAAGCATTCCTTATGCAGACAATGTTTTTTTTTTTTGCCACTTTTTGCCAAGTAATTGGGAAAGTATAGAAATGTTATTGTATTCATTTTCTTTTGCAGCGAAAGAACAAAAGGAACAGGAAGCCATGCCGTGAGTTTGCTTTTCCACATTTTTGAAATTTCATCTTTTGGGACTTCTTCAGGTAGGTTTAATTACATTTGTCCACTTTCTTGCCTTTCAGTGAAGAGCCTCAGAGCTGGGTGTCCAAACTCAACCCCTTCAAGCGGTCAACATCGTCAAACCCAAGTTCCGAGTCATCGTCGTAATAATTAATTTAGACCAAGATAGGTAGTTATACCAGAGAGTGTTAATAAAATGTTTTGTTGACATGTTTCAGTATGCATCATTCCTATTAGCATGAAGTTCTCATGAATACCTTGTTTTTTGTTTTGTTTTTTTTTTTCCAGAAATTTTTGTCAACATGCGTGAACATGCACCTAGCGTAACCAAGGGATTAAGTGAAGAAAGCCCTGAAAGGGTGAAAAAATGGAAAGCCCCAGAAGATGATGGGATCCCAGTTGATCTATTAGGCATTGGTGGAGACATACTAATTGAAAAACTCACAGAAGCGTTCTCGCATTGCCTTAGGACCTCGGGGGGGGCCAAAGACATGTAAAAATGCAAACATAGTTCCAGTTCATAACAAGGGTGATGTGAAGGAGCTTAAAAATTACAAGACCATTGGCCTCCTCTCTGTTCTGTACAAACTGTTCACCAAAGTAAAACTTATCCAATAAGCGACACGTTAGGTTTTCAATGTTCCAAAGAACAAGCAGGCTTCCGAAAAGGTTTCTCTCACAACAACAGATCAGATACATACAACAAAAACTCCGCTGAGTATAATAAACCTTTACACATGGAATTTATAGGTTATGAAAAGGCATTTCACTCCAGACTTGTACGCATAGCCTTGTTCCAGGATTTCAACGAACAGTGCACGGTTACCATATCTCTCCACAAGAAGACCAAACATTTCCATATCAAAAAGAGGAGTAATACAGGGTGACACAACATCTCCGTAATTGTTTGCAGCGTGCATAGAAAAGGTTTTCTAGCAACTCAATTGTGGGAGGTCAGGATTACGAATCAATGCGGAATATTTGAGCCACTTAAAATTTGCTGACGACATTGTCCTTTTGGTCGGTCGCGCAGGGATTTACGTAAAATGCTTAGTGAACTCCACTCGGAAAGCTCACCTGTGGGACCTAAAATAAACAGAAATCCAAGGGAATGTTAAACAAACATGCCAAGCAACGCCCCTTCAAATAGGTAACGAGTTGCTGAAGCAAGGCGATAGTCACAACTGTCTTGTGCAAATTGTTTGTGCAGATTCAAATCATGGGAACAAAATTTGATGCAGATTCAGTTTGGGCTGGGCAGAATTCAGTAGACATCCTTGGGCAGTAACCAGCCGTTATCATTACAAAAGCGAGTACGGTACGTAACCGGTTATGACCTATGGGGCGGAAGCATGGGGTATCAGCTCAACGAGCCATGGAAAGATTGATGCTAAGGGGAACACTCGGACAGGAAATCAGCAGCGTGGCCCAGGGAACAAACACGGGTGGAAGGCATCCTAGATCACATTAAGCGAAAAACGTATGGTTGGACGGGTCATGTGATGCGGATGTGGGACAGCAGATAAACCATCCGTGTGACGCAGTGGCTCCCACGGGTTGGCAAATGGAGCATGGGAAGCATAGGCGGAGACTACGGGGGTGCTCGGGGGCCAAGCCCCCTCTGGTGTTTCCTGGAGAAACCTCTGCTCCCCCCCCCACCCCTGCGATGCTGATCCCTACACTCCCCCACGTGCCATTACCAGTTGAAATTTCTTCTTTAGAGCTGCCTCTACCCTTTCATTTAAAATTATATTGGGGCTAAAAGCTTACTGCATCGTTAAATTGGCGCAGACGTGGACGGGTTACTTTCCATTTATTCCTTCGAATTCTTACCATAGGAAGAAACATGCATGTATGTATGTATGTTGCAGTGGGCGTAGGCAGGCTGGTGACGACGATGATGTATGTATATTATATATATATATATATATCTTCACCAGCCTATCTACGCCCACTGCAGGGCAAAGGCCTCTCCCATTCTCTAATTACCCCGGTCCTGTGCCAACTGTGACCAATTTATCCCTGCAAACTTCTTGATCTCATCTACCCATCGCAATTCTCCCTCCCCCCCTCCCCCCGACTACAAGGAGCGCCACTAAGATTGGCTAAAATGCTGTTCGAAGCGAGCGACAAGTTCTATCCATAGCATACAAGGGACAACACAGTACTTGTGGTGGCTCAAGCCAACAATGCCAGCGAGCCACATCGACTGTGTACAAACGACAAAGACAGTACTCCGGTTTTGAACAGGGTTTAATGATTTCAAGACAGGCGCAGCCACGGACAGCTCGACTCGAACAGCAGTCTGGACGGCTCGATGACGGTACCGTCCTGCTGGGCGATGGCCGGGACGCATAGACAGTAGGCGGTCTGCAACAAAAGGCAAATCACGTTAGAAATATTACGGTTTGGGAGTTCACGACTGCTTACCGAATGCGGGGTGCAGGATTACGCCTGACAGGAACGGGATGGGACGCTGAAAGGCAAAGTAACACAGACGAACAGCGACAGAACCACTTTTATTGCCCCAAAACACCTGCGTACAAAACACGCGTCGCCCAGCTACACAGGACAGATGGAGACGTGTACCTGCCTAGCCAGAATAGTAGTGCATGTTTGCGTGAAGGATAAAGTGCAAGTAGACACGACACAGGGGTCAGGGAAAGGGGATCTCGAGGACGCGTATAGCGGTGCCGGACGCCAACCTGAAATGGAACCAAGGACACAAATTCCATCACTCGCCTTTGCCACGGCCCCAATTTGGAGCCGCGGACCGCAGAGCTGCGTTCCGTGCTTCAGTGGTGCTCGCTGAAGGTGGCGACTATTCCGAACGCCGCGCGAACCGAGGATGAGCGAGCGGAAGGAATGCCTCGGCTACCGCGGCGTTCGGAAAGGAAGACGGACTATCACCATAGCTGAACGGGGCTTCCAAGCTAAATATGTCCAGAATAGAGGCAGCGACGAAGGACTTCAACCGCACATGCGCCGCTGTCCCGGAAGCTACAGCCTAACGCGCACCGCAAAGCTTTGGTGACAGTCGGAGTCCCTGTGTCGCGACGGCCCACGAAACGTTCGGCTCCAAGGCGAATGTGCGCCCGGTTTGAAACTTAATCCAAATGCGCGAAAGGCGCGAAAGAACGAGACAAAAGCCGGTTTCGTGGGTACGCCGCACGTCGCCCCGGGCCTTTGGCCACGGAACTCACCGCTTGGAAGAGTTGTCGGCGAAGCAGCCTGCGCAGGTCTGACGTGAGGCAAGTTCGCAATGGAAGGGCCCTCCTGGATGCGCTTGTCCGAGCGAGCCGGGTTGGGAGCGGTGAATGGCACAGGCACTAAGAAAAATGACTCTAGAAAAATAAAACGACAACAGTTATAGAGTTAAAACAACTCTTAGAGCGAACCAAACTTCCACAATAGACAGTACCGCGTGGAAAAAAAACTCACCCATCCATCGACGCCGGCAGCGCGCCGCCGGCTCTCCAGCTACTCCGCGTCCGGGTACTCAACCGGCGGGCAAGATGGCGTGCCCCTCGTTCTAAAATGCGTTTATCCCGGCATTACAGAGCGCAGCTATTGGTCAGCTACCGCCTACCCTTCCACTCCTTCACATCGCTATCGTCTTCCAGAACATTCTGCCAGTTGTAAAACAAAATGACAGAAAAAGACAACTTCCAAGTCGCAGCCGCGCGGGCACTGGAGCATGCATGACCAGGCATTTTATGCTGCGTCACGGAGCAAGATAACCTTCTTGCCTCGTGGTGCTGCCTGCCTATCGCGATATGCCATTGCGTGTGTGCTACCAGGCTTTGGGTGGCGCGATTGCACGGGTACGTGCTCTCGATCATGCGGCCGCCGCTACCGGCCGTCTTCCGCGGCTTTTGAAACCGAATAAAAAACGCCACGTTTCGAAGGAATATCGTCGACTGAGCGGGAACGCAAATATGCTACTGCGTACGAGTCGGGGCTGTAAAGAAGGACGAAAATGAAGTGCTTGTTAGAGAGCTATGGGCGATATTGTTATGAGCATTTCAGATGCCGTTTCTTACACTGTCACTGCAAGGTCGTATGCTTGCTTGTTTTGGTGACGGTTATGAGGACCGCGTGGGTGGCCTCAAAACATTCACATACCAGCGCAGGGAACAGGCAAATGAGTTGAAAATTGGTACCTAAAGGTCGCCACGATGTAAGAATGTATGTAAGGTACAACATCCTTTAACTCAATACGCCTGCGTCACACGAACAGTTGCGATGAATTCGTCTCTTGTATCGGGTTCATTGCACGCAAAGATGTCTGCATGCAAGCCGCCAGGTAATTAGACTTCTGTAAATGAATGAATGAATGAATTTATTCAGATAGGAATGGTCGAGCGCCTCATGTCGCGGAATCGAGGAAAGGGAGACAATAAATCCTGTTGGCTAGTGACCCCTAGCTTACACATCAGCCCCGCGCACGGGCCGCTTAGTTCAGGTCATTTTCGGGAAAACCGCTTTCGAAGAGGTGTAACGGGTCTATTTGATGATGTCTTTTGTGTCCGCGCCGCACGAGCTGAGGAACGTTCGCATGAAACAAAAACCACGCTATGTTCGTGCATACGATTGGATTGAACCACATCAAAATCAAAAGAAAACGTCTTTCGCATGTGTAAATAAAACTTTAACTTTTTCGTTACGGTGGAAAAACAGCCAATCTTGAGTGCTTCCACAACACTGTTTTTTTTTCTCTGGAGCTAGTGGACACACATTTAGTATTGCTTTGCTTGAGATTGCAGCTTATATATTGCTCTTCCAAACACACAACACCAGTTTTGTGAAAGGTACAATTATTTACAGCTTATTGGTCAAATAATCAGAAAAAAAAACGAAGAACGACGAGACAGATGCGCTATAAACCAGGACAGGAAAAACGAAGAACGACGAGACGTCGTTTTTTGTTTTTCCTGTCCTGGTTTCAGCGCTCGTTTTCTTGAAGCAATATGCACCAACCAGCCCAACAGCACATTTTACTAATCAGAAAAAAAAATGCACGAAAAAGTATGCACACGCAACGTATGTAGGCTATTGTAGTGAGCCTAAAAATTATTTTAAGAATTCTGCAGTTTACAAGTTGTTCCTTGGCTATGATTCAATATATAAATGAGCGCTGTACACCAAGATTTGGATGTTTGCGGACCCGTCAACCTAATGGCGCTGAAGAATGTGCCACTCCGCGAAGCCACTCGAGAGGCAGTCGGTCTCTCTAAAATATGAATCCAAGCATGCTTGTTTGTTTTTTCACACAAAATACACACTAGTTATCCTTGCAGCCGTAAGCAACAAAAAAATTGCTGCTGCTTAGCTCAGCTAACTTTGGATATGCAAAGCAAAAGCTTGGCTTAGTGTGGTTGAGCCTTGGTTTCGCTTGGTTAACCTTTGATGTAGCTGCATTGCCGACCACGGCTCATAGCCGTTCGGTCCCGTGCGACACTCACAGAAGGAGGCCAGGCGTTCGCCTGGGCGAACGTGGCATTCATCCACGGCGAACGCGCCGTTCCTCTTCGCCGGGCGCGAGACGAGTCACGTAGCCCGAGGTGACCCAGCGGCGCATATCGCATACGTGGGAGGCTGCGGGGATGGTCGGCTGCTGATCAGCTGATCGGCCGAAGCTGCGGCGGCGGCCGCCGCTCGTGCTGCGCAGAACAACTGAAAACGTGGCCTTGTGCGCAGCGCCGAAAGCGGGCCCGGTGAATCACACGATGCCCTTCGATGGGTGTGTCGCCGGGGGTGTGTCTCCGGTCAAAAGGTGAAATGGCGCATCCGGTGCGAAACCGCTAGACGAAAGTAGCAAAGCTTTGCTTTAAAAATTTACCGCTTTTGAGAAGCAGCGCACGTCCCTCCGCAGCGCTCATTTTACATGAGCGCCAAGCAATCTTGAAGGTGATAACGCGATACCGCGCGGTGCATTTGCCAAAATATCCACGCAGCGCGTTGTCCACGCGCTATATATAAAAGTAATACCGCAGTCGTGAGTTATTAGGCACGTTTTCTTTATAAATACAGTGCGAAGTCAAAAAACAACCCTTCCCTGGCAGCACCTGCCGAAGTCTGAGGCTCTTGAATGGGAGAGTCTTCATCAGAACTAAAATATGAAGAATCCACATCGTTGCTGCAGTCGTAACTGCTGCTGGAGTAAAAAACAAATCAGCAGCAGCAGTGGCCGAAGTTGGGTTCTGAATAATTTTTATTGAAGTAAAGATGGAGGAAAGGGGGAGGGGAGAAAGGGATGGGAGAATCATAGGTGACACCCTTTCTCCAGGGCTCGCGTATTCGCCCAGCGGATTAGGTCCTTGTGGATCTGTAAGTCGGGGCTTACGAGGGCGGTCACCTATGCTTCACGCGAAGTCAGTAGCGGGTTCTTTTGGTGTTCGGCCCCTGCCCAGAGGTGTGAGCAGGACCCGCGACATGGTAGAGGGTAGCAGTCTCTCCGCATAGCCTGCAGTCTTCTCTATAGTCAGGGTGCCGTTTTTGGAAAATATTCGCCCAGCGAGATTTATGTATGAAGGTATTTGTTTGAATCTTACGTAGCATCTGGGCTTCAGTTGGCGTTAGTTCGCGATGCGGGTGTGGACATGTAGCCCGCTCTTTTCTGGCATTTTGTAGGTATTCACCATACGTAGTGGTGCTAGGGATCGTAAGGCATCGGTCACAGGGGGGTGGTGAGTGAAGTCGCACGCTCGCCTGTTCGCCGCCTCGTTACCCGGCAGTCCCTATAGTGTCCGGGGGTCTACGTAATTTTGTGAACTTTCTCGAGGGAGCACCTTTCCAAGTGCAAGTGGAATTCGCTGCCGCTAGTATTCGCACGGCCTCTTGCGAATTGATGATGCCGCGGTCGTTTCGTCCTGCCCAGCGAATCGCGAGGAGGGCTCCGCTCTCCGCGTGCTTTGTGGCGGTTTTTCGCATTATGATGAAGCCTATGATGTCCCTTTCACGGGTGGTCACCACTAATGCCGCCGTTTCTTCATTTTTTTTTCAAGAAGGCGGGTGGTGTGTGTACACGCCACAAACGTGCTCCGAAATTCCGCCGCCATTCGCCGCCCTGAATCTTTTTTGCGTTCATCGTGTTATGCTCGTTAGTGCTCGCCGTCAATGTGCGTTCTGCGTACGACCAGAAGCCCCGCTCTACGCTTGCCCAGCCAGCTTCCCTGCCTGCAACGCTGCTAGGCCTACTCCGGCGTCCTCACTCACCCGGTTCAACGTCTTCCAGTACCTCCTTCTCCTTGCTCCTGCTCCTAACCTCCTCCATCGGTGCAACTCCCTCGCTGCTACTAAGCGGCGATGTCTGTCCGAATCCCGGTCCCACCGCCCCGCTGTGTCAACGATGCGACAAACGTGTCCGTGACGATCAAGCAGCGTTGTGCTGTGATACGTGCAATCGGTGGTCTCATCGTGCGTGTGTTCGCATGCCGCTCGCCGAGTACCGTCGGCTCGGCCGGTCCGACTGTTCGTGGCACTGTTTCGGGTGCTCCCTCTCTACTTTTTCCGACGACCTTTTCGAAGACGCAGCCCCAGCAGCTCTCTGTCGAAGTTCCCTGCTGCCCGAGCAAGGCTCAACTCCCAGTAAGCGCTACCCACCCTCGCAAACTGTCACAATTTGGCTCTCCGACGTAAGATCAATCAAGAACATACTACTGGACTTCCACGCCAGTCTCCAGGCCCACCCGTCGCACATTTTTGCATTGTGTGAAACTTATGGCTTGACTCGTCAGTGTACCACAGCCAAGTAACTGGAGGGGCACTGTATACGCTTCATCGCCGTGACCGCGGCTCCCTTGGGGGCGGAGTTTTGATAGCAACGCCAGCGCAGCTGCCATCCCGTAGACGGGCTGACCTTGAGTCTCCGGACTTTTAGGCAGTGTTCGTAGAGGTGACGTTTGCCAAGGGAACGTCCCTCATATGTTGCGTGTACTGCCCCCCACCACTACTAAGGGAGTCGTACGACATGCTCAGTGCGGCCCGGTTGAACGCCACCTCAAAGCATTACGTCAACGTGTATGTTGTCGGAGACTTCAATGCTCATGTCGACTGGTCCAACGTTGAAGCACCCTCCCCTTCCTATGCCGTTGACGACTACCTCCTGGAAGTTGTCCATGGCACTGGTCTCACTCAGCTTGCTCAAGAGGCGTCATACACTGCTAAATCTGGCCGGAGAGCATTTCTGGATCTGGCGTTTGCCACAAATGCCACCCTAGTGCACATTTGCAAGCTTTCTCCGAGTCTCCCAGGATCAGACCACTCCGCACTCGCGGTTGACATCTTTCAACACCTGCCTAAATACGGCCGTTTTGCTAAGGCGGTACAGCTGTTCCACAGAATGGATGTTCCACATCTGCAGCAGCTCGTGCACCTGGCCCCATGGTCCATGGCTCTCTCTGAGGAGTCGCCCAATGATATATACGAAGTCTGGCTTGACTTCATGACGGACATCCAAAAAGAGTGCCTACCCACACGTCCCTCTTCCTCGCGTCACCCCTGGATAACCCATGACATTGTAAAACTTTCGCGCCAAAAAAGAAACTCTTTCACAAGGCCAAGCTTACCGGGAATCCAAGCCACTTGAGCAGAGCAAAGGACTTTCAGCGTGAACTGAAACGGCTCATCTATGTGTCACATGGCCGTTACGTGCAGTCAATCGCCGCCAAAGCCACGCAGTGCCCCAAGCTTTTCTGGGCCTGTTAACTCACAACGGAAGTCCCAACTAGCTCCGCAGTTCTCTACCCAAGACGCCGATATCACCGATCCCCAATCCATCGCTAACCTCTTCAGCCGCCACTTCTCTCGAACTCAAACTGCCGATCCTACCCCACCAACTGCACCACCTGGTTTACAAGCTAGCCCCCCTAATACCCAATTCGACTTGACGGCCATTACCCCTGCTGCAACTCTGTGCGCTCTTAACTGTCTTAACCAAGCAGTCGGACCCGACAGCATCACACCTGCAGAACTGAAAGCTTCAGCCCCTCAAATGGTCCCCCGTCCTCTCATCAATGTTTTCTCTTTTCCTCATCATGGGATGTTCCCCCGAACACTGGAAACTATCGTTTGTCACACCTCTTCTGAAAGGTGTCAGTTTACCAACCGACAAAACCTCGTCCTACCAGCCAATCTCCGTTACCTCCATTGTTTGCCGCACCATGGAACGTGTCGTCTCAAAAGAACTCACCGAATATCTGGAGCAAAATTCCCTCCTCTCCCAATACCAATTTGGCTTCCGACCCGCGGCCGCTCTTGTGCCTCGCTTGCTCTTGCAGTCCATATCCTGAGCGACCATATGGATAGCAAGGTACCCTGTCACGTCCTGCAGATCGATTTTCGTCAAGCCTTCGACAGGGTAAACCATGCCCTTCTTGTTGAAAAACTTGTTCTCTTTGGCATACACGGCAACCTTCTTTGTTGGCTCACGGACTTCATTGCCCATCGCCAGTTTCATGCAGGTTCTTTTTCATGGCTGTCGCTCAGAGCGCACACCAGTTCACTCGGGTGTCCCGCAGGAGCTCCGTCCTTGGGCCAGTGTTTTTCAACATCTTCATCAACGACATAACCAACAACCTTGAGTCCATGCCCCTACTGTACGCTACGCTACCCGCCGTGGTGGCTCAGTGGCTAAGGCGTTGCGCTGCTGAGCGCGAGGTCGCGGGTTCAATTCCCGGCCGCGGCGGCCGCTCTTCTGATGGAGGCGAAAAGCAAAAACGCCCGTGTGTACGAGATTTCGGCGCACGTTAAAGATCCCCAGGTGGTCAAAATTAATCCGGAGCCCTCCACTACGGCGCGCCTCATCGCCTGCGTTGCGTCGGCGCGTTAAACCCTACAATCAATCAAATCAAACCTACTGTACGCTGACGATGTCACCCTCATCCAACCGATCCGAACATCCCAATCTCTTCTTTCCTTGCAGAATGACTTGAACAAATTGTTTCCTGGTCCAATCGTAATCGGCTCCCGCTAAATCTCTTAAAATGCACCTCTATGATCTGCAGAGCACGCCGCTCAGCCAACTAGACCTCCCTGTCCTGAAGATACTTGACACGCCGCTCACGCAGGCTACAAAGATAAAGCTTTTAGGTGTCACCATCGACAACAGACTCTCCTTCAGCGTACACACAGACGCCAGCGCGCTACGTTCGGCGCCGGACCGGTCGCCCTGCGAACACTATTCACAGCGTTTGTGCTTCCCCAGTTGGAGTACTGTGCCCCTGTGTGGTTGCCGCACCAGGCCTCCCCTGTTGTACGTCTCGCGAGCGTACACAGGTGTGCAGCATTTGCCATCCTCGAGAGGTCCCCCCCCTTCCCGACCGCCCTTACCGCGGCCACCGAACACCGGAGCAGCTTCGCGCTGTCGGTTGGCAGTCCCTTACGCAGAGGTACGACGCTGCATCACTCCGGCTGCTTCTGGCAGTCGTTGGCCCTCTTGGTGCCCCCAACCCACTGGCAGGGTATTATTCGTCGCACTGGCCCCATCCTTGCCCGCACAGTGCGCCACCAGAACTCATTCGTTCCGCTCCTGGTGAGGTTGTGGCGCTCCCCCTCAAGTGCGCTTAGGCGGCTCAGGAGCCAACCTGAGGCTGCCACTGACGCGGATGAAGTGAAAAGCCTCTACCGCCATGCAGTGCGCCATCTGAGAATGGTCCACTGAACGACTGAATCCTCTCCTCTCTCTCTCTACATCCTTTTCATCCACTCCCTCCTTTTCTTGCACTGTAAAAGTCGGTGTGCTGGGCCTTTCGGTATGGGCCTTTGGCCTTTCCAGCACACCCCAGCCCTCCTGGGTTGAAATAAAGTATTGCAATGGTTTTGTTATTGTTGTTATCATACTTCGCTGCATCGACGTACACCTTATACATGATGTTCTAATTTCCTTTGCAGGAAATTGACCCTGGCCTTTCTTCTTTCTACGTAGATATTATAGATGTATGTTTTTGGGAAGGGGCAGCGCCTTGATGTGGGATCGTTGTGTAGGGTTTATGTCTGTTTCCTGCTCTTGGCGTCTGCGATTGAGTGGATCGCCTACTTGCCATAAGATCGCCCTCTCCGTGCGGGACTTTTCTAGTCGTATTCGTTGCGCTTGAAGGGTGGCGTGTTTCATCTCTTGCATGGTGTTGTGAACCCCAGGTGAGTGAGTTTCTCATCGGAGATGAACTGGGGTAGGTTGAGCGCAGCTTTGAACGTATTATGGCCGCGTTGATGTGCTCCTCGTCCGACTTCGTGAGATTTTGAAATGGTAGACTGTAGCCGATACGAGGGATAATCAGTGCTTGTACTATTCGGACGGTGTCATCTTCCCTCATTCCATTCCGGTCGTTTGTTGGCCGCTTGATTATGCGTGCCACTTGGGAGGATTTAGCGCGCAGTCGCGTTATGGTGGTGTCCGCGCTCAAGCATTTCCTTGCAGGTGCATCCCGAGTAAATTCTTATTTGCCTCCACACAACCACCTACATTGCGCGGTCACAAGGGCTCTATCACCGTTTGTTTTTGGACTCATCCGTGAAGCTAACCTTTACATATTTATCTGATAGGCCGTCGTTCACGGGTGAACATTGATTTTCAAACTTCCCGCAAAAACTGAAAACGCCGGTATTTGGACAACTTACGCCATCTGGCGCGTTTTATTAAAAACCATTTTTTTTAGTTTTGTTGCCGTTTGTTTACATTTTGCGTCAGTAGGCGACGTCGCAACTAAAATTTGAATCCAAGATTTAGTGACTCTTCAAGATTTTACTCGAGACACCGTTTACTTACGCAAAATGTAAACAAACGACAACAAAAGTAACAAAAAGGGTTTCTATTAAACCCGCCAGACGGCGTCAGTTGTCCAAATAGCGCTGTTTTTAGTTTTTGCGGCAAGTTTGAAAATCAATGTTCACCCGTGAACGGCGGCCTATCTGATAAATATGCAAAGGTGGATGAAGTCCGGAAATAAACGGTGATAGAGCCCTTGTGTCACGCAATGTAGGTGGTCGTGTCATCTACGCAGAGGCCTGTCACTGAAGGTGTCGTATTCTCACAGTGCACAAGGCGAGGCAGGACGAATGAATGAATGAATGAATGAATGAATGAATGAATGAATGAACGAACGAACGAACGAACGAACGAACGAACGAATGAATGAATGAATGAATGAATGAATGAATGAATGAATGAATGAATGAAAGCTTTATTCTATGTACATTTTGCCGGTATAGGTCCCCTCTGTTCAGGGAACCTCTAGGTTGCCTGTCGTGGCTTCCTAGGCGGCGGCGTAGTCCTGCGAGGACTGGGTTGAGTCCTTGTCGGGGGCTTGTAGATGTCCCTTGCGGTGGCGTTCCAGGTGGTGCTTGATGAAAGCTGTGAGGGCGGTTTGGTGTTACCGCGACAAGAGTCCCACAATGGTTTCTCCCCCAGGTCCATTGTTACAGTTGCCGAATAAGTGACGCTGGTCCATCACTCCCAGGCATTCCGAGCACAGTGGGAGTGGTCTTCCTTGGTGAAGGGCCATTCGTGCTGGGCTTAGGAGGGTACCCGTTTGCGCCTGAATAACTAATACCTGTTCTTTTTTGGTTAGGTGTGTGTGTGGCTTAGGGTAAGCTTCCGGGTTGTGTCGTAGATCTTTCAATGTGATGTGCTTTGGTGGGATGGGATCTCTCTGGGGTTGGATGCAGTTGCAGGGAGCCCAGAGTGCGGTTTCGAGGGCGAGTCGGTTTGCTATTTGGTTACCCTGCATCTCGACATGACCAGGTACCCAGTAGAGTCTGAGCGTACCTTTTATCTTTTCATAAAGCGTGCGCGTTGGGGGGGCGGGGGGCGGGGGGGGGGGGGGTATTTGATTGTATAGGACGCGTGAACATGCTTGTTGGGAATCAGTGTAAATGTTTAGAGGTTCGGTGGGGTGTGCGTATTTTTGGATGGCTTGGCCAATGCATATTTCTGCTTCAGTGCTCTGTGGGCAGGGACAGGTGCATGTTGCTTCAGCTCCTTCGATTTCCACGGCGGCCCATGCCCATTGGTTCTTATGGTTGCTAGCGTCTGTGAAGATGTGTCGTTCATTTGGTGTGCGTCGTATTTTCTTCGTTAAGTATGCTGCTCTGATTTTTAGTCCTGTGTCGTCCTTTTCGCTGGTCATTTGTCTTGGGACGGGTGCTACGGTAATTCGGTTGGGGTCTTCCCTGGCTGATTGGTTTCTTTTCTTCTGGAGGACTGCTGGTGTCGAATTTGAGTAGTCGTAAAAGGTCTTGTCCTTGGATTGTGCTTCTTAGTCTAGCTAGCTGGTTGTGCTTGTGTGCTGCTACGATGCTTTCGCATGTTACGTAGAGTCCGGTGTTCTCGATTTGCGTGTTGGATGCGCTCATCGAGACTCCTATGGCGAGCTTGGTGGATTTTTTTGAGTTCGTTAAGCTTCTTGTGGGGTTTCTTGAATAGCGTACAATACGGTATGGCGTATCTGATACATGACGTGATGAGTGCGTCATGAAATTGTTGTAGATCGGCTTCTTTCAGGCCACTGTCTGTTGGTAATTCTTCTGCTGACTTGGAGGAGCTGGTTCCCTTGTCTTATTACAGTCAAACCTGGATATAACGAAGTTGATAAAAATTCGCATTTTTTCGTTGCATCGAGATTTTCGTTACATGCAAATTTCGAATTGGAAGCTCGCGGGAACGAAGCAGAAACGAAACCAATATGCTAGGCATCAGTGATGCTGAACTCATATTTCACGCTGAAAAACTGCGTGATTTGTTGCGCTTGCTGCTACTACACGGCCCCCGAATTCACAAACGTAACTAAGAATTACTTCTGCCTTTTGATACTTTTCGGGGCATTAACGCGTTTCAAAAACCAAACTTATGCTGAAAGGGCGCCTTTTCGCGAACTTCATGCTCTTTTCTGCAGTCAAAATTGTTGAAGGGATGCTAGCTGGGACATTGTACCGAGCGGCGACGTTCTACTTTCTCGCCGGCAGAGACGGCATTTAAAATTGCGAGCTTGTCTTGAAAAGACAAATCTATTCGTGTTCAGACAACAGAAATCATGCACGACCCCACAACACAGATATCAGGGGGCAAGCGCGACTACACGCCGACAGGCAGGCATAGCAACTGACCGACACCGCACTCACACGTAGAAACGCATGAGGCATTGAGGTGCGGGCGAAATTCGCTAAATTAGTACATTTTGCCGTTGATTTTTAAGAAAAGGGGCAAGAAACCTCGAGTCATAAGCGCAGCGAATTCATCACATCCAGGTTGACCGTCGCAACTCCTTCGTTACATAGAAGTCGCCAACACACGGGCTTAAATGAAGCTGGAAATTAGGAATCGAAAAACTTCGTTAAATCCTGGCATTCGTTACATAGAGGTTCGTTCCATCCAGGTTTACCTGTAGTAGCATTGCACAGAATGCAGCAGGGAACCAAACGCACTTGAAAGAGGTTACGATAAATGTGCAAGCATCACAAGTAGGCAAGTTGGAATTTTTTAATCCCTGTTGAATGCCGATGGCTGGCTCTCGTATCTGTACACACATCCACGGAAAGACATCCGCTGCGCCGGCCCGCCAAAGCTCCTAGATGGCGGACTCTGGGCATCGCCGTCGAAGCCCTCTACCTCGGGGCTAAAGTTCCTCAATGTCGGCGTGGAGACGCCGCTGCTTGCCACCAACCCGGCGCCTAAGGTCCTCGACGCCGGCCTCGAGACGCCGTTGTACGCCACTATCTCACCGCCGAAATTTCGTGAACGGTGCCTCACTTCAACCCCGTATGACGAAAGCGCCTCTTCGGCGTTCCTCGTCGGCAGTCTCTCAAGGCCCTCCGGTTCACGCGGCCGTATACCCAACATACTCAGGAAGGGGCAGCCGTTGCCACCCCGTCTGGAACTGAGGGATTCCACCACCGCCTCGACGCGTTTACGAATGTTTTCCAGTTCCTTCGGTGCTTCGGATGACATCCGCCCGGTGGTTTGAACTCAACCCCTTTGCCTTTTTTCTTCCCTCGTCGACCGTCCGAAGAGGAGCTGGATGAAGATGAGGCGGACTTTTTCTTCGCGGATTTGCCCCTGCCACGTCTTCGGCCGCGTGAAGAAGGAGAGGTCGAAGACGAAGACGACCTTTTGGTATTAGATTTAGACCGTCTTTTCGACCGAGACTTATAGCTTTGGGTAGAATCATCCTTGTGTCGCCGAGGGGTGCGCGAACGTCGCGATTTGCCGTCCGAGGATGAGGAAGACGAAGAGGATGACTCCTTCCGCCTCCTCGAGAGATGTCTCTGTGGCGACGAGCTTCCCTTCGGGACGTCGTAGTTGTCCCGAAAGCGCCGATTCGGCGAGCGTGTGCGCCAAGCTTTTCTGGATGCAACTTCGTCCTCGCGGAAGTTTTGCAGGGACGTTGTCCTGCTCTTCGGTAGATTGCCGCCCGTGACCGTACGTTCCTCTTTTTCACAAGTTTCATAGCCGGCGACTTCACCGTATATTTGTGGAAGCATTCTCTCTGCGCAATGCTCATCGATATCCTCTCGAATCTTCCGTAACAGGTCCGACGCCCTTTTCTGCGGCGGCTGCTTTGACGCGGCCCTCCTCGGCTGCCCGTAGTCTTCCCTGACGCGTTGCGAATCGTAGCGATCAGGCGAACGGTCGTAGCGATCACCTGAACGGTCATAGCGATCTGGTGTATGGTCGTAGCGATGTATCTGGCCACCGTAATCGGGAGGCAGTCGCATCGGCTTGTCGTATCTAGGCACGGGAGGTCTTCCGAACCCCCAGGGAACGTTCATTGGTCTTTCAAAACTATCACGCCTCCATAAGGGCGGCCCGGCGTAGCCGCTGCCAGACGGAACCATTAATTCCTCGTAATTTGGGGGAACCGTGATAATCTCTTCTAAGCGGCCTCCCATGTCCGTCAGCCTTTTCGTTTGAGGCCACGTTCCGGCGAGCTCCACAAACTTCAGCGCTGTGTCCATTTCCGCGAACTCTTGAAACCTCTCTCGGCTAAGCTGTGCGGCCAAACTCGTGCCACTGGAGCGTCGTTTAGTGGCAATGGGCTGGCCGTTGCGGCCACTCATTGGCCTACCCGCGTCTTCATAGCCTCCGTCCATCGGCCGCATGTCCCTGCCGTATCCGCAGGGTTGACCCGGCCAAACGCCCATTGCTATGTTGTACGCGCACCACGGTCTGGGGGCCATACCCGGCGCCATTTCCGGCGCCACGTTCCGCGTAGAGAACCTCTGCTCAGGCGGCACAGCGTACGCAGGCAGGCTCTCGATGTACATCTTGCCCGTACAATGTTTGGCCCCACCTGTTTCTCGTACGCCTTGACTGCTGACACGCACTCCTTGGCAGACTCAAATGGCTCACCTCGCACAGTGGCTCTGGTGCGGCCCCGACCTGTTGCTGTTGCTGCTGGCTGCTCCCTGTCATCGTTGGCGCGACTGGCGCCGCGTCCTCTTTTGGTGGCTGGATGCGAAGGGCTTCAATAGACGTCGGGACCGACGACGCAGGAGGAGGACCGCGAGGCTGCAGAGTTGGCGTTGCCGAAGACGGGGGTAGAAAACTGGGGTGCTGCAGATTTTGCGCGGCCGAGGCCGGGGGAAGAAGACCGGGAGGTTGCCGAGATGGCGTGAAAGAACCTGGTGGAGGAGCACCTGGTACACCTTCGCTAGGTGGGAACGGGGGTGGCGGGAGACCCAATCCTGGGGATTGCCCAGGTGGTGTGATGGGAACTGCCCTTGGCGAACCGTCGAAACGTGGGCCTGGAGGACCTTCGGCCATCTTGGGCGGGTACCAGGTGCACGACTTTGATTTTGCACGCTTCTAGGGGAAGTGCCTCGACACAGCTCGATCCGCTGCCGTTCGGCGAAATGGACCCGCAGCATGGATTGACCTGGAAGCGAAATGCATGGCTTGTACACGTTCGAGCAAGTTATTTACTTATTACCTTTGTTCGCTCTTTTCAAATTTCGTTCAATATCCCAACCGCTGCATAAGCAAGCGTCACGAGCACTCGCAATGTTGGCCTTCTTTTATTGCGCCTTTTTTTACAGCGCCCCAAAGTAATGGAAGCTACCTGCTCCAGTTGACATATAGGTCTAAAGAAATACACGATAGGAAACACAAGTGACTGCATGCAGGCGGCCTCATGAACTACCGACTACTGTGTAGCAAGTCTCGGGAGAAAGTCAAATGGCTGCTTGTAGACAGGACCATGCGTCACTTGCTTGTGACAAAGAATGCCAATAGGGTAAGGGGGAAGAACATTGCTGGGCTCAATCACAAAGCTCCAATCCTCATCTATGAATACACAATGAAATGCCCGGTCCTGACTTTTGTGTAGGCATTAGAATCGTCAATTTTCGAAATCAATAAAAGGACGCTGTATTTTATAATAATAAATGGCCGCCTATATGCTTGTCCCATTGCGTTTGTTTCCGAAAGTCGACATGCTTCTGGATGTCTCATTGTAACACAAGACCTCGGTGTTATAAACCCTCGTTATAACCAAGTCATCGCGGTAGGAAGTAAGCTTCGTAAAAAGCGATGTTCGTTAAAAGCGGAGGTGATTTGCTGTGTACCCAAAGCAGCAGGGACCATTAAACACTTCGAACAGAGCGTGGTTTCGAATACAGCGGTTTCGTTATGCCGAGCGTTTGCAGTACGTGCTTCATGGCATCGCCGTCGTCAGCACCATGGCCCGTGCCAAACTACATTTATTTATTTATTTATTTATTTATTTATTTATTTATTTATTTATTTATTTATTTATTTATTTATTTATTTATTTATTTATTTATTTATTTATTTATTTATTTATTTATTTATTTATTTATTTATTTATTTAGAAATAAGACTTTATTGACACAAGGATGGCGACTCGGCCTATGTGGGGGCGGGTGGGGAGGATGGTGTCAGTTCGGGAAAACTTTACATTCTCAGATGAACGCCAGTAGCGAGAGCGAAGTCCCAGAAGGAGGCAAACACCTGCTTGGCTGTGGCTGTGTCCTTGTGTCAATAAATTCTCATTCATTCATTCATTTAGAAATACTGCAGGACACTTCTCTGGCGCAGCGAGTAGGGCTATTACGCAATGTAAATAAATAATGAACAGCATTTTTTTACAAACAAGTGAATGGTCAAAAGAGACTACGCTAGCACAACATCGTAAAAAATGCAAAGAATAGAAACAGCATGAAAACGGGATAACATGATAACGACGGCGAAACTTAGACCACAAGGCACAAAAAAACACAACATGATAGAACCACGCGAGGAAAAACAAAACAACACAGTATGCAACGCAATAGCATACTGATACTAGAAAAAATGCAAACACTAACAATTGCAGTTTATACTGCTCACAGACACTTCTTTCGAAAAATTTTCGGCATTCACAACGTTTGGTGGCGAATCAATTCTTTCGCCCAGTGTTCTAGTAAAGAAACTGCATTTGTATGAATTAGTTTTGCCAACGTAATTGTGGAGGGGACCCAATCCAACTCCTCGTACGGGGTAACGGAACCTCACCATTTTTCACCTTCGAGGCGAACGAGACAGCGTTGATACGGCGAGGCATGAGCAAGGCACCTGTTCCCAAGACAGTTACTGATTCAGGAGGAGGTGTTGGAGTGTGGGTGACACGCCCGTCCCCCGTCGTCACATCTTTGTTCCTGCAATTGTTTTAGTGCGTCTCACGTCCCCATTTTCGACCGGTCACGGCGACGTTATCGTTCACGTCTGTCGCTACAAACAAGACAGGGCACTCAGAACTAATTTTAAGGGGTCCATGCAGACGAAACGCAAGTTTCGTTCATTCGAAAGGTTGCATCGTTAGAATCACACTGACACCAATTTCAACGCACACTTCGCTCAAATAAGCTACATAATTAGGAAAAAGGGGATTTTCATGCAGCCACTAGCTCATTTCCCGCAACAGAACCTATGATGTCATAAGTCCTGCTGTGCGATTCGCTGAGGCTGGCAAAAGCAAACGCAAATTACCAAACGAGGCTTACCAAACGAGCTATTTGCGCCTAAATGTAATGCGTATTCACTTTACAGAAGCAAGAACGGTGCAGTAAACAATGAAAGTTGCCAAAATACACGTAAATATAGAAGTACGGATGCCCGCTGCCGTTGGTAATGGGCGCACTATGCTTGTTTTAGCTGAACTACAGTCCGTTGCTTTGGAATTGTCTTACACGGCACTGACCCATTGGCGTAAGCGACGTTGTCTTCCGTGACCCTCTCTGTCGAGGCGTCTCTGCGCTTGATAGCGCAGATCGGTTTCCGCGCACGCGTGGGACAGCTCCACCTGCACAAGGCCAAAAGCTTGTTAGCCGCCGTGAACAAGACCTTGACCCCTGAAAGTTGCCCAACTTTCTTGAGGTTGTGCGAGATTTTATGTATGTATGGGATAACAGCTATTTTGTCGTTAGCTCTTATTTCTTTGTTCTTCCTCTGGTTTTCTGCCCTCTGCTCATCGCTCAAACGAGACTCAATTTTTCTTTTGCGATGTAGGCCTTCAGCGACGCAAACAATAACCCGCCTGGGAAAACCAGCAGCTTAGAAGCGTGCTACCTGCATGTCAAGGCTTTCATCCAATGCGTGATGGCGTGACTTGCAGACAGCACTAGACAACAGTTCCACTAGACAACAGGTTCACTTAAAACAGGTGCGATGCAGGACCCAATGCAAACACCCTGCTTTTGCAGGTAAATGTTACTGTCAAAGGAAACAACGGTTAATGTAAGATAGAAAGCTAAAAGCTCCAACAATCCACTCGTGCTCACACCACACGTGTTCTGAAATTCTACCGCACCGAAATCATCAATGGCGGCCTCGACACTGGACAGCAAACCTTCACGTGGCAAAGAAAAAAACATACATTTTATGTCGACAGAAGAGGCAGTTAGACTTCCATGGCCACTTGTCTTCAAAAACTCAATTATGGCGGTAGAATGTTTTGTAAGAAACGGGTTGGCCACGTCCAGCAACTTAAGCTTCTTCTGCAAGAAGTCTGCGACACATTTTTGCCACGTCCCCGCCTCGGAAACGATCACGCAAAACGGACAGTCTACCTTATGAGTCTTTGCCGCAAAAAGCATTTCAATGGAGACATTGTCGCTGTTAACTGTTCAGCGAACCACGCTGTAAAGCGTTACCTGCCAACGCTTTGGCCTATTCCCCCTATGTGGCTATGCACTAGCTCACGCAGAACAGCAATCCCTACTGCTGATCTCAACTACTACTAGGTACTCTAACTACTGCTACTACTACTACTAGTCAACTAATTCTACTACCACTACTTGTAGTAGTTGTATTACTACTACTAGTACTGCTAGTAGTAGTACTATCAGTACTAGTAGTAGTATTCCCCGCCCCCGAGTGTGGCTATGCACTACCTCATGCAGAACAACAATCCCTACTTCTGATTTCTACTACTAGTACTACTACTACTGCTACTACTACTAATACTATACTACTCTTTGCTAGAGCAACAAGTAAGCCCACCAACACCACTACGACGAATACGCATTGACAAATCTTTTAGCGCAGCGCTCACTAATCTTTAAGTGATCCCCGAAGACAAAATACAAGTTTGGTCCGGATAACAATGACAGCAATTCTATCGTGAAGTTGTAGCCACTAACAGAGATATTCATGAACAAAACGTATGAAGCAGTGGCGACTCTTGAGCCGCTTTCAGGCGATTTCTCGATGACGTCACACATCTCTGCGTGATTGGCTGCCGCCAACATAAGCCAACGCCGATCAACATTAATGGACGATTGTGTAGAGACACGTAATTCCATTCGGTCTCGTCATTCGAATTTAAGTTTGCAGTTAACACACTGACAAAACTGTTCCAGTGCTGGCCTCTACTGCGTCACTCCTGCCCATGATATGTCCGTGTGGCGCGAAATTTGAACGCTTTTAACAGCGAAGATGTTTAGCAAATCGTTATTCTTCGTGGCCGCCGTTAAAAATATAAAGAACGTGCGGGGCATTCCCACTTAAGGAGATTGGCCAAGAATGCCGCGCATACCCACTGGATAGATTGCGAAGAGTAGCAAAAAAGTTCGCCGCAATAGTGGCAACACTTGCTCGGAACGAGAAAGACGCGTCATAGTGTACATTAAGATGATGTACAATGATTATCGCTTAAAAAATGAAGGAAGCTCAGACTTAACACGATGGAGTAAAGGTCGTTGTGGCAGCAGCGAAGAAGCAAATCGGCTGCAATCGTGACTTAAACCGTCGTGATGGTCGTGAAGGTTGCGTACAGCTTCGGTACCTTCAATTCCTAGGCGTTAGTGTGAGCATCCTCCATTTGTATTATTTCTTGCGTTTTCCCGATTTAAAAAGCTTTGTTTGTGACTCGATTGGAGCTCAGTTACCAGGGGTTAGTTCTGTGTTTCCGGCGCAACAAAGTTGTGTTTTGGCTTCACGGCGTCCTTAAGGAGGTGCAGAGACAGGAGTTTTTTTAATGGCAGCCCTGACTCTCCGACTGGCCCACGGATAGGACTCAAGGGCAGAAGACGAGGCCGAAGCGAGGGTCGCGCGGTTTCAGCGCGTGCCACCTCGTTCCTCGGCGGCGCGACCGGGAGGTTCCTCGTTTTCATCGGCACGACATCGATTCCCGAGGACGCAGGAGCGGAAGTGGCGGGCCGTCCAATGAGTCCCCGCCTCCCCTAGTCCCCCTCCGGGATCGCGACGTTGCAAAATTGCCCGACCGCAAGAGTGAGTGACTCTTATCCTGCGTTCCTCTCGAGGCCCTGTCATATTGCGCGGGGTGCTAAGGAGCGTCATTATTTAGTAATGCCCTCGTCAGGCAAGTTCGCCCAGGTGCGCAAAGGCTCCCGAGTGTTTTTTTTTTTTTTTCGACGCGGCTGACCTCCGCAGTCAGTGTGAGTGGAAATGGGCTACTCGGAGTCCCTAAGAGTGTTTGGTTCGCTGCACTGATCTCGCGCTTATGGCTTCTGTCACCCTCATGGGAGACAATAGGAGTTCGTGGGAAGCGTACTCGGTCGCACCGCTTCGGTAGGATGTGTCCCTTCCCGGCAGCGTCGCTTTCACACAAGGACTTCGAGAACTCCAATAACGTCGAAGTCGCCTATACTGCTACGATAAGGAAGAAATCGGCAGTGCTTGGAGCCAGGGTCTTTGCTGTTAGGCATGTTGGACGGTGAAATTTGACGCCCGCTTCGGAGTTCCCTGGATGATGGTAGCAAGCCCTCGCCATATTGCATTGTATATATTGTAATATATTGGATTTCGTTGCTTCTGGCTAGTAACGCGATTAATCAGCTCGGAAGCCATTCAATGTAGACGAATGAACAGGTTGCAATATCGTTTATTGCCTTCTGGTCGGATAAGGAAATATTTTACGTGTGTGACTGCACATAACACGGGAACCACGCCTTGGTTATCGATAATACCTTCGACAAAGTTGTGAACGCGTACAAGCGTATAAGAAGAGGTTGCTTGTGTTTCCATTAAACATCGCATCCATTCCCCTCAGTCGAGTATCCCGTGAGTCAGGGTCCTTTGTGAACCATTTCAATGTGTCGCGTTTAACGCGCCGTTTAACATACCAGCGCCGCGTAACGGTTCGTTTTGCTTTTCGCAGTCCCCAACGGTTGTAGTGGCGCGCAAAGGCACCCAGCTGCTAATCTGGTGTAACAACCTTCCTTAAGATCAGTTCTGAGCGTCTTCTCTTGTTGGTAGCGACAGACGTGAACGATAACGTCACCATGACGAGTCTCAAATGAGGGTGTGAGACACATTAAAAGATTGGCAGGAACATAGATGGGAAGGCCGGGGATGGCCGTGTCACGCACGCTACAAACCCCTCCCCCTGAATCAGTGACCGTCTTAGAAACAGGGACACGCTCATGCCTCGCCGTATCAACGCTATCCCGTTCGCCTCGAAGGTAAAAGAAATTATGAGGTTTCACTACCCGTATGAGGAGTTCAGTTGGGTCGCCTCCACAATTACGTTGGCAAAACTAATTCATACAAATAGTTTCTTTACCAGAACACTGAGGGAAAGGAATGATTCGCCACCAAACGTTGCGAATGCCGAAGGTTTTTCGAGGGGATGGGAATGCTAGTTTTGTGAGCAGTAGAAACTGCAGTTGTGTTAGTGTTTGTATTCTTTCTGGTATTATTATGCTATTACTTTTCATATTGTATCTGTTATTTTGTTTTTCTTGTGTAGTTTTATCGTGTCGCGTTTTTTGTGCCTTGTGGTCTCATTAAGTTGTATCCTCGTTATTATGTTATCCCATTCTGATGCTGTTTTGATTCCGTGTGTTTTACACTGAAGTGCTAGCTTAGTCCGTTTTGGTCATTCACTTTGTTGTGGCAAAATGCTGTTTTTTTACTCACACTCGGTAATACCCCTACTGGCTGAGCCAGAGATGTGGCCTGCAGTGTCTAATAAATAAATAAATAAATAAATAAATAAATAAATAAATAAATAAATAAATAAATAAATAAATAAATAAATAAATAAATAAATAAATAAATAAATAAATAAATAAATAAATAAATAAATAAATAAATAAATAAATAAATAAATAAATAAATAAATAAATAAATAAATAAATAAATAAATAAATAAATAAATAAATAAATAAATAAATAAATAAATAAATAAATAAATAAATAAATAAATAAATAAATAAATAAATAAATAAATAAATAAATAAATAAATAAATAAATAAATAAATAAATAAATAAATAAATAAATAAATAAATAAATAAATAAATAAATAAATAAATAAATAAATAAATAAATAAATAAATAAATAAATAAATAAATAAATAAATAAATAAATAAATAAATAAATAAATAAATAAATAAATAAATAAATAAATAAATAAATAAATAAATAAATAAATAAATAAATAAATAAATAAATAAATAAATAAATAAATAAATAAATAAATAAATAAATAAATAAATAAATAAATAAATAAATAAATAAATAAATAAATAAATAAATAAATAAATAAATAAATAAATAAATAAATAAATAAATAAATAAATAAATAAATAAATAAATAAATAAATAAATAAATAAATAAATAAATAAATAAATAAATAAATAAATAAATAAATAAATAAATAAATAAATAAATAAATAAATAAATAAATAAATAAATGCAGTGTGATGCAGGCCATGGTGCAGATGACGGCGATGCCATGAGGCACTGCTGCGAGCGCTCGTCTTAACGAAACCGCTTTATTCGAAACTTCGCTCTCTTCCAATAGTTTCACGATCCCTACTGCATTAGGTACACTGCAAGTCACCTCCTATTTAATGAAGATCGCTTATAACGAATATTGCTTCCTATTCCGACCACTTGGTTATAACGAGGGTTTACAACCGGGACGACTTGGTTACAACGAGAGATGCATTTAAGCCGAACCATTCACACTGTGGCGGATTACCGAGCGTAGCTTCGGACGAAGCAAAACACGATTGACATGGGGCGCAGTGCAGGGCACGAAACTGCTGCGTATTGCCTGCCCGCGGTGTCCTCGTGATTTGTGGGGGGAGCGGCGGTGTCCCGTTCGACGGATAGCTTTGCGGCTAGCGTGCGCTGCGCTCACGGGGGCAGGTACCCGGACCCGACTGGGCATGTGCACTCTCCTTTGGGTTTAGGGGGAGGCTATACTCGGAGTGTCCGGGCGCACATGCGCAGTCGGATCCCGGAACCCACCATACATAGCGTAGCGTAGCCACTATGCCAAAACCATGGAAGCAAGGAAGGCTTATGAGAGGTCCTTACGTCACCTCAAACGAAGCCCGGAAAGCCATGTTTGGAGGTCGCCCCTTTTTGCTTGTTTTGCGCGCACACGGTACCTACTGCGCCGTCGATAGCTCCACTGTCTGCTTCCTTCGTCTCCTCCTGCCGGCCATCGGCTACCTGCTGGGCCGCGCAGTGACGTAGGGCCTCGGTGGCCCGGCGATCGGTGCCGTTGCTAGGACACCCGATGAGCGTGGCCCCCAATGAGCACGGAAAAACCACGCGACTTTCTCCACCCTTCTGCCAATGCGCCGGTGACAGCCGGCCTCTGCTAAGCTTTTCTTACCTCCATGGCCAAAACTCTCTACATCCCCCTCTCCCGTGTTTCCGCGGCTCCCACAAGCGCCACCCAGGGCCGGATTACGAAACTTTGGGGCCCGGGGCTACTGCGTCCTTGGGGCACTGATGATGATGATGATGATGATGATGATGATTCCGCTGTATTATGCGAAAATTTTCGAAGCCCATGTTATGGTCTCTGATCAGTGATAAATTATACATAATTTTACGCTTTCCGGAAACTAATTTCTTAGCTTGATGTCTAGTATTATATAACGGATTTTAACAGGTGTAAAAGTTAGTATGGTTTGATTGCCGGGCTATCACGGATTTACAGTTAATTGAAGCGCTGTGTCGGCCTGCACGGGGTAAGGTACAGAAGAGTATTTTCCTACACATATTTTATTAAGCCTGTAAGGTTTTAGTTTTATTGTAATGTTCTCCGCCTGCGTACATGAGAGGGCTCAAAGTCCACGCAGGCAGCTGTCACTCACAGACATCTGCCAAACAGTTAGCTTGGCTTACGGGCAAAAATCCTGTAGGTTACCCGCGCAGACGAGAAAGCACGTGGCGGTTAGAACACGCGCCGCCTTTGAAGGAGGTTGGGGGAGGTGGGTGACTCAGACGCTCAGACGTATCGCGCAACGCAACCTTCCTATCGCAGCACGATTAGCACAAAGACAATAAGCAGACAGAAAAATGTCGCTTTTTGGGTTGGGGAGCGGTCCGCTTCGTGCGTGGGTTTGCTCATGGCCGTCGAGCTTTCAGCTGCGATGAACTCCTGTTGCGCAGCTCTGATGGTCTTGCTAGTCGGCAAGCCGCTACACATTAACGGGTCCCCCTTGGGTTGGAGAGCGACAGGTGGCATCAGACAACAGTTTAATAGGGATAGAATGTCTCTGCTCACCCCCGCGCTGCTGCTCCCGTCGGTGCCGCGCAACAGTTCCAGCAGTCAGTAGTTCGTTGTTGATCGGTCGGGCCGTTGTTCGGTCGTAACTGGCAGTGGAAACACGCTGAAGCTTCACGTTTAGATTCGGGGTATACGACGGAGGCGAGTATGGGTGGACCTCTCGTTTTCGAGTCCTCAACACGTCTGCCGCGTCCACTGTTTTTCCCGCGCTCCTTCGGGGGTTCCTCTCCTCCTGCCACCGCGCCGAAGCGAGACCAGATCTGCGGACCGCCCTTTGGTCCGCGCCGTCCGCCGGCTCATTCCAAAGCGAAAAGCGTCCACAGGGACAAACAGCTTACCGTCCCCGAATCGCGGCGGAGGTCCGTTTTCAAGATGGCATCGAAGGGGCCGCACGCAAGATGCGTTTTTAAGTGGACACAGCTTTCGTCATCCCGAAAGGAAACACACGTTGTTGTTGCTTTGGCGTTGCTGTGGTTGTTGCTTTGAAGAGCCTGAGCTCTTCACACTGCCTAGGCCTGCTGATTCCCCAGCTCGAAGGGAGCCGCTAGGGTCGGGCTGGCCCGGCGGCCTCTGCGTACACACAGAGTGTCGTCTAGAAAATTACGGTACGGATGGAGTCGCGCGGACATGTAGCTTCCGCAACGCTTGTTGACCAGACAGCCTGCAGAGGCTACAGCACAGAGGCGGGGGCTGAAGGCGAACGAGCCCGCGAGTGGCCTACACAACCTTTGAACATTTAAATAACCGTATATACGTTGACCATTCAGCGAGAAATATTGATTCGATATCAATCACGCTTATGCGATTCAAATCCACTAGCTTTATTGAACGGGTCGTCATCGCAATGAATTTCCATGTCAAGCGCTATACATTGAAATTTCTGGCAGAAACTGTGTATGAGCCCGTAGGGCAGTGCTTAAGTTGTCAATAATTACATATAACGTCCCTCACGCTTAAACAATGTACAATATTATTCAGACATTATTTCATTATTCGCATGCCTGACCCTTTTTTATACCGAAACGTGTGCGCCCCGAAACTTCCGCGTACTTCGATGTCCGTGTACCTAAAGGACTACCGAAGCGACCTGTGCCGAAAAAGACCGGAGCTGAGCTCGGGGCCTTTTTTATGTGGCTTCTTAGGCCCGGTCAAGCTGCGTACCCACTACATTTGGTCCGAGACGTCTTCTCAGAAACCACGGGAAAACAAGGAAGTGGAGTAGGAATAACTAAGTTAAATTGAAATGGACCTGAAGGTTGTCAACCATAACGTGAGCCCCGACTCCTCCCCACCTGTCACGAGTCACGAGTTAGCATCGGTGTGAAGGTGAGGTCGAAGCTCCTACCTTCAACTTTCAATGCAAGCAGCGAGCACACTCAGGATATTTTTTTTTTTCATATGATCGAGCGGGGCCCCTGACAGCTGGGGGCTCGGTTCGGCAGCCCCCGTAGCCCCTCCCCCCCCCTTAATCCGGCCCTGGCGCCACCTAGTCCAGGCTGCGTCGCTCCGACGCCGCTCTCTCTTCACCCCTCCCGCACCTGGGCTGCTGGGTTTATACCCAGGTTTCGGTTTGCGGACATTTTCGGGCTGGATTACCATCACTGGGGATGCACGCGGAGCATGCATGTCGACGTAGACATCGAGGTAAATAGTATCATTGTAAACAATTCGGACGATGACGCGCCATATGCTAATTGAAAGTGCAGCTGCAGGCGTGACATATTAAATCGTCGACATTTGACTTTTTTTTTGGAGATTATAGTCTTTTTTGGGCTACTCAAACACGACACGTTAGATCAAAATCAGTGTTTCTATCACTCATTTCAACCGCGCGCCAAAATTGAAACAATTCCACAAGTAATACATGACAAAATCGTTACTAGCGCCTCTAGATAAGGTAACAGAGCACCGACACCAAGGCATGAAAGTCAGCAATGGCGGCCGTTTGGGCGTTTATCAGTGTTGCGAGATTGCCGCTTCTACGGCCTCGCCGCTAACTTCGACGGGCTCTTTTGTTAACAACATTGCTGAATATGAAATAAAAATGCATCTACGAACGCACTTCTGCTGCTGAAATGCTGTTACACGCGTTATTTTTTATTCGCGTTCGGAACAACGTCAGTCGCGCGCAGCTGCAGAACAGGGTGGACAGCGTAAGCCCTCATTCACACAGCCGTTTGTCACCTCGTCACGTCACCGTCTTCCGTCATGGGCGACGGTTTTTCGGGCGGTTTCTCGCCGAAAACGGTGCGACGGTGACGGGAGGCCGAGGTCTACGTTTCCGTCACGTCAACGCGACGGGACCATGCCTCACGACAAACCAGCTAATCAGAAAACAAATTTCTACTGTTAAATTTAGCGAAAAGTGAGCACAAGCCATTTTCTTTACTTTTCAGAATAAACACGCTCAATTCTAGGCTAAACTGATCACTAGGCAGACGACCCTGTACTCTGACGGAGAGCTCCAGTACGAACGCTACTCCGTTTACGTCTCCGTCGCGGTTTCTTGACGTGGCGGTGCCGTGACGGAGAAGGTGACGGCTGTGTGAATGAGGGCTAAGACTGCCACGGTTGACCAACTAAAGCACATACACATAAAGTGGCGGCGCCCATCTACCGTAGCAGTGCAAAAAATATCACGTGTCCCAAACTGACCAATGGCGTGGCGGCCCGGAACAATAGGAGAAACGAGTGCCGGTACTCTGAAACCTTATCTGGTGACAATACGTCATACATATTCATTATGTGCAGCGCGGATTTGAAAAAAAAAAAAACCGGCAGAAGCAACGTTCTATCAATCATCAATACACGTGAGAGTTGTTTTCGCTGAAGAACAGTTAAATAAAAAGCGTTAAAAAAGCGCCGCCAGGCTAGAGCGGCGGCATGCGTCGCCGCTTTAATCTCGTTGTGAAGAAGGGGCGAAAGTATCGCGCTCTCCAAGTTGATGGTGCGCAAGTAGTGCAAGCGCAGGAAAATTGAATTGAATTTTGAAAAGCAATGTTGCATTAGCAATGGTAAAACGCAAGGGGTATCGAAGGGGAGGGTTTGGAGGGGAAGAGGGGGGGGGAGGTGTTACGCAGCAGAGTCGGCCTAAGACAGACGACTTTCGACAACACTCGCAATGGAGCAAGCATACAGCTGCCATTTTTATTATAAAATATATCGTCCTTCCAATTATTTCGAAAACTTGACCATTTCAATGCCTACTTAAAGGTCCCAGTTATATTTCTCCTCTCCATCTTCTTGGTGAACTGATGGAGACGAAATAGCGATGTTCTTTTGATGCGCGAGCCGAGAGGACGATCTCGACTCGCTCCGATGACCGACGACCGATGCTTGGAGCGGGTGAGGGATGAGGACTGCCTTCCTTGCTGGATACTAGGTTTATTTACATTATTTGCATTACTCCAACTTTACATCAGGTCAGAGTGACGGTTACATTGTCACTCTGACAGCAGCATCCTATTCGGCCGAGATCTATACTGAACTAGATCCCCTCTCGACCGACCTCCGAGAAAACCCAACACTCCGGTTTTGATAACAAAAACCCCGCCTCCAAAAAGGGGGCGTACAAGAAAGAGAGAAAAACCCTTTAAACAATTAATGGAAACCCATTGATTGGCCACAGGAACCAGCCAATCACACATGTGTCCCCACCTGCGGTCACGTGACCCAACCCTCTCTCTCTTATGCACTCAAAGTGCGTTTCCTACGCACGCTGTTACACCCGGCCAGGAAATACATGACATCTGCGGCCTAAAGTGAACCATCCATTACGTGCAGCGGGCGGCATCTGCACAAACAACAGCCAAGCCGAGGGCCCGGAGCGGTCCCCGCGCGGGTGACCTCCCTCCGCGCGGCGCCTCCCGCAACGCCCCCATTGTCCCGCGACGCGCAGGACAATGAGGGTTGCTAATTCCCTCCCAGACGAAGGGCGCCGCGGCCTGCCGCCAGTCGCACCGGAAGACGCGCTTCAGGCCCACTCGGTGGTCTCCGAGGCGATTGACCCGTCAACGACCCACGCTGCCGCCGGAGTCGAAGATTTCCAAACTTACACCGCGCGCGCTTTCAACACTACGAGATACAATAACCTGGCTTCCCGTCAGCTTGTTATGCCGAATGACCAAGCCACCTGCGATGCAGGCTAATCACCCCCGTCCTTTGACACACAAAAGGACGGGCACAACACACGCTCTCCGCGTCTCCGAACTTGGCGTCCGTGCGGCTACATGAAAGGGACACGGGAAAGTAGCTACCAGCGGAGGCGACGCCAATACATGGGCCACCGGCGGCCTTCATTAATTACATGCGGAGCCCGAACTTAACAGTCCCGACTGGGCACTTCATTGTGTATTTAATTGTAAGGATTGCAGTTTTATTATTGAGCTCGGAAACGTGCTTCCCCACTTACCCTTTTGGGGTTCTTCCTCACAAGCAAGCGACGCATGGATCTTTCTACAAGCAACCTTTTTCCTTTCTGGCCGAGACTTGCCTACACAGTAGTCGGTAGTTCATGAGGCCACCTGCATGCAGTCACTTTTGTTTCCTATCTTGTATTTCTTTCTTTATACCATTATGTCAACTTAAGCATGTAGCTTCCATTTATTTGGGGCCCCGTAAAAAAAGGCGCAAATAAAGAAGGCGAGCGTTGAAACCGCTCGTGCTGCTTGCAAATACAGCGGTTTGGATGTAGGACGAAGTATGAAAAGACCGAAGCAACGTAAAAAAATTCCCCGCATTTCCCCGAGGGGAAGAATGTGAAAGTGCGAATGCACGAGTTGAATTTGCGCGGTTCGGTAATGTTCGCGAAAGAGAGATCACACACACACACACACACAACTACAAAGAAAGAAAGATGCATTTATTCACAGACACCTATTTGTGTTGTCGTTGTACTTGATTGCTAGAGCGGATCTCAGCTTTGAAATTTCGTGTCAGTACTCCTTTAAGCGGGTGCATTAGCCCTTCTCACGCCCGATTCCTGGCCAATCCCCCACGTGGGTATGTGCCATGTCAGCGGCCAGGCAGCGCGCGCCCATCTCCCCCCGTTGCCAAGGAAGACGAGGAGATTCCTGGCCAATTCCCCACGTGGGTATGCTATGCGGACATCGCCGGTGGACGCAGGTTCAGGGTCGCTTAAGAAGTGCATTCGCACTTAATAAGTACACAACTTTGTTCGACCATCTACAAGCCTTGCTTTTCGTTTGCAGGTCAATCAGTGCTGTGGCTCCCCCTCACCGAACGGCAGCGGATCGAGCGGTGTTGAGGCATCTTCCTCCAGAAGCGTTCAAATTCAAAGGCATCCAGCTGGTGCCCGCTAACCATGGCGGAAGCTCCTCCAGCCCCACCTTTCGACGGTTCGCAAAACGCAGTTCCCACCCCACCACCTGGGCAATCCCCAGGATTGGGTCTCCCGCCACCACCGATCCCACCTATTCAAGGTGTACGAGGTGCTCCTCCCCGAGCTTTGGTCACCGCTCCCCGGGAGGGCCCCTTTATCGGCCCCCCAGGTTATTTCGCGTCATCTCGCCAACCCCTCGGTCCTATTCCCCCTGCTTCGACCACGCCAGCTCGGATAAAACTCTTTCCTCTTCCCCCGGCTTTGGCCAGGCCATCTGGGCAACGCCCCGGACCTCTTCCCGGGTCTTTGACCAGGCCAAGTCCGGTACCCCTCTTTTCTAGTCCCCCAACTTTGGCCGCCCCAACTGGGCAACCCCCCGGTCCTCTTCCCCGTGCATCGACCATGCCAGCTCGGATAACCCTCTTTCCTCTTCCCCGCGCTTCGGCCGCGCCATATCGGCCACCCCCCGAACCTCTTCCCGGGGCTCCGGCAACGCCAACTCTGCAACAGCCCAGTTCCGTTTCCCCGGCTTTGGCCACGCCAACCCGGATGACCCTCGGTCCTCTTCCCCCGGCTGAGGTCGCCCCTAATCGGCAACCCCCCGGTCTTCTTCCAGGGGCTCCCGCCACGCCAGCTCTGCAGCACCCCTGTTTTCTACCCCCGGCTTCGGCAACGCCAACCCAGCTACCCCGCGGTCCTCCTCCTACTTCTTCGGCCCAGCCGCCTCGAGAAGCCCTTGCCGTCGAGCCACCAAACGAGTACGCTGAATTAGCCGCGCCAACGACGACCGGGAGCAGCGAGCAGCAGCAGGAGGGGGCCGGCAGCATACCCACGGTGCGAGGCGTGCCAACCGAGTCTTCCATGAAAGAGTACTTGTTAGCGGTCAAGGCATACGAGCAACAGGTGGGGCCAAACATTCTGCGAGGCAAGATGTACATCGAGAGCCTGCCTGCGCACGCTGCGCCGCCTGAGCAAAGGTTGTCTACGAGGACAGTGGCGCCAGAAATGGCAGCGCGTATGGCGCCCGGACCGGGGTGCGGGTACAACATGGCAATGGGCGTAGGGCCGGGTCAACCCTGCGGATACGGAAGGGAGATGCCGAAGGCCGGCGGCTACGGCGAAGCGGGTAGGCCTATGGGCCGCGGCTATGACGTGGATAGGCCAATGGACGGAGGCTATGAAGACGCGGGTAGGCCAAAGAGCGGCCGCTACGGCCAGACCATGGCCCCGGAACTATGCTCTAGTGGGACGAGTTCAGCTGCACAGCGTCGCCGGGAGACATTTAAAGACTTCGACGAAATGGGCACAGCGCTGAAGTTTGCGGAGCTCGTCGAAATGTGGCCTCAAGACAAAAGGCCAATGGCAATGGGAGGCCGTTTAGAAGAGATTATCAACCTTCCCCGAAATTACGAGGGACCAATGGCCCCGTCTGGCAGTGGCTATGCTGGGCAGCCCATGTGGGGGCGTGATAGTTTTGAAAGACCAATGAACGTTCCATGGGGGTTCGGAAGACAGCCCATGTCTGGATACGACAAGCCGATGCGACTGCCTCCCGATTACGGTGGCCCGACACATCGCTACGACCATACACCAGATCGCTATGACCGTTCAGCTGATAGCTACGATGGTCCACCGCCAAACGCGAGGTATTACGGAAGACGTGCTTTCTGTGGTGAAAATTCGCGAAGCATCAGGGAAGACTACGAGCCCCCAAGGAGGGCTGCGGCAATGCACCGGCCGCAGGAAAGGGCATTGGACCTGTTACGCAAGATACGGGAGGACATCGAGGAACATTTCGCCGGCAGCAAGTTCCAGAAAATCCACGGAGAAGTCGCGGGCGGCTATGAGACTGAGGAGGATTGCCGGGTGAGAGGCGGCAGTCTGCCGGAGAGCAGGACAACGTTCACGCGAAGCTTCTGCGAGGACGACGGCGAATCCAGAAGAGCAAGGCGAACAAGCTCGCCGACTCGGCGCTTCCGGGACGACTACGACGTCCCCAAGGGAAGCCCGTCGCCACGGAGACAACCCTCGAGGAGGCGGAAGGAATCGTCCTCTTCGTGTTCCTCATCCTCCGACGGCAAATTGCCAAGTTCGCGCACCCCTCGTCGACGCAAGGATGATACTACCAAAAGCTTTAAGTTTCCGTCAAAGCGACGGTCTAAATCTAGGACCGAAAGGTCGTCTTTGCCATCGAACTCTTCCTCTCCACGCTGCTGAAGACGTGGGGAGGGCAAATTCGCGGAGAAAAAGTTTTCCTCGTCTTCCTCCAACTCCTCTTCGGACGGTCGGCGAGGAGAGAAAAAAGGCAAACGAAGCGTCACCGGGCGGATGTCATCCGATGCGCAGAAGGAACTGGAGAACATTCGTAAACATTGTGAGTCGGTAGTGAAATCCCTCAGCTTCGCGCGGGGTAGCAACGGCTGCCCCTTCCTGAACCTGCTGGGTATACGGCCGCGTGAACCGGAGGGCCTTGAGAGACTGCCGGCGAGGAACGCTGCCGAGGCGCTTCCAACGTGCGGGGTCGATGAGAGGCACCGCTCGCGAAATTTTGCCGGCGAGATGGTGGCGTACAACGGCGTCTCGAGACCGGTGGCGAGGAATTTTGGTGGTGGGTTGGTGGCGAACACAGGCGTCTCCACGCCGACATTGAAGAACTTTGTCCCCGAGGTGGAGGGCTTTGATGGCGACGTCCAGAGGCCGCCATCGAGGAGCTTTTGTGGGGAGGAGCAGCGCATGTTCTTCGGTGGATCTGTGTACAGATACGAGAGCCAGCCATAGACTTTGAACAGGGATTTAAAATTTTTAACTTGCCTACTTTAGTACTCGCACATTTATCTTAACCTCTTTCAAGTGCGTTTGGTACCATATTGTATTCTGCACACTGCTACTACTGCACTTCACGGTGATTTCATTTCGCTCACTGCATCTGTCAACGCACTGCCCTAGAAGCCTCTGGTACAAATTAGTGTCTGGCTGCTTTCAGTCATTGCTCTGTACCGCTTACCCCCAATCAACTTCACCGCCGTTAAGGCGCGGTAGCGGAAGAACAATAGCCATCATGGCGTATTTGCAAAAACACTTGTTCTGCCTCCCCATACGCACAGCCCATTACGGAAAACTTTGCATCCAATGCTGGGAATGGACAATCAGCCGACCACCGGGGTAAACGGATGGCAACCGCGCGGGAGAGGCAGGGCTGCAGAATAGGGGATAAAACTTAAGGACAGAGTCATATGGAAGAATCAGTAACTTGGTGGAGGGAGACTTCTATGGAAGGCACAGTAACTTTGTGGATTGATGGCATGATAGAAAAAATTGGCGGCAGAAGCGGGTTCGGACAGCCCAGTGTAATTGCCGTCGAAAGTGTGTGGGAGATGCCTCGTCCCTGATGATAATGCTGGTGTGACGATGATGATGACAGCGCATAGCATTCCTCTCGACGGCTAGGTTGCTTGTATGTAGTTTGAGGGAAAATGAAATTAGGTGCAGTGGAGATATTTTGAGCTCGACAGGGAACTCATTAGAACCCACTGCGGGGAAGGAGTACAGGGGAGTGAAAGGATAGAACAAAGAAACTAAGGGAGTCCGGCTGCAGCCACTGTGTGAAGCCGGTCGTCTCCAGGTAATGTATCTCATGGGCGAACACTTCCCTTTCGTTTGCCGGAGGTTCGTTTGGGAAGAGAAGGTCCTACATTCCGGCGCAGGGAAGTAATTGACGCTGGAGCACTCGGTGAAGTTCTGCTCTCGGCGCCACGTAGACAGCTCAGAAGAATAGATCCTCAAGCGTTTCTGGTTGCGAATAGTACGCACATGTAAGGGAGTCTGATGAAGCTTATTTTTTCTTCATCCGATAGTGCACAACATCGCTCGACACGCACCTGCCGGGCTGCTTATTTCCAAACGTATGTATGTATGTATGTATGTATGTATGTATGTATGTATGTATGTATGTATGTACACATGATGATGGGTACATTTTATCATCATCATCGTCATATAGGGCTTCAAGTCGGTGAGGGCAACCCCCCACGAAAAAAATGAGAACTCTCCGCCTATGGGTGTAGCCACACATGCAAAAATAATTTTCGTGTATTTCGCACATCGCCTTCAATTTGTAAAATAAGTCTGTTGCAGAATATTTACGCAAATATCAACCCTTATAAAACAAAAATACCTCATCAATGTTTCTGCCTTCAGTATCTTAAAGAAGTAGTGATACGAAATTTCAAAGCTGAGATAACTATGTAAATTGATTCCTGTTTATCAGGAGATATCTCCCAACAAGTTTCAGCAGTAGCCATTCAGTATAACATATTTTAAATACATTTTAATCTTTGCCCGCAAGAGAAAGTCCAGGGCGGGCCAGCATGACATCGTCTCTGCTCCTTGCCCCAAACTGACACGACGTCGGGGCTCTCGTGACGAAACCGACGCACTGGCTGCGGTTGGCGCGCGCTGCTACACCGTATGTACATGTCATGGTTTTGGGACTGACGTCAGGCTGCCCGGGCGAGTGGGGATGGCGAAGACCTTGGCCGGTCTGGGCGATCGCGTGCGTTCAATCGCGCGCGCGTCCAGACTGGCTGTGGTGCGACAAGAATGGTGACGCCAGGTGCTATCTCCTGTCATGGCGGCCGCTCGGTGTTTTGTCGAAACCGGTTGTCAGTTTAGGTTTTGCCGAAACCGAAACTGACACGAACAAACGACGCCGTAAATGATTCTTTACGCTGCGATCGACCATCTAATGTGCCATTCTGTGATTAGTGGGCTAATAGGCACCCATATCAGCGAGAAAAAAACATAACACGAAAATTTCGTGTCAGTATTCCTTCAAAGTTAAGGAAAACTTTTAAAACTCCCCAATGTGACTGTCACACATAGGGTATAACTGTGTCCAGTGGCAAGCAAAAGGAAGCCAAGATGGTGAAAATCGTCCTTGTACAACGAACATTACACTCTCATCATCCTACCACGTTCCTCCCACTTTGTATGGCAGCCTTACATTTCATGAGGCACGTCTAGAGATCAGTAGATGCATGATAGTTCACTTGTGTCTATGCTGACAGTGGTCCCCCATCATTTCTTGTGCACATGTAAATGGTCATGCAGTATCCCATAAGTTAGTCTGGGCTTCAAGGAAACGCAGTGCAATATGATTTGTGGATGCAACAGTGTTGAAACTAAGGCAGCTTTCTCGTACATTTTTTCAGCCGTCAATTTAACGAAATTTAGTACCAACGAGAAACTTTGTAATTTTGGGTTTGGTTGGATTTTGGAATGTATGTGAAATGTCATTTACAGTATACATCAATTCAAGTACATTATACAAGCTTTACTATTACTAATACTATTCAACATGACTGTTTTTAAAGTTAATGTGGCGTGTTGGTTGGCCGGTCTGCCATGGCCTTAGCACATACTGCAATACAGTGCAACCCCGATAATACGACTTTCAAGAGACCGCGCGAAAGCGTCGTATGACCGGGGTGTCGTATGAGGGGGGTACGGGTAAATGCCGGCCTAGTAGACAGTCTCAAGCTACAGGTCGACTGGGAACTTATTTGAGCTACTATATTTAGCGTGTCCTCGCGTTATTTGCTAAAGAAGCGTGGTGTCAACGCGGCATTGAATGGCGCAGAGAGGGGAGAGAGAGTAAAGAAACTTGGGATCGAGTGGGCGAGAAAAACGGGTGTTTCGTCATCGCCGTAAGGTTCCTGGATGGTCGGATCGATGGCAGCTCCAAATTTGCGGTCCACCGGCTACTTGGACTTTGACTTTTCGCGGATGGCGTTTTGGCACGTTGGCGTTCTTCTGCCGCGTGGGGCCGTCGAAGGTTAACTCCCGACTCCCAGTACCCGCCTGCTTGCTTACGTCTGTTCAGAAAGTGGTCTGGCCCGTTTGCAGACCCTTGCACATCAAGCAGCGTTAAACGGGGGTTAAGAATAAAGAAAGGTCGAGATGAGGCGGCGAAGTGGTGTAAAAGATGGGAAAACGCCACCTTATCCCCGGCAGGGCCTGTCGAAAAAAGCGGACCGCGTGCACACGGCGTTGTATCAGCGGGGTTTTTAATGCAATGTTTAAATGTGGGGTTTGCGGGACAGCGGTGATCTGTCGTAAAAAGCGTGTCGTCGTAATTTCGGGGGACGTATCAGCGGGGTTCCACTTCGTGAGAAAACAATGAAGTGCTGGGGCCTAGCGCCCCAGCACTTCATTGTTGGGGACGGTTGTGGAGGAGCATTTCCGCGTTGTTTGGCTGCCTCTGTTGGGTGTTTACGTATTCAAGTAGTCTTGTCAGCATTTCAGAGGACGCATATAAGCTGTAATACCAGTATACACAAGCAAGTAATCACGTATTGTGTGTATTCTAAAGGGAGTGCCCGCATTATGCATCGCTCTTGGCCAGGCATAAATTGCGGCTGTTTCAAACTTGAGCAAGACTTTAATTACAAAAAAAGTTGTCAGGCCAGTGGATGGCATTATCACTGTTCTTTTGAGGATCTGTACACCCCAAAGAAGGGCGTCTGTTTCTTGGTGTCTATGAGGAAGTCTTCTTCACCCCCGAGCCCTCACGAGACCTTGTGGATGACGCAAGGGGCGGGCGACGTGCAGGACGCTTGGCCGCTCTTGCAGGAGGGCATGGACGGCCCCATCGCCCACTTGTCTGTGGTGGCGTCATAGATTTCCACCGTGGACAGGTATTCCTGGCCGTCAAATCCACCTGCAGGGAATAAAATGCACTCCGTAAAGGGGCCATGCTGACAAAATCCAAGTTTGTTTTATTCGAAATATTTAGTGTTTTATAGTGCCCTCAGCATTTGTCCGGCAGCAAACGATGCTTTATTCACTGAGAAATTAAACATTTCATGCCGAAATTCCCCATTCTCCCGCTGAATCGTATGTTTTCGTGACATCGACAATGACGTATGCAGAGCGGGGCCTTAAAACTAAAGACAGCCTGCTGATGAGGGCTGCTACCATCTCTCAGACGCCCGCTAGGTTATCTTGTTTATCACACTTTCATAGATGGCGCTGCAATACCGCGGAAGTGTCAGTGTTCGCACTTTGCGTCTGGCTGGACTTGTACACCTGCCGTATTCTTATTACAGTTCATGCGATCCGATCACACTATGGCCCCCCTAATTGTGGGGTTTCTTACCCAAAGCATAGATCTTGCCATCGAGAACTGCGGCACTCAAGGCGCTTCGGCGCGTGTTGAGTGGGGCCACCATGTCCCACACGTCGAGTTCCGTGTCGTAGCGCTCCACTGAGCTCACTTGTCCCAGCCCATCGTAGCCTCCAATGACGTAGATGTATTTGCCGAGGGCAACGGTTCCTGCGTGATACAAGGCGTAAGAACTGCTCTTTAACACCACTCACAACTTGGGGTAATTACTGACATGCGGGCTTGTTTGTAAACGTGGGTAAAACTAAGCACCTGCCACCACAGCACTCACGTGCAGTTTGGAAGCCTCCGTTATTAACACGAAAGTGTTTTATGCCCGGGTACACTAAGATCTGACCAGCGTCATATCCGTCACGTAAATGACGTCGCCAGAAAAAGTTGCATTGACGCGGCTGCGCTCGTATTCGAGCCACGAACTCTCTCGCCTCAACGGGAGATACACAGCGCTAGCTCTGCCCACTGCGCAACGAATTCAATTGCAAGTAGGTGTACGAACGCGCCTTATATCTTTCCCATTACTTTCTTCATTCAGATGACGTCTAGGAGATGCTGCCGTCTAGGAGAAGTGGAGCGAAGTATCCTCGGTTACAGCTTAAGAACGGCAACGGAAATTGTCGCTGTGCCTCATCACCGTAGCCGGATGTTACTCCGCGCGGCGCAAGTAGGGCGTTACTGGGAATATTTTGAACATGCCGTGAGCCATTCCCGTGATTTTTGGTACTTAATATGCTTATAAACGACGCCAGCGACGACAAACGAACTGCGTGAGACAAGGCAGACCATATCACGCATTCATAGCAAACCCCTTTCAAAACGCGCGCACCCGTTGACATCCGGGTCCGTCGCTTAGGCGAAGGGATACCGTACATGAGCAGTTGCTGTTCTTAACTTGTTTCCGCGTATACTTCATTATGACACTAATGAGCGCCGACAGTTGGCGCCTCGATGCCAGCGTCTTCACGTACGAACGAGACGCGGGTGAATGGAGGCACCCTCCGCCACCTACTGCTTTCGGTTTCGGTTCCGTTTCGCATGGTTTTCAAGGGGCTGTGGTTTCAGTCGGACTTACGCAATGTTCCTGCGCGTGCAATCGTGTCTAACGTTGATGCGTCTAACGGTGCCATACCGACGTAATATAAATAGCGATGTGCAAGTTCATATGGATGCACAATAAATGTTCCTGTGAAGACACGTTTCACTTTCGTGTTTTGCCGATTCCTGCGAAAGAGGCATCAACCACATTTTTTTAGAGCTGTCACTACCTACGCTGTCTAGTTTTGCAGTCGATGCTCTTTCGAGGGAAATTTCTGCCGACATTGATGCAACCTCATTTATATGATATCGCATTGTCAAGTACGTCAATGGGCATGGGTGGATCGAGGAAAACATATTCAAGAGATGTGCGGGAAGGGAGCCCGTCCTACCTTCCACTCTGCTAACAAGAGAATATGATGTTAAACATACAAAAGCTGGGCTATAGGAGCGGGCTCCTGGTTGGTTTGGAACACTGGGGGTCTCAAACGTGTCATTGTCAAGCACACACTGTGACCTGTTTTTAGCCATCATTTTCATGCCTCAAAGCAGAAGGCCTTCGTTAATACAACGCAGCCCTCCCTCGAAACCTTGTCGTGCACTTTGGATTGGGGGCATAAGTTGTAATCCTGTCTCTAGGGCATGATAAGAATGTTAAAGCGATTGGGATATGATGTTGTAAAACTAAGCCTGTATTCTAGGCCTTTTTCACCCACTTCTATAGTGTAGTTGCCAGCGTGCACCCATTCGATTCCTAGCGGCTGGTACAAATTTCCAAGCGTTGCAAATAAATCTACACTCCTCCACTACGACTCTGTCAACCCCTTGACGAGCGAAGACAAAGATATATGTTCTGTTTCGCACGCACTCGAACCGCTGTTCACCGTGTTTTACGGAATGCTGCTGCGAGTTCGCCTAACACTGCCATCTAAAGGACACGAAACAAGGCCTGTTATCTGATCCCCTTTGACTCTGCGCGTGAGCTTTAACCCTTTGAATGGTGATAACGCGGCGCACTCGCTGGGCCCGAAGGTAGATAACTCTGCGTAACGTATTGTAATTTTTCAGATATAGAACAAGAATTGCGTTCCTGATTCGGAGTAGGTTCTGGTGCACGGCCGAACGCCTAATGTAAATGATGAGTCGCTGAAACACAATTCGCAGGGGGCTCGCTCAGCTGCCTGTGCCATCCCCTGCCAAACGGCCTTTCTGGCTGCTCCAAACCTGCTCCAAAAGGCGTTTATGGCTGTTTCAAGCCCGTTACAAAAGGCAATTCTGCCTGCTCTGCCTGCTCCAAGCACTGCTCCCAAACCCATGTACCCTGTTACACCCCTGTACTGAGGTAAAAAATTAAAAAAAAAACGCATTTAGGTTTATTCAGTTTCCACTAGATGGCGCTAGCTTTAGCAAGAAAGTTTTTTAACACGAAAGCCTTTTATTCCCAGATACACGAAGATTTCACATACGTCATATCCGTCACGGAAGTGACGCCAGTACAACGAAGCAAGCGGCCTGTAAAGGAAGCAGCCCTACACACAGGGTCTTCTTGCAGGGAAGCAACCTTTATAACCAAAGAGTACGTTATACTTAGGGTAATGAGGACGCCCTTTGTGGTGACTGCGGCTACTCTAGCTCATATTATAATACAGTGTGGGTGAAATCCCAAACTTCCAGCACCTGGCATCCAGAGCGAAGGCTCTCTGTTCACCTGATGGATTCCCGGACTAGGGAACCACTCCCACTTTAGAAAGCTCGAATAAACGTTTCTCTCTCTCTCTCTCTCTCTCTCTCTCTCTCTCTCTCTCTCTCTCTCTCTCTCTCTCTCTTATACTTCGGGTTGTTCGTTTTCGGGTTTTATAATTTAACACGAAAGTGTTTTATACCGGGATACACCAAGATTTCACTGACCTCATATCCGTCACGGAAATGACGCCAGTACACCTTTGCCGAAGCGACCCGCCAGCAGGACGTCGCTCGCCAAGCACACCCACAAGACAGTTGTCGACCCGCAATCCTGCTCAGCTGCAGATTTCGCTGCACATTTCACTTTCGTGTTTTACCTATTCCTATGACAGAGGAATCAACCACAGTTTTTTTATTTCCGTGCAGTAGTGACATATTTCTACGATAAGCAAACTAGGCCGGTGTGAGCATTAGTATATATTTGTAAAGCTTCCCGTATTGGTGCACGATGGTTTCTAAGTCCCTGGGTCATGAAGCAAGTCCCGTAGGAATGTTTACAAATGAGTCCCCCCCTTAGTCCGCGTCAGGACGCGCCAGGCAAGCTCCACTACTCGCCTGCTCCGCTGCGGGGCACCTTGAGCGGCGCCACGACGTCCCAGCGGTCCTGCTCGGGGCAGTAGCGCTCCACGATGCCGAACTTGGTGCTGCTGTCGCAGCCGGCCACGGCGTACAGCCGCCGCCGGACAACCGCCGCGCCCAGGCCGTACCGGGACACGGACAGGCTAGCCACGCTCGTCCATTCGTCGGTCACCGGGTCGTACCTGCGCTCGTGAGGGCGTTGAGGCCGCAGCTATAGGGACACATCTTGGATAGAGCAAGAAATGGTGAGCGTAAACCCCGAGAGGACATGATAGGGACCAAATATTGGTTGTTCTCGCTGGTAAAATTCTGCATAAGCGGCTTGACGAAGCCCAAAAAACTACTGCAGGCGACTTTTTTCTTATAGCAGACAAGAGAACCTGTCCCTGCTCGGTACAGGGTTGGCGACCGACACTACGACGCGTGCGCAGAATAGTCCAACCCATGGTTGTGCGCACGAGCTGTCACCCCTGTGGTGTCCTTCCCTATATATGCTTTCTTCCTACTGTCATTCTGTATGTTGCCTTGATCAGCTTTGCCTTGATACTTGGGCCTCGCAGGTTGAACAACTCTATCAAGATCAACTGAATTCCATCTGCACCTGTTGGGCAATCTCTAAAGACACTTGGTTTTTTAAATTGATGTTGCCTGAACTTCATCATCATCATCATCATCATCATCATCATCATCATCATCATCATCATCATCATCATCACCAGCCTATCTACGCCCACTGCAGGGCAAAGGCCTCTCCTATTATTCTCCAATTACCTCGGTCCTGTGCCAACTGTAGCCAATTTATCCCCGCAAACTTCTTGATCTCATCTGCCCATCTAACTTTCTGCCGCCCCCTGCAACGCTTGCCTTGTCTAGGGATCCACTCTGTTACCCTTAATGACCAGCGGTTATCTTGCCTGTGCATTACATGCCCTGCCCACGTCCATTTCTTCTTCTTAATTTCTACTAATATGTGTTTAACACCAGTTTGCTCCCTGACCCACTGCGCTCTCTTCTTGTCCCTTAATCTTACATATCTGTATACCTCTCGGCTTCTCTCGTTACACTTGCTCAAGTAATAGGTTGTTCATTCGCGCAGGAATTTCCGCTAAGGATTAATTGCACATGAAATAAGGACAGCTCTTTCTTGGTATCTGACATTCATCGTCATCTCTCGTTTTCTTCACGACTCTCGTGTTAGCCGCCACGCCTTCCACATGGCCTTGGAATGTTTCGCATGCAATTCTTTTCCAGCCCCCGCATGACTGCACATGTTGTTGTTGTTGTTGATCCTGATAATTAATGGCGCATACCCAATCAGGGGATCGGCCAAACAACAGAGGATTGTAAAAATGAATGGTACTCTTATCAATTCACGACACGCCTAGGAATGATAATTTAGATCAGTTGGTTTTGAGAAGAAAAAAAAAACTGGAAAATTAAAGCGAGGATGACCAATCTCAATCATAAAGAGAATCGTTTAGAATTTTCAATGTAGCGCAGGAGAGCAGAGCATACATCCCGGCGGCAAAACCCCGTTTCGGATGCCCCGAACGATAGTATAGCCGGCCCTGTTAGTGATATACCCAAACTGCAACGTTCACTTCATTTTTCTTTTCGTTACTTGTCCAAGCTACCGCACTTCCAGTTCTCTTTCCAGTTTCAATCCCCTTTTCGAACCATTCAACGTCACGGCATGGCTGAACTCCTGGCTTCCTTGTGCTGGATTTTCTACGCTACTCTATTGTTTCTTGATTTCACCGTTCCACATGCTTTGTGGCCTTATCTTCCCTTTTTAGCAGTTTTTACCTTCGCCTCCGTTACGTTTCTTTGCACACATTACATCACTTTTTAACAGCGGAGCTGTTTTACGAGCCGTAAGGTCGCCGTTGCAGGAAAAGATACCAAGAGATGCCGAGCGTCGTGAGCGTGTATCTCGCGGCGACCGCCGAGCGTCCTCCGCACGCGCAGTGGCTGTAGCAAAGCAAAGAAAAACTTGCAAAACCCCGAGGAGCGCGAAAATGCTGAGCGCTCGTAAGCGCGTGCCTCGCGGCGACCGCCGAGACCCCGGCTAGCACAGTGGCTTAAAAAAAACAGCGTCCACGTAATCAAGGCAGCACTTGCTCGGAACGAGAGAGACACGTCATAGCGTACGCCCCTCGTTCGTTCTTCCTCTTGTCGTCATGCGCATGCGCTCACACCCTGCTTGGGAAAGGTGATCAGGCCCACCGCGTTCTCTAGAAGCCTTTGAGGATTAAAACTCATTACATCGAAGACGTCGTCTTCTTCACCACAACGAGTACAAGCACCAGATGTGTAAATAAACATGATACTGAAACAAACTATCCGTTAATGCTCATCTACAACAGCTTCGCCATTCAAGTCTTGCACGTGATTGCAAGCTTCCCTGTATTTTAGCACGGTCAATTTGGTGTAAGACGCCCTTCTTTGGCAGACCACACGAATCTGACAATTTTCGCCTTGTTCCGTGTGTATCGTGATCGCCGCTGCCGACTCCTGTTTTCATGTTAGCCAACCCCTCAAAGCAGGCTTCACTAATTTTTACTGAACTGTCGCTGACCAATACCAGTGTGGTTCGTGCGTCACCTTCATCCGTCCTCTTTGCAGTGTTAGAGTGCTGGCATGTAATCCTAACAGCGTGCACCTTATCAGGTTCGTGACGTCGGGTAGTTTCCACGGACAAGCGGGCGCCGCACCTTTCGACGCTGCTAAGGCAGTTCGTCCCGTGCGAGCCGGCGATGGCGTAGAGCAGTCCGTCGAGTACGGCGACTCCGAGCCTGTGCCGGGGCTCCTCCATGGGGCAGCGCTCGGTCCACTGGCGGCGCGCCGGGTCGTAGCAGTGCACCGTGGGCACGTCCTCGCCCAACTCCGTCGGCGGCTTGAGCACGCGGCCTCCCACCACGTAGAGGAGGCCCGCGAGGAACGCCCCTCCGGGGCCGCTTCGCTCGAGGGGCAGCGGAGGCAGCGAGCTCCAGGAGCGCGACTCTGCGCTGAAGCAGTCCACGGTGCTCAGCGAACGCAGCAGGTATCCGCCGGCCACGTACAGCAGCGACGGCACGCTCGGCGAGCGCTCGTGGCAGCAGCTGTACCGACGGTGCAGGGTCAGGTCCTGCGTGAAACGCGGCCCGAAGCTGGGTGGGACGAATGAAGCGTTTCCAGTACAAGAGCGGACAGGAGTGCAGGAACGGGGAAAGAACAAGATCAACGCAATCTACATAGCTTGGGAGTGGCCAGGTTGGTGCTTGGACATCTTGAAATGTATAGCAGCGCTAGGGAACACTAAAACGTACGAAGAAAAAAAATTCCGCAGCACCTTGCACTAATGGTGCAAGGCTGAACAAACAGCAGAGCTGTGGGTGGACGGTGGACCTAGCTTCTCGCCACACTACTGACAGTGGATCCCAGGATAGAGAGAGCAACCGGACACCAGCAGTGAAAAGCCGTTTTGGATGGCACTGTAAAGCAAATACCATTAAAGTATGTACAGTGTTTTAATATGTAGCAATCGTCATCGTCTCCCGGCGGCACAGCCACGTACGGTAAATCGTCTTGTGGCGCGTCCGCTCGAGCATTTACTTGCAGGTGCCTCCCGAGTATCCTTATTTGCCTCCACACGACCACCTACATTGCGTGGACACAAGGGCTCTATCGCCGTTTGTTTCTGGAATTTATCCGTGAAGCTGACCTTTACTTATTTATCTGATGGGCCGTCGTTCCCGGGCGAACATTCATATGCTTCGACAAATTAGTAACAGGTGCCACTTTTTGTTGAATGGTGTCGGTTATATAGTGTTTGTAAGCTATATTTCTGGACTGTGCGAATGTACATACTATGTGCGCTGGTCACCTTTTCTTTTCGCAGTGTGCGGGGCTGCCTTAATGTGTCTGTTTTATTTGTACTGATTCTGATTTATTCTTGTTATTGGTGCTTCAACTGTTCGCCATTAGCTTGCTGCCTTGCGATTTGGGTATATGTGGAGAGTTTCGTTTTGGGCTAAGTGTCACTGTTTTTTTCTTATCTACAAATTGGTTTTAATGGAAGAATACCTTTGGACTTACGCTTCTTATTATTTATTTTTTATTGGCTGTTAACCTGGCATAGCTTGGCTCGAGGGGGTTTTGTTCCCCCAATTTTTTTGTTTCTTTCTTTCGGGGAACCAAGGAGGTTGCGGGGAACACGGAATAAATAAAAGAATAAAGGGTGGCATCATCCAGCCCTAGCAGGGTAGTCAGTAACGATGCACAAACTGCAACAGATCACATAATCACGACAGATGACACAACAGAAGGTGACACATCGCAACGGATGATATTGTCGTAACATAAAATGACAGTCACAACAGACCTACCATTAGACATAGGGGATCATAAGCTTGAAATAAAATCTACTGCTTTCACATTCCTACATGTAAGCAGTCACATTCCCACATGTAAATGTATAGTTGAATTTTCTCTTTGTGCCTATTGCTAGGATGGCTTGTGTTTGCAGGTTTATGCTGCTAAAACGTCAATTAAGGGCTTGACAGTTGATTGACAAGTATACAGGGATTGACAGTTGACATACAGGGCTTGACAGATGCGTCATCATCTTCGGCGCGGCGGACTCGCAGCGCGTCTGTGGCTACGCGACGACGACGACGAAGGCGGGCGCTCCTTATGTGCCATAAGCCCCTGCACAAGCCTGGACGACGCCGGACGGTCGCCGCGAAGCACACGCTCACGTGCGGTCGCGATTTTCTGTCTCCGCCGGACAGATTTGTGTCGGCCTAAACAGCGATGCTGTTAAAAAAAAATTAGTGCCTTTCCACTCTGTGAAGAAGGATGGCCTGCAAAGCTGGACGCAGTCCGCGGAGTGGACTGTTTATGGTAAACACGCTTATCGTAATTTGCGATGGAGCATATTTTTTAGCCAATTAGTCGAATAAACCTCTCACGGATCCAAACTTTGCTCTTGCAGATAAACATGCAACTGCCTGTGTTCCTCCCACGTCATAAGCATCTTACTGTTTGTCTAAGGCCGGGTTCAGACTGTTGCCGCAACTGTCGTAATAAATTTAAAGAATGACGTCATTTCACGTTTGAGACAACCGAACTGCGTGACATGGCATTTTTTACGTCCATAAATAACGATACGGTTTTTGCGTCGGTAATCTGAACGTAGCCCAACACACAAACCCAATTTGCTCTACCACTAAGGACTCCGGAAAGGTCCCATTGGTCCGTTTAACATCCACGTTTTAATCTCTCCCCAGCACAACGGACATGCCTAAAAACTTGCGCACGCATAAACCGGCAACCGGTCCTGTGCGCGTGCTTAGAAGTGACAAACGCCGTCGAAAATGTCCCCTGAAAGCCCTCTGAAGAAGTGATATTGACTCACGCCGGCGTTCCAAGCGGTCAATTTGCTGTTCATCGTGGAGGGATTCGCCGCTATTCCACGTGCTGAACTTGGGCTGTAACGGCGGTGCCAGCAGCGTTCCGTTGTTTTTGCACCCATTCGCGCTTGTTTTCGGCCGAACGCTTCGATTCTTGCTTGCTCTACTTCCTCCAAACGAACTGCATGCATCTGTCCCATGACGATCTGGAAGCCCTTAGAGTTTTATTCTCGCGTACAAACATGTGGCTGTCCGTTTCCCTTCCCCCTGGTATGCATCTTACTGTGTGTGTAAGATGTCTGTGTAACACATCAACCCACACCCGAACCACTCGATTGAGGAAGGACAGCCGACTAACCGCATTGAGCCATGTAATGTCGACATCTAAATACCAGCACAAGCGGCATTTCATCGGTAGCTGCGTGAAGCCTAGCTGTGCGTGTACGACCCCCTTTTTCTACCCGCAAACCGTGCACGCATAAACAGGTAACCGGTGATGACGCATACTTATGCGTGGAAGACACCGGCGAAAATGAAGCTGGGAAGGCCTTCCAAGCTGAAAAAGAAATATGGGCTCAAGCCAGCGTTCCAACTGGAGAAGTTTCTCTTCTACCGGTATGGATTCGCAGCTACTTGGCAAAGTGAATTTGAGTGGAAACGGTGACGCCGGCTTTTGGTCGGTTTAGGCGGGAAGCCCTTTGGCAGCCGTTACCTGGGCTGCCCGCGTAACCGAGATAGCGAACGCAGCAGCAACGAAAGAAAGTAAACGGAGGGTAGCGTCTAGCGAAGGGTGAAGTGGAGTACGACACGTGGGGCTACGGCGTCATCTCTCTCACTGCATTTCCCTCACACATGTTTCAGGTATTGCCACCAAGGAGCGCCCTCCCCTTGAACCTTTCACCAGGCGCTGTTCCTTTCTCCGGTAATCCAAACCGCGTGGCGTTTGGGCGGAAGGTTCAAACACGATATGCAAAAACATGCTGACTGCTCCCTTGTGCGAGGCTAACCCGAACCACGTGAAATTTGCGCGGGAGGTTTAAACACGATTTGCAACATGCTGGCCGGCCGCGGCGGCGGCGCACTGTGAGGTAGCAGAGGAGTAGCGCACGCCGCCGTACGTTCGCTGATTACGCGAACACTTCCTGATCCGCAGCAGAAATGCGCCGTGACCGAGAAGGAGAATTGGCGCCGCGCACACATCTCATATTAGGGAGTGTAATAATCGTCAGCACATTTTTTTGCGCCCATCCGTGCTTGTGTTCATTTTTCGCAATCACCTGATAACCGCATACCGCCGTTAGCTGCCGACTGGGCAACTAGCCAAAGGGGCATTGGTGGAGGCGAGGGGGAAAATATTTGTGAAAAGGGTGTCAGCAGTGGTGAGGAGGAGCCCCGGAGCGGCGCAGAGTAAATCGATTACCCCGGAATTAAAACCGGGGGGGGGGGGGGGGGGGGGGGGGGGGGGGAGGGTGAGACATATACTGCTTTGCAGTGAAACTTTGGGACCAGTTCACCCTGTCGAGCTTCCCCGACCGCTGCAGCGCCTGTGCCACATTCTTTTCCCTTTGTCCTCATCCGCAGTCTTTTATCTTGTCACCAGGCAGTGTCCCCAATACCCGTCCACGATACCCTCCTGTAGTAGCGCGTGCGGTGGATGTAACGAGAGCTAGGGGTAAACAGCTTCGCTCTACAAAGGACGGGAGTCATCGTCGTACGTTTTTCTCTTTCCCAGCGCTCTCTTCTACATTTCAACATGCCCAAACAAAATCTGCATGGCTACCTTTGTCCCTGTCTGCACTGCACGGTGTCAGTGCACTGATACATGTTGAATGTGAAGCGTTTACTGGGGTGACTAAAAGAGCTTCATGCGTCACCCGTATGAAACGCATACCTCGGCTCATGCGCAGATACTTTAGAACTGAGCTTACTGTGACACTTCCCTGAGGTTCGGCGGCCCGAAGGCACCGAAGGCAAAATAGCACTGATTGATCTTGGCTGACCACGCTGCGCCGTCGGTGCTACAGCGCATCTCCTTCACATACGCCATGAAAGTAAGCTTTCTTCCCTCCATGTCCTTCGCAATACCACTAGCACACCATTCCTGTTGCGGCCACGTTCGTTTGAGGGCGCTTGAAACACAGCTGGAGCGTCAGCTTTTGCTAAAGTGAACTAAAATGTTTTTCGCTCTGCGACATCCTCACGGTAGAGTGGAGGTTCCTCCATCGCATAGCGCTGCAAAACCGTATACACACAACACAACACACGCCCCCCCCCCCCCCCCCCCCCCCCCCACAAAGGATGGCAGACCGCTGCAAGCATTAGTGAAGAACAAAGGCAACTGGTTGCGTGTATCAGGAAACCGGGTGGAGGCATCACCAGGGGCCCTCTGGAATGTGGGGTGTGCAGGCCCACGCAAGCGCATAATAAATAATACCTTTTAAGTGCGGACAACTTTAGGGGTCCGGCTTGTCGTGGTAGATCGTCCATGGTGACGGCACCTAACCACCGCAGACACGCGGTGTCACGCACCCAAACAGAGTCTTCGAAAAGACCACTGCTTCCCCTGTCCGTGATCGAACCAGGGTCCCTCACGTTACGAATTCGATGTCAACGCCACGGGCCGACTTCTGGAAGATCATCCGCCCGCCCATCGGGTGGACATTGTGTGGACTCCCGCCCACTCTGCACTGACGGGAAACAGTTCTGCTCATCAACAGGCTCGAGACCTCACTCAGCGAGCCGCTGAGACCGGGGCTGTTTCCGCACCTCTCCTCACCTACCAAGAAATCACCCAATACTACCGAACCACGAGACAGACCTTCCCCAGTCCTCACACATCTTTGACCAAAAGCCAAGAAATCACACTCGGACAAATTCAAGGAGGTACTTTTCCTAACCCCATCCGTATGCATTTACTCTTTCCTGCACAGTACTCTGATAAGTGTAAATTATACCAGGAACCAGGAACCCTGAACCCGCCCCCTTTTCCTGAGCAGTGGGAGATACTGCTGTCCAGCTGTCGACCTGAGGACCAGCTCCTGCTTGTGACCAGGGCTACGGCAGCCTAGACAGCACATGCGTGCTCCTGGTCTGAGGAACCACTCTCGCCTTATTGCGTAATAAAGTTGTCTCTCTCTCTCTCTCTCTCTCTCTCTCTCTCTCTCTCTCTCTCTCTCTCTCTCTCAATTCCATTTCGCCATAGAGACACACGTTACTCGTGTGCAAAGTGTGGGGGGCCATCTTTGCGGCGCGGCGTTGCCACGGAGGGTGGCGTTGCGAGGGCGCAAATAAAAACACAATAATATAAAATACTGAAAAAATCACGAATTAACGCATTAATTGCCACAAATTAATGAAAACTCAGTCCAGTGTTTCTTTATAGGTGTTTTTAGAGGCTGCGGCGTCCTCTCTCGACTACTTTCGGTATCAACGCCTAGCTCATACTGAAACTAGTCGAGAGAGGGCGCCACGGCCCCTCTGGCGAATCACTGCTCCGCACTTGGACAGCTTTTACGTTAAGTTGAACTGCTTTAATTCTTTCCCCGTCCCTAGACTCCTCATTCATTTCTTCCATCGTGGTCAGTAGTCCCCCTTTCCAGTAAAGGTTCCTTACACTACTACTCGCTCTCTCTAGTTGCTTTACCTGTTCTCAACCAGTTCCGGACTTAGAGGCTGACTGTGCACGTTCGCGCTGTCCCCTGCTTCGCGCGCGCGCGAATAGGACGCTGTCCTTGCCCACCTGCAGGATCTGGGCGAGGTAGTCGTTGCAGCGGGGCCTGTCCTTGAGCAGGGCGCAGTGGCTGATCTGTCTCCGGAGGAAGCTGGGCGCTAGGCGGTGACAGCGCACGGCCGCCCTGAGGGCGTGCTCGAGCTGGTCCGCGCGCGCCCCCTGGTCGTGGCGCACCCAGCGGACTAGGGCCTCGTACACCTCGCTCTCGCTGTGCACGTTCAGGGCATCCTTGCGCAGCAGCGCCACCAGCCGCGTGCACGGCAGTGACAGGAACTCGTCCAGGCAGCTCACCTGCGCGCGCGTGTGGGTACGTGGGCGTGGTCACAAAAAAATATGACCCATTCCACTCTGTGAATGTGGATCACCAGTAAAGCTTTTGAGCGCGCTACATAGAAGTTACACATAATTTAGGTGTACATCTGACATGGTTGAACACGGTACTTTGTAGATCGATGGGGCGGTGTTCGCGCTGAGAGCGCTGAGTGAACGCGCATACAACGGCACCGCAAGAAAAAAAAAAAAAAAAACACGGACGCTGCTCGGCGCAGTCGGAGCGCAGGCGCGACGCGCAGTGACCTTAGATGCAGTCAGCTCCCCCTTGTATCATTTTCTGAAGACACTCACCCTTCCTCTTTGCCCTCTCCGCACCGCTCCCCTTGGAACGAACGAGTGACTAGGCGCTTTCACTGCGCAACCGCACGAGGCGCTGGCTTGACCTTGGCTGAGCTTGAAGGTTAGACTGCCGCTACGACCCGTTTTCTGGCTTTGCACGCGGAGCAATAAGTTCGCTTCAAAACCTAGGGTTAATTGAAGGTGATGCATGCATTCTTACGCACTCAAACGGAACAGGAGCACACGACTCCTACATCGGAGGCCCACTAAAGTGATGAGCGGAATTAGGACACACGTTGTTGTGACACATCGCTCATTCCGTTAAATTACAGAGCAGTGTCCCGTATGACAAAACGGGTCATTACAATCCTCCTAAAGAGGGGCAACGGTGAATCACCGAATTGCACTGCCAACTAATCGGCCTATCATGAAAAGCGGGGTCGCGATGCCGGTCATAAATCTGCTCCTCATGAATCGGGTCATGATGATGATGACGATCCGCCTCATGACTCGGGGGTATAGTTGTGCTCTTTAATAATGAGTGGGTAACGATGATGATGTTCACTTCTCATGACGAGCGTGGTCGTGATCCCGGTCATGTTTTTGCTTGTCACGCAGAGTGTCTTGATGATGATAATGATTCATATGACTAACAGTGTATTGATCACGGTTATAATTTTACTAATTATTTTGCTTAATCGGGAGCATCATAGAACCGGGAAAGTAACGAGCCTCCAGGGAACTGTGGGTGGAATCAAGATTTCTTCGTTCAATCGGTAAATTCGTAAAAAAGCAAGTTTAGTAAGATCGAGGCTCAACTGTACATAGGGTTGTTCGTTTTTATTCTTTCACCCCGCCACGTTTCAGGAGAATCGGGTCGAACCCGACTTCTCCCCGATTGGACCTTTAGCGATCTGCACAATCGTCCGCTGACGGTCCAGCGTTCTCAACCAGTACTTGCTAGCACAGAGCACCTCAAACAGAGCTGTCGAACTCAATGAGTATTGGCATGACTCTACCGCTCACTACCTCAGGCTGGCAAACGCTTCACAGACATTGCTGTGCCTATAGAAGCTGTGTAGCTGTGAAATCTTGGTGTAATCCGGCCTAAAACACTTTCTAGTTGAAATATAAAACCCGAAAACGAACAACCCGAAGTATAACATACCCTTTGGTTCTAAAGGTTGCTTCCCCGCAAGAAGACCCTGTGTGCAGGAGTGCACCCTTTACAGGCCGCCTGCTTCGTTGTACTGGCGTCACTTCCGTGACGGATACGATGTCAGCGAAATCTTGTTGTACCCGGGAATAAAAAAACTTACGTGTTAAAAAAGGAGGGGAATGGGAAACACTGACCATGGAGAAGTGTTGCTCGACGAATCGGCCGGCGCGTTCGCCAAGGTCGCGCATTCCGTGTTGGTGTGCGAAGTCCTCGATGCCGATGCAGTTGGACGGGTCCAGCTGTCGCTCAAGGAATCTGCAGCAGGCGTTTGTTATGCGCTGCACCTAAAACGGTGCCGCTCGGAGAATCACTTCCACTGTTCCCCGCCACGCGGTAGGAAGAGAGAGAGAGAGGGAGAGGCAGAGAGAGAACGACGCACTCAAAATAACCGCGGTGCAGTATCCACGAAATAAAGAGCCAGACACGTGTGCGGAGAGCGATGCATTTCCGCACCCGCTTGTACCCCCTCCAAAACCGGTCCTGTAGCCTTTATGCCCGTTCTTGACGCTGCCGGACAGGTTTCCATAGAAGGGGAACGCGTGAGAAAACGCGTCACTCTCCGCACATGTGTTTGCCCCTTTATGCACACTGCGCGGTGCAGCACAGTTTACCTGCTTCGTTACAGGTTTAATAATAATAATATTGCTTTATTTCCATAAAATATACGGTGGATTTGTTGGGAAAAAGCCGCCCTAGGCAGCTTGACAAGCCCTAAAATCCATTGACAGAGGCAGCAGCAGGGGCGGAGTGAGAAAGAAAAGAAAAACAAAGAAAGAAACCTTTTCGAGTGCATTGTATACTCGCTATAGGGGCCCGAACGTGGGACAGGTGGCGCTGCTGGCGCCGTTCAACAGCGCCACCAGCGGAAGAAAATCGCAAAACTGAACTGGGTATTTTCTGGCGTGTGAATGTGGAGCACGCGGGTTTACGTGCAGTTTAAAAGTGCACCCGCTCGTTACCGTAATGATGTTGGTCACGTGACACGCACATTTTTTGCCAGAAACTAGGTCCGGGCGACGCGCGTTCATTTTATTACGTAAAATTTAAGTTAATTAATTAATTAGTGGTCATTGACTGGGTAAAGTCAAATTGATGTCATTAGGGCATGTGAGGTATCAAATTGAAGGTCTTAATGAGTGGAATCACGTGGGACAAGTTAAAAATTGCTTCCTGGTCATAGTCATGAGACAGTCATGTGAGTCATAGATTGGGTTAAAAGTCAAAGTGGTGCCACTAGGGCTTGTGGGGTATCGAATTAAAGGTCTCGATTAGGGGAATCATGGGGCACAAAGTAAAATTCGCTTCCTGGTCATAGTCATGAGACAGTCATGTGAGTCATTGATTGGGTTAACAGTCAATGTGAGGCCACTAGGGCTTGTGAGGTATCAAATTAAAGGTCTTAATGAGTGGAATCACGTGGGACAAGTTAAAAATTGCTTCCTGTTCGTAGTCATGAGACAGTCATGTGAGTCATAGATTGGGTTAAAAGTCAAAGTGGTGCCACTAGGGCTTGTGGGGTATCAAATTAAAGGTCTCGATGAGTGGAATCGCGTGGGACAAGTTAAAAATTGCTTCCTGGTCATAGTCATGAGACAGTCATGTTAGTCATGGATTAGGTTAAAAGTCAATGTGAAGCCACTAGGGCTTGTGAGGTATCAGAATAAAGGTCTCGATGAGTGGAATCACGTGGGACAAGTTAAAAATTGCTTCCTGGTCATAGTCATGAGACAGTTATATGAGTCATAGATTGGGTTAAAAGTCAAAGTGGTGCCACTAGGGCTTGTGGGGTATCGAATTAAAGGTCTCGATTAGCGGAATCATGGAGCACAAAGTAAAATTCGCTTCGTGGTCATGGTCATGAGACAGTCATGTGAGTCATTGATTGGGTTAACAGTCAATGTGAGGCCACTAGGGCTTGTGAGGTATCAAATTAAAGGTCTTAATGAGTGGAATCACGTGGGACAAGTTAAAAATTGCTTCCTGGTCATAGTCATGAGACAGTCATATGAGTCATAGATCGGGTTAAAAGTCAAAATGGTGCCACTAGGGCTTGTGAGGTATCAAATTAAAGGTCTCGATGAGTGGAATCATGGGGCACAAAGTAAAATTCGCTTCCTGGTCATAGTCATGAGACAGTCATGTGAGTCATGGATTAGGTTAAAAGGCAATGTGAGGTCACTAGGGCTTGTGAGGTATCAAATTAAAGGTCTTAATGAGTGGAATCACGTGGGACAAGTTAAAAATTGCTTCCTGGTCATAGTCATGAGACAGTCATATGAGTCATAGATTGGGTTAAAAGTCAAAGTGGTGCCACTAGGGCTTGTGAGGTATCAAATTAAAGGTCTTAATGAGTGGAATCACGTGGGACAAGTTAAAAATTGCTTCCTGGTCATAGTCATGAGACAGTCATATGAGTCATAGATTGGGTTAAAAGTCAAAGTGGTGCCACTAGGGCTTGTGGGGTATCAAATTAAAGGTCTCGATGAGTGGAATCGCGTGGGACAAGTTAAAAATTGCTTCCTGGTCATAGTCATGAGACAGTCATGTGAGTCATAGGTTAGGTTAAAAGTCAATATGAGGCCACTAGGGGTTGTGAGGTATCAAATTAAAGGTCTTAATGAGTGGAATCACGGGGGACAAGTTAAAAATTGCTTCCTGGTCATAGTCATGAGACAGTCATATGAGTCATAGATTGGGTTAAAAGTCAAAATGGTGCCACTAGGGCTTGTGAGGTATCAAATTAAAGGCCTCGATGAGTGGAATCATGGGGCACAAAGTAAAATTTGCTTCCTGGTCATAGTCACGAGACAGTCATGTGAGTCATTGATTGGGTTAACAGTCAATGTGAGGCCACTAGGGCTTGTGAGGTATCAAATTAAAGGTCTTAATGAGTGGAATCACGTGGGACAAGTTAAAAATTGCTTCCTGGTCATAGTCATGAGACAGCCATGTGTCATAGATTGAGTTAAAAGTGAAAGTGGTGCCACTAGGGCTTGTGAGGTATCAAATTAAAGGTCTCGATGAGGGGAATCACGTGGGACAAATTAAAAATTGCTTTCTTGTTATAGTCATGAGATAGTCACGTGAGTCACAAATTGGGTAAAAGTCAAAGTGGTTCCACTAGGGCTCGTGAGGTATCAAAATAAAGGCCTCGATGAGGGGAATCATGGACAAATTAAAAGTCGCTTACTGGTTATAGTCATGAGATGGTAAAGTGAGTCACAAATTGGTTTAAAAGTCAAAGTGGTGCCAGTAGGGCTTGTGAGGTATCAAATTAAAGGTCTCGATGAGGGGAATCACATGTGACAAATTAAAAATTGCTTCCTAGTTATACTCATGAGATAGTCACGTGAGTCATAGGTTGGGTTAACCGTGAGTGTGACGCTACTGGGGCTTGGGGGAGATCAAATGAAAGGTCTCCATCTAGAATGCTTTCATACAATCTATTTTTTGAAAAGATAACGAAGGAATATCTTTAAATAAAGTTAGAAAGATCACCAGTTTAAGTGACATCAGTTGATATTACAAGCCGACACAAGTCCGCGAAGAATCCGTATTAGGGTACAGCGCACATTGTGGGCGCGATTTTATCTTTACATAGTACTTGTTTGCCTTTCTTTATTTTAAACACAATATGAAGGGGAAATATGTTTGCTGACACGCTTTAGAAACCGTATTTTTTGGTGTATTAGTGAACTTTCTTCACTGTTGATGCGGCACTGCTGTCGAGGCCACTCTATTCGCCGCTGAATGAGCTCCCGAACCACGGTTCGCCGCTAAATATCATTCATCTCAAACGTCCTTCGGTGTTGTCGTGTAGCGCTGAAACATTGACATAAAGCAAATGTCATTCGCTCGAAAGATAATTTGATCTGCCGTCTGGGAGTTGTATAACATATGCTACACAGTTTCGATCGTAATCCATATTATTGCTCATAAAATAAAATAATATTGATAAGGTGCAGCATTTCTATGGCAGCCGCTTGTGTAACCAAGGTAATGCGGCCTTCGCAGAACACTCCGTGCCAATACACGGCTTGCACACCGTCCGCGCTGGCCGGTTGCATAATGTAGTTGGCCCAAGCGGGGCGCGATGGTGAAGTAACACAAGGGTGAGGAGGGAATGCAGTGGGAACTTCACATGTGTTGCTGTCAGCCCACCCCGGAAAATATTTGTACGGGGATCTTTCTAAATGCGGGCTGATTTTTCTGAGCCACTGCAAAAACCGTTACTCGGATTTGGGCATATATACTGTAACAGTCGAATGAAGTGAGCCTCAAAGCTAAGCTATGTGATGAGGTACAAGATGTCTAGCGGAGCTGCAGAAGGACGATCGTTGCAATGATAATCATAGCCACTTCTTTGTCTGCGCCTCGAATTGATACGGTATTGGAATGAAAGTGGGCGGATGAGTATTCATGTTCTGGAACCACACTTGTGGCAAAATAGGATCTATTGCCTTAAGCGTAAATGCAAGTAGGGTGCCATAAGCCCGCTCTATATGGTGCGAATTGACAAACGAATTCGCAGCTGCGGCGTCACTAGTGCGGCAATATGTCGTTTTGCGGGACAAGCTGAAACAATCCAAGAGATCAATTTTCGTTGCTGCCGAAGCTACAAAATTGCTTCCACACGTTCAGAGGCACAGTTGGAGAAGACGAAGCGAGAAGCGACTTAAGGAGAACCAAAGGGAGAATGGGCTCAACATACAAGAACAAGTGATTACTCCTAAGATAGCGTTACCGGTTGCACGAATGAGGTGGTCACAGCCTCTCATAAACGTTCCTTATTTTTATGGTGGAATAGTTTACAAATCGTGGTGCCAGTGTTCAGATAGTTGTGAATAGTTGTACCAAGACGACACAAACAGGTATCTGTATATTGGAATACATGCATGTCGATTTATTCATTACACTTTTAAAGAGCAGAAAAGACAGTATAGTGCTGTCACGTTAAAAGAGTAACCCTTCGAAACGTCTTGCAGGGCGCATCATGGCGCTGTTGCGCCGCGCATTCCCTAAGAAGTGGGTGACGTCGCCACGAGTACTCTTGGGGACAGTCATTCTGAACGGCGCATCACGTGACTGGCGTTACTCGTTCTGTCGGTGGCTTGCAACATACTCTCTAGAGCATGAAGTCGTTTATAACAAATTTCACTACAGGAAAGTCTGGCGCTGCAATCAGGTGCCGTCATGGGACTGCTGGAAAATATTATATTTTTACTTCACCGAACTTTCAAATTCCTCAGCTTCATGATTGACAACTCTTTTCCCGACGGTGGCTCGAGTTTCTTTTCCCCCTAGCAGCACGACGCTCCCTATCCACTACTTTGGAGCAAGCACTGCTTGCTTTCTTGAGGCGCTGCGTGTTGCTTTTTTGGGGGGCTGTTAATTCGCGCCAAAGAGCCATAGAAAAAAGAGCTCTGAACAGATGCAGCGAACGCAGGAGAGTCGGATCAAATTGAGCAAACTTCGACTGCATCTATGGTGGTTGAGGGGGAGCGGACGAGACCAGGGTGGGGGGGACACAAGGGGGTTTTACAGGCTCGGATGGCAGACGACTACTGTCTTTCGATGGCAGTTGCAGCAAAGGACGGAGATATAGGGCCTTTTTAAATTCAAGTTATGAGAGTTTACGCGCCGCGGCTGTGCACCTGGGCCACGAGGGCTCTGGATTACTTTTGAGCACCTGCGCACCTTTAACGCGCGACGAAATCTCGACATACGATCGCCTTTTTTTCTCCTCCATAAGAAAAGCAGAGATCGCGAACGGGATCATACCTGCGTCCTTGGGCTCAGCAGCATAACTGAGCCACTGCAGCGGGTGCTATTTTCAGTTACTGCTGTAAGACTGCCAGGGGATGTAAAATGCTTCCGAAGCGCGCTGGTTCGTCATGTGTATATTTGTTTACTACCATAAAAAAGTAAAGCACCATAGATATGTTTACCATCCTGGTACATTATTGTGTTGGTGCTACGTACGTTGCTTCACACGGCATATCAGCCACAAGTAACAAAGTAGCAATAAACTAACAAAACAAATGAATATATTTATTTTTTATATATAAGACAAAAGCTTCATTTCTAATTGCAAGGAGATGCCACCACAGTAGAGTTGTAATTTCCATCAAATAGTGTAGGGCGTGAAAAAAATTTTCTTTTCATGTTTTTTTAGAAAAATATCGGAAATAGAAAAAACACGATTCCAAACATATTAAAAGCTCAACATGCTTTTAAAGGGCTGCTGAAGAGCTTTTCAAAACATTTGTTGGTAGCATTCCTTTATAGTTTTCTTGACGCTAAATCAGGAAAAGGTGTTTATTGCTTGTGAAATTACACCTAAACAGCCTTTTTTTTTCGCGAAAGCAAACGACCCCTGCCCAATGTGCGGTAAGAGATGTGGCTTCCTTTCGCGATTGGGCCCCGGTAGATAACGTCCTATTCGGAAGCACCGGAGCTGCGTCGACCACTCAGCATGCAGAGCTCATTCTGTTCTCATTCCGAAACGGGTCAGAAAGTCCCCAGTAATATTGAAGACGCACAAAATCTTCCCTTAGAATAGGGGAGCTTGAAGGAAGCACAAACTGAACAAGTCTGCTCGCGGCGAGCTTAAAAAACGAATTTTCCCCGAACGACTCATGGCCGACTTTGGACTTTGGGATGCCGGGATCTTGTGCAGATATGCTATTGTCGCTTTCACTACCAGCGCGAACACACATTCCTAGCACACTTTTCAACACCCCATCAGCCCCCATCTCGAATGTGCAACTTGCTTTTTACATTCGGGAGGGCGATAACAAGCTCTAGGGCATCACTTTGACTTTTACCCCAATCTATGACTCACGTCACTATCCCATGAATATAAGCAGGAAGCAATATTTAATTTGTCCCACGTAATTCTCCTAATCGGAACCTTTAATTTGATACCTCAGAAGCCCTAGTGGCACCACTTTCACTTTTAACCCAATCTATAACTCACGTGACTAGCTCGTGACTATAACCAGGATGCAATTTCTAATTTGTCCAGGATTCCCCTCATCGAGACCTTTATTTTGATACCTCACGAGCCCTAGTGGCACCACTTTGACTTTTACCCAATTTGTGACTCACGTGACTATCTCATGACTATAACAAGAAAACAATTTTTAATTTCTCCCACGTGATTCCCCTAATCGAGGCTTTTAATTTGATACCTCACAAGCCCTAGTGGCACCACTTTGACTTTTAACCCAATCCATGGCTAACATGACTGTCTCATGACTATGACCAGGAAGCAATTTTTAATTTGTCCCGCGCGATTCCCCTCATCGAGACCTTTATTCTGATACCTCACAAGCCCTAGTGGCCTCACATTGACTTTTAACCTAATCCATGACTCACATGACTGTCTCATGACTATAACCAGGAAGCAATTTTTAACTTGTCCCACGCGATTCCCCTAATCGAGGCCTTTAATTTGATACCTCACAAGCCCTGGTGGCATCACTTTGACTTTTAACCCAATCCATGACTCACATGACTGTCTCATGACTATGACAAGGAAGCAATTTTTAACTTGTCCCCCATTATTCTACTCAGCGAGACCTTTAATTTCATACCTTACAAGCCCTAGTGGCACCACTTTGACTTTTAACCCAATGTATGACTCACATGACTATCTCATAACTATGACCAGGAAGCAATTTTTAACTTGTCCCACGCGATTCCACTCATTAAGACCTTTAATTTGATACCTCACAAGCCCTAGTGGCACCACTTTGACTTTTAACCCAATCCATGACTCACATGACTGTCTCATGACTATGACTAGGAAGCAATTTTTAATTTGTCCCGCGCGATTCCCCTCATCGAGACCTTTATTCTGATACCTCACAAGCCCCTAGTGGCCTCCCATTGACTTTTAACGTAATCCATGACTCACATGACTGTCTCATGACTATAACTAGGAAGCAATTTTTAACTTGTCCCATGCGATTCCACTCATCGAGACCTTTAATTTGATACCTCACAAGCCCTAGTGGCACCACTTTGACTTTTAACCCAATCCATGACTCACATGACTGTCTCATGACTATGACCAGGAAGCAATTTTTAACTTGTCCCACGCGATTCCCCTAATCGAGGCCTTTAATTTGATACCTCACAAGCCCTGGTGGCATCACTTTGACTTTTAACCCAATCCATGACTCACATGACTGTCTCATGACTATGACCAGGAAGCAATTTTTAATTTGTCCCGCGCGATTCCCCTCATCGAGACCTTTATTCTGATACCTCACAAGCCCTAGTGGCCTCACATTGACTTTTAACCTAATCCATGACTCACATGACTGTCTCATGACTATAACCAGGAAGCAATTTTTAACTTGTCCCATGCGATTCCACTCATCGAGACCTTTAATTTGATACCTCGCAAGCCCTAGTGGCACCACTTTGACTTTTAACCCAATCCATGACTCACATGACTGTCTCATGACTATGACCAGGAAGCAATTTTTAACTTGTCCCACGCGATTCCCCTAATCGAGGCCTTTAATTTGATACCTCACAAGCCCTGGTGGCACCACTTTGACTTTTAACCCAATCCATGACAAACATGACAATCTCATGACTATGACACGGAAGCAATTTTTAACTTATCCCACGCGATTCCACTCATTAAGACCTTTAATTTGATACCTCACAACCCCTAGTGGCCTCGTATTGACTTTTAACCCAATCCATGACTCACATGACTGTCTCATGACTATGACCAGGACGCAATTTGTAATTTGTTCCCTGTGATTCCCCTCATCGAGACCTTTAATTTGATACCCCACACGCCCTAGTGGCACCACTTTGACTTTTAACCCAATTCGTGACTCACGTGACTATCTCCGGACCATAACCAGTAAGCAGTTCTTAATTTCTCCCTCGTGATTCCCCTAATCGAGACCTTTAATTTGATACCTCACAAGCCCTAGTCGCATAACTTTTACTTTTAACCCAATCTATGACTCACGTGATTACCTCATGACTATTACCACGTGATTCCACTAATCGAGACCTTTAATTTGATACCTCACAACCCCTATTGACATCAATTTGACTTTTAACCGAATCTGACTAATCAATAATTAACTAATTAACCTAAATGGGGTAATTAACGTTCGAGCCCTACTGCCTCGGGAAACACTCGCGGCAAGCAAAAAAAGCGCTCACGCTTAAAAAAAAAATAAATAAATAACGTGCCGCAGCTGTGGGCATCGCGCTCACAGCTGCGGCACGTTCTTTTTTTTTTTTTTAGTCCATAACTTCCGTTTTCCGCCAATACGGGAAAAAAATGGCGCTAGTGTCGCGCGGCAAACTCCAGGTTCCGGTCCCTATACCTTGCTCGGCACAGGTTGTACCGCAATTGTTTATGTCATAGTCTCAAACAATTCTGCCATTGAACCATTTCACGTTAAATTACCGGGAAATTTCGCACAGACAGCGACAAATAAGCCGTGGATATGGAAAATTCCGGACACTCCAAATTTTTTTGACGATTTCGTTTTCACAGAGTCCTCTTAAACATTATGTCATGGATATCTAAATAAGCGTAGCATTCGGTCGAAGCACACTACGCATTTGAAAGCATCACGGCACCGATTTTTTCTGCCACGGATGAAAGGCTGGCACAGAGGGAAGTAACAAGGAATACCAGTAACGACATTACTTTCTTGAATATTACGGTGATAAAGCGTGCTTGCACTAACATAAAAGTAATGCGCGGCCATGCAATTACCACATTAGTTTCCCTTATGAAACCTAGGTGTTGAAACTACAGATTGATACTTATTTGTATTAACACAGAGAAGAAGAAAACACTGGTCTGTGCACCACATGATAACCCACAATGTTCACGCGATGTAATGTGTGTATGGCAGCACGTATTTTTTAATTTTGGCGCATGTGACCTGCGGCACTCTTTTACATATAGGTATTTTATTACACGAAGTGTGCGCTTACACTGAATGAAGAATCAATTGAAACAGCGGCTTATGCTTGGCTGATCCGCGATTACTGCTTATGTGGGCAGCTGCTGCGTCGCTTTATTAGATATATTTATCTATATATATACGCATGCGCAATATCACCGGAATTGAGGCCTCAGGATGGAGCGAACTGGTGTAGAAACTTTTACCGAAACAGAAAACGAAACTATGCCTTGCCTCATCTAATTTCTTACTGCCAATGCATTTACAGACAACAGACCGCGAGTTTTTTTTTCGTTTTTTTTTTAGCTATTCGACATGCTCAACTCTGGTTCAGCTCGAAATAACCCTAGCAGTTTTGAAATTTTGGTGCATTCAAGCAACCGAAAAGCACCGAATATCAAATTCTCGAATCGAATTGGATGGAGTAACGATACGTTCGATTCGTCTTCGAAATGTCGAATATTTCGCGAACAAGTAGCATACTGGGCATCAGGTTTCTCTAGCGCATTGCTCTGCGTTGACACTAGAGAGTTTTAGCCTACCATGCCTGTTACCGTATGTACCGGGACCAGACTGCGCATGCGCGCGCGGCCACGGCGAAGAGGGCCACCCCTCATCGGAACGAATGCGTGGGCTCGGCGAGGTGGGGGACGTCCGATAGCGGAACCAAGCGACCCTATTGGAACGAATGCGCACATGCCCGGTCGGGTCCCGGTACGCACGGTACGCACGGAACACGCGGTACACGCGGTATGCTAAAACTCTCTACTGGCGCACTTGGAAATCTGCCCCAGCTCCCCCAGGCGCTGACGGTGAAAACATAGGAATGTAACGAGAGCACTTGGGTCCGCTACGGGCCGACAAACTATACACGATGCTTCAAGCTACTTTAACCAGTGCGTTTTCAAAAAAAAAAAAAAAAACTTCGAGAGCCACTTTAATCGTTTCTACCCACGGCTAATTATACGTTCGTGCGGACACTGCGTGCAAGAAGGTATTCACTACTTTGTGACGACATACCAAAAATTTTCGGTTCTTCCTTTTTTTTCTGACTGCCCGGAAATTTTTGTACTGTTCAGCAATTTTAAGCTGCCCAGAACTGTTCCGGAGCAGCTCTGCATTTTTTTTGCCCATTAAAATCCTCTTTCGAGAGCAGTTCTCGGACTGCCCGCGAACTGCTCGTAACTATTCTGGACTGGAAAATAAAAAAAGCAGTTCTTGGAATTCTCGCGAACTGCTCATAGCTATTATGGACTGGCAAATAAAAGAGCAGTTCTCGGGCTGCCCGTGAAATGCTCAGAGCTATTCCGGACTGGCAAATAAAAGAGACCAACGACGTACCTGCAGCATGTTGGCGGCGGGCAGAAGGTGGCAGACGTTCTTCTCGTCGACCTCGATGCGCCCGGTGTAGGCGAACTGTACGATGAGCTCCAGGGCGCGCTTGCCAACGCCGTGGATGCGTATGCGCTGCATCTGAGATTCCCTCAGGTCGCTCGTGAACATGGCGTTGAAGTAGGGGCTGGCCGCCGCCAGAACAACCCTAAGAATATGAGCGAGGGTGCGCGCTTTGAGACAGGTAGCTGTGGCCACGAGTACATCACCCTGCCGTGACAGACAACCTGATAAGAGCGCCTCCACCGAGTGCGAGAAGACTACACAAAATTTAGTATATCATCCCCTCTGTGTCCTGCGTGCACTGCGCCTGGTGACATTGATATTTATATAGTGAACTGCCACAAAAACAACGTGTAGCGGACACCCTTTTTTTTTCATGGCGTCCCGAAGCTAGGACTGTCACGTGCTACTTGGTGGTGGTGAAGTAACTTAATTTCCGAAAATGGTCCTGAAGGACATCTGACAGGTGTCAAGGTGTAGAGGGCATCTGCCACGTCGGGACGGGGAGCCCGAGACTTTCCGCCGCTCCGCGAGCCTTCTGGACAGCCCAGAGTTGATCTTTAAGTCCGCTGCTCCTACGAGCACTGTCCCACTTGCCCTTATCCTCTAGATAGGAGGCTTGCGTAGCACAATCACACAGCATGTGAACCAAGTTCACACGCCTATCCCGCTTTGAACACGTAGCAGTTCCGTCGTAGTCCGAGTCGATGTGGCTCATCCTCCAACGATTGGCGTGAGTCACAGGGCGCAGTCAGTCACCCTCCGCATGCTACAAACAAGCCACATGCTACTTCGGAGGACATTAATAAAGCGAAGACTTAGCCATGAAGAGAAAATACAACATCGTTTAATTTGAAAGAACTAGGATTCAGTATCTCACTCAGCTCCATTACAGCCACAAAAGATGTTTTTTTAACGAAAAAAAAGCAAGAAGTATTTAAAAACTTTCAAATTTTGCGCCGCAGTGACGTCTTATGAGCAGGAATGACGTCATACGGGCCGACAATAAAACATAATTTTCAGTGCGTTAACTGCACGTTAGCATTCAAGTGATGCGGGTCAAATGGAACTAGAGGCCCCATTACAAACGTCCAGTCATGTGTCGTCACGACAGGTCAGTTAGGCGGCCGCCAATCGCACAAACAAGGTTCCATGACGTCATAGAAAAGTTGCGGGAAATTGGCTAGGGGGTCGCGACTGCTTCACACGTTTTCTTTAATACCTCCGCTATTTGTTCGAAGATTGCGATTATAGTGGTATCATTGTTATCGGGACTAAGCAGTCTTTCTAATAAACCCAACTTGTATTTTGTCTTCATGGCTCCTTTAATTAGCTGAACCGATGGCGTCCTGTCGAAAAGCTAATGCATTTCCCCGTATAGAGCGATTGGTCGACCGAAAAGCTCTAGTGAAACATCTGGACACACGGCGTATGCGTGAAACAGGGCTTCCGCTGCGTCAAAACGGCTACTTGAAAATCGCGAAAAGGGGTCGGTTCTAGATAGAACAATACACGAATGGATCATGAAGAAGTGATACAATAGCATACGTTTATCTCATAAACCACGTACCGTAAGATAGTTCGATGCGTTAACTTTGTGCGCGAAAAATCGTCGCGTGGGTTCGTTCTTCTTTTGCTGTTTTGGGTCTTTGAAGGTATGGCAATCGATTAGACGCACTTTCAGCAAAGGTTTTGACGCACTTTTGACACAGCTTTGATGTGAGAACGCTTTCGCGCTTCTCTCAACTTTCTTTGGGAAGGGACGGCGAAATTTCTTTAGGGGCCTCTGGATTGTGCGTCTCGTCTCCTGGGGGGACTGTTTGTTTGCAGTCCACGGGACTAAGTGATGAGTGATGAGAACTACAGAAATAATTCCTGAAGCAAATGATATCCTAAAATGCCTTTTAAATCGGTCTAACGCGAACAATCTAAAAATAAATAAGGTCAATTCGAAAGCTGTCCTTTTCCGCCCAATAAATCGGTGCGTAGAAAAAAAAAATATTGATTAACCTTGGTAATACTATTATTAAGGTCGTTAGCCACCATAAAACGCTGGGCATAATATTTGATTAGCACTTTCGATGGATTGAACACACTACTTACGTAGCCATAAGTTTGTCAAAAGCTGTAGGAGCCCTTTTTCGGTGTCATGACATTATTCCAGTTAATATTAAAACGCAGATATACGATTCATTATTTCAATCTCATATTACATATTGTCATCTTGTTTGGGGCATCGCATCACACACTAAGATGAAAACAATTGTGAGCCTGCAAAGGAAAGCAATTCGCGTCGTTGCGGGTGAGCGGTACCGTGCTCATGCTAAACCACTCTGCATTCTCTTCAAATGTCTACCCGTTCACATGATGCTGCAGTACATTATTGTTTCATTGTTCACTGCTAGAACCTCCCTCCGCACTACTGTCCTAATCAAAATGTCAGCATTGCGAGAAGGCATACCGGCCGCTAATACTCGAAACACAGAAAAGTGGCTTCTTCCCAGAACGCGCGCAAACTACGGGCAACAAATGTTAAAATATATAATACCTTATAGCCTGAACACTAATATAACTTCCTTGATGGTGCCAAAAGAAACAAACTTGATTTAATTGAACAATTTTTAAGCAGAATTTCTTAAGGGTAGAAGATAGCAGCGAGTTCTCACTTGGCGTACTACATTGTTTTACTTTGATTAGTCCAAAACGACCTGTCGGATTTCGCTTTGCGTTCCATATATGTGCGCGTGTGTTATTTCTTTTTTGGTTGTTAACAGCGTTGTGTGAACTTTTGGGTCTTCCGGTTTTATTTCATTATTATTGTGATTTTGTTGCAAATCGTACCAAGCTTTCTTGTCATTTTTTTTTTCCGAAAGTAACTTGTGATAAATTGCCATTTTCCCTGCAGGCATGCATGCGTGCACTGCAGTTGTGTGTACATGTCATACGCGTGTATTCGTGTTTATGCCGGTGTATATATGATCACGGTTGTTCTACAAATTTTTGCGCGTGTAGATGTGAGTGTACTGTACTGTTATATTTATGTTTGCGCGTATGTGATTATTTCCTGAAATTTTGTTGTTGTTCTTGATCACACCCTTTTTGTGAACAATTTTTTTTTCTCTCTATCTTCTTTCCTATTTTTTTCGAGACGGAATAACATGTTGTTATTCTGCCGCTGCCACGTTGTGTGTAGGGCCTCAGGCCTCGTCAAGCTGCTCACTGATCACCTTTCTGACTGAAGCCGGTTTTTCCGCTGAGGTATATATAAAAAACATTTCTGATTTCTATTCTGACTCTCCATGGCTTTGATACGATAATGAATTCAATTAGGTGGAGCAATTTCCGGACGTTTTACGCAACGCTAAGTCTGCCTTATCAAAGAGCACATATACATACATACATACATACATACATACATACGCACATACATACATGCATGCATGCATACATACATGCATGCATACATACATACATGCATGCATGCATGCATGCATGCATGCATGCATACATGCATACATACATACATACATACATACATGCATGCATACATACATGCATGCATACATACATGCATGCATACATACATACATGCATGCATGCATGCATGCATGCATGCATGCATGCATGTATGTATGTATGCATGCATACATACATACATACATACATACATACATACATACATACATACATACATACATACATGGGCACATAGTATACTGCTGAGGGAACACGACGATTTTTCGCGCACTAAGCGCATCGAACGATCTAAATGTGTACCGGTACATGGTTTATTAGATAAAGGTATGCTATTGTATCCCTTCTTCATGATCCATTCATGTATTGTTCTATCTAGAACCGTTCCCTTTTCGCATAGTATAGCGCGCTTATGCGTAGTCACACAAGCCACTCGGTGCCTACATATTCTGCGTCTTCTACGACAAGGAAAGCAGACGCGCAGCTACTATGGGCTGGACAGCAATCGGCAAAAACAATGAATTAATGGCCGTAGTCTACCTCTGCCACTAGGCAAACAGAGAGGGAGTGCTTTATTTGGACAGGAGGACTGTATGTCAAGGGGGGGAAGTGGGTATAGAAGGTTCGGGTGTTTGTTTGCTGCCTGGGGCGCCTTGAAGGTCCATCGGAGTTCTAACAGTGAGACGGGTGGGCCCCTTGAGAAGGTAGGATAGGCCGTATGGGTTGAAGAGAGCAGGCGTACTCACGGCTCTTAACTGCCCGCGCTAGACCGCCATATATAGAGCGAATTGTATGCAATCGTGATATGCGCACTCCCGCGGATGACTTGTGGGGCAAGAACTTGTGGATACCAACTCCGCACTTCTAAAGAACACTTAGGTCTGCCTAGCGAGCCATGTAAAAAAGAAGGATAGCAACAACGCTTAGGAATAGGAAAGGAGCATCGTACATTAGGGAGCCAACCTCGGTTGAAGATATCTGTAGTATCGGGGTTTTCGGATCCCAGAATTTCGGTGGTCTACCACCAGGTGAATGCGAACCGGCTATAAGCGGCGACGCCATCTTGAATAAACTCACTCCTGGATTCCATTTTCAACGTGTGCGTTGTCTCTCCATCGTGCCCGTTCGGAACCATCGCCGTCGCGATACTACAATATCAGTCCGAGCTCAAATTAATTAAAAGAAGTTGAATCCGGCTGGGCAGGCAATACAGAGAAATGATATCCGGTACGTGGACCATCAGGATAGCAGAGTGGCTCCCGAAAGGCAGGACCAAAAGTCGAAGAAGACCAATAACTCGATGGAGGAACGACACCGGAAGATACGGGGCAGAGAATGGGTTCGGACAGCGCAGGACAGGAGCAGAAAGCAGACAGCCCAGCACCTGGAGCATGCAGATATACGCTAAGCTTAAAGGGAGAGACAATCGATTTTTTCGAGTATATGTTCTCTAACCCAAATGAAAGGGCACCCTCTAAATCACCTTATCGAGAATTGCTGATAACGCCCTAGAACTCCCTTAATCGAAATTTTTAGATCTACGAGCCGTATGTGTCCTCCCAAAAATAATGCTGGCAACCACAACATACAGCAGCGCGACAACATACTTTTATCTGTATGCAAGATGAAAAACGATATTTAAAAACTTGTCATTAGCTAAAAAAGTGTGAATCGCAGGTTTTCTTATTCTTTTATGTGTTTTTGTTTAATTCCCTAGTATATTTTGCGTGAAGGCGCCATCTGTTGGGATGGACGATAGTTAGAATCTGGCTTGACGTTGTGGAGGTGGGAAGCTCGATTCTCCCCGGGCACGTCTTGCTTCTTTTTTTAAGCTGCCCTTGGCGTATTCGGAAACTGAAATCGAATATTTTGGCAGAAGAAACGCCCCTGACTCAGGCAGAATCGTCAAAGCGATTCTGGGTATGGAGACTCAGAGAGTAACCCAGCGGCGGCGGGCGGCATGTCTTAAAATTTTTCAAAATAATGTTAAAAAATACAATTAAAACTTATACAAATACTTGCGTTCAAAGGTTTTTAATAGGTGAATAAACGTTTGAGCAGACCCAGTAGCTGATCGGTTTGCAGGTCACGTGACCGGGACACATATTGTAGTGTCAAGTTTCTACACTACGAACCGCCACCCTTCCGATTTAAGAAAGTTTGGTGCCAAATTAAAATTATTTCTACCAATTTGTTGACAAATTGCTTGTGGTAACCGGGCTATATAAAACACTGGCTTTAATTTGGGACAGAGAACAAATACTCGACAAAAATCGGTTGTCTGTCCCTTTGAGCGGCTGAGTTCAAATTTTCTATAGTATAACGACGAAATCAATTACCTGTGCGCCGTGAGCGTGCCTTCGCCCGAGGCGTCGATTTCAACGTCGCACAACTTGCCCTGTCGCCAAAGTGACTCGAGCGCTGTGAGCACCTCTCGGGGGTACGACTCGTCCACCGGCGAAGAAGGCGACGGCGGTGGCGACGCGGAGCGCAGAGTTCCACGCTCGTCATCACCGTCCTCTGGGTGCTGCATCGTACGGACGCGAAAGCACGGGCTATCTCGATGCCGTGGAGACTGTCCTCTCTCTATAGCCTGTCCCACACTTGACTCCGTTGGCGGTGAGTTGGATGTTAAGTCTCTCTCGTCCCCCATCGTGGCATACGGAAGAGATGGACTGGATCCTCAAGAAGCGCTGTCGCCTGACAGGGAGCAGGCCCTGTAAGAAATCAGAATTTGTCTCACGTTGCATTCATTCATTCATTCATTCATTTCGTATTATTAAAACAATAACAGTAACGGACGCAACACGTGTGCGGAGAAGGACGCGTTTCCGCGGGCGTTCTTTCCCTTTCCGAAACCGGTCCGGCAGCCTTCTTGCGGGTTCCCACCGGCTGCCTAACCGGTTTTCAGTGAGGCAGAAGGCAAGCGGAAACGCGACTTTTCCCGTGCATGTGTTTCGCGCTTAGCGCATTGGAATGCGTTACAGGTTCCTCTACTGCCTCCCTCCATGAATACGATAAGTCCTCCATTCCTCCCGTGCCAGTCTCAGTTCGCTATTAGAATTGTGCAAGTACATTACTCTTCCTTTTGCTTCCTCTCCCGGAACAACTGAAGCGAGGGCCGAACTAAATTCGACTGTGCAGAGCTGGGGCCCTGGAAATGTCCTAGAGAAGAAATTTGAGTTGATTACAATAACGTGTGGACTATAGGTGACCGGTAAAAAGCGCAAAGCCTCATGGGTACATTGTTTTCTCTCGCGGAGTGCCGCCACTTCCGGTTCGGAAGCTCTCCTGGCCTCCCGTACGCCATCGGCTTTCACGCGCGAGTCTGCTTGTTGTTTATCTGGTTCCACCGGGAGAAAAAACACGCATGCAGGCAGAATTTCATAAATAACAACGATTGACCCTACTAGAGGTTTATCTGACAGGTAAGAACCCTGTGACAAATAAACAACACACAGACGCGTGCCTGAAAGCCGCCTGCATACCTGAGGGTAGGAGATATCTCGAACCGGAAGCGGGGGGAGCAGACGACGTACCCGTGAGCCTGTGCGTTTTTTACCGGTCACCTACTGGGCCGCGAGGAAATTCGGGGCACGCGCAGAGAGCAGTGTTTGCCGTGTTTGCTTCACTGCAAATGTCACCGAAAGACGATAGCTGTCTGCCGCCCCTGCCACGTAACTCCAACCCTCTCTCCCCCTCCCACCTCTCACTCTCTTCCCCTCTCACTCCTTCCCCGAGAATTACAGTGGCTTAGCGGAGCTCCGCGGGTACCACGACGACTATTGCGCTCTGCATGCGCACTAAAAGCCTTGAGGCAAAAACTTGGTAGCGAATGCTCAGCAGAAAACGGCGGTGACTCTTGTTGCATCAAAACTGCCCGAAAAAATAATTAAATGACAAATAGCCCCACCCGTACCACACGTACACGAAAAATGACATTAAGTGCTTAATGCCGTAAGTTTTAATGCCATTAATTCGCTGCTACACGCAAAGACCTAATGTCATTCGCTCTAATGTCATTTTTGGTTTAAGGAGTTTCGCACAACTCATTCGCCTTCACGAACGCCTTAAATCTGCCTACTCTCTAAGGCTATGAGCACCAAATGAAACCAACGAAACTCTCAGCCCCAGAGTGTTGACGTGGAAACGTAGCTGAACGTCGAAATAAGACGATTTTTTAGCACTCTTGGTGGCGAAGTTCTGAAGAAGACGAAGTTCACTAAAACAGCTGCAAAAGGCAAAACATCGTGTTACTCGTCGTTTTGAATTTTTCGGATTTGGCTACCGCTGGTAGGTGACGGCAGCTGCTGAAGGAACTTTTAGAAATGGCTCACACCATTGTTTATAAAACACTATTTCTCATAGCGTTTTATTTCACAAAAAACCATTTTTAACCCTTGTAAGACGTTTTTCTCTATGTTGGAGACTCCTAAAACATGAATGCATTTCTCTTTTTGGTCAATATCACCATCATGCCTAACACATTTATTGCCTTTCTGTTTTCGCGTGTAGCACGGCCCGCCCAAATAATGTCATTAGGTATCTTAACGGCTTTAAAACTTAATGGCATTTTTCGCGTACATGTGGCGTGGGTATGAGACAGCTCTATCCTTATTCCAAGTTTCACGTAATTGTTATAGCCAGTTCACGGCGAAGTTGCAAATGTTACACAATTTCCGCCTGCTGTCACTTCGTAGTCAGCTACGGGAAGAATATGGCTACAGAAAACGACTGTAACTCTTGCGTTATCGAAACTTTCCCAGAAACAATTATACGACAAACGACGTCGGTCACTTTGAGCATTTTATGAGACACCGAAGGCTTTCACCTTAGTAAAACAAAGCATGATATGTCCCCTCCCCCCCCCCTTCCCCAGTCGGAGGTGCCATCATCAGTGACGATGCTATGCGCATACGTAACGGAACGTCTTATGTATTGTTTGCTAAAGCCAGCTTTGGACAGTTAACAGCGGTGTCCCGTGGCATTTGGAGCAGGTTTTCACTGACTCCTGCTTAAAAAAAATTAAGAAGGAAAATAGGTGTTATTTGATTGTTATACTCATACCGCGTACCTCTGTTTTCTGCCAATGTAGACAAACCCCTTTCTTCGTGTTGTTGCAGAGGTTTACGTATTTCCAATACAGACCAATTGCGAATATTAAGCAAATCTTTACCCTTCCCATAATCTATATAATGGCATATATATAATGAAAATTGTTGTTACTCCATGCTTACTAAATCATCCGCATCTACACACCCGGCAACTTCACTGATGATGTGCAATAATTTCCGCACGTAAGGAGGGTGTTACCCTCGCGTGACACCCTCCTTACTGTCTGTCTCTTGTAGATGTATTCAAATTAAGAGTGTGATCAAATTAATCAAAATGCTGATTTTTTTTTCGTTACTAGTGTTTTCTTATTTTATCAAATGTACAGAAAAACACTGAAGCTTCATTTACATATGCACCTGAGGCGGTGTAAAGGAAATGAAAATACGTGTTATTTCATTGTTATTCTCATACCGCGTACCTCTGTGTTCTGCCAATGTAGACAAACCCCTTTCTTCGTGTTGTTGCTGCGGTTTACGTATTTTCAATACAGACCAATTGCGGTGAAATACAGACACCTGGGGCGGTGAAACGTCCATTTTGCGTCCGTTTTATTGTGACGTACTTCCAGTTCTAGGCAGGCTTTCGGTTGACCTCGCGTAACTGTTCTTGTAAGCACATTTTAAACGACTGAGCCTATTTTAAATTATCTGTTAGGTGTTTATTGTTCCGCCAGCGAACCAACAACAAGGCGACGAAAAATCGTCTGCTCCAGATCGTCTGCGCCGAGATGCCGCGGATCACAGCTCTGCCATGCTTGCATGGCGTCACATCCGGGTGTCCGCTTTTAGCCAATCAAAGCTTGCTCAAAACGGACACTTCTGAAACGGACACAAAACGGACAAAACACGAGAATACCGCCCCTGGAGTAGCTTTGCAGTAGCAGTGTACGGAGCGCTGGTTACAACTAATAAACTTAATTCGTTAAAGCGGTAAAAGCGTTAGCGATAAACGATATATTGCTGTTTGAGCGATGAAGCAGTTTTTTTGAGCAGCCGAAAGTGCTGAGTCAACGGAGAAACCAGTTCGTGTATCGCTGGCAGTCATCTACGCGCGATACGTTATATTCGCCTGACTCGACTGCATGACGCGTAGAAGGTGACTCACTCGCCGCGTCAGCCGTTATCTATGCAAGCTACATACTATCGCGGAGATAGGCGAGACAGAACCTCGGCGTGCATTCCAGCAATGACGCGGCAAAAATTCCGGCTCCGGATCGAGGTATACGGCTGCGCAGCTGGGAACGCACGACGATGGCCGCAGAAACCCCTCCAAACGATTGATTGATTGACTGTAGGGTTTAACGCACCGACGCACCGTAGGCGATGAGGCGCGCCGTAGTGGAGGGCTCCGGATTCATTTTGACCAACTGGGCATCTTTAACGTGCGCCGAAATCTCGAACACACGGGAGTTTCTGCTTTTCGCCTCCATAAGAAAAGCGACCGCCGCGGCCGGGAATCGAACCCGCGTCCTCGTGCTCAGCAGCACAACGCCTTAGCCACTGAGCACGTGCACCGCGGCGGGTCCCTTCCAAACAAGCTGTTTTGGCAAACGAAGCACACAGAACATACGAGAAGCCTCGTCTTGAGTTCCTTCCTGTTCTTTTTTCTCTCGAAGTGTTGATTGGCTCTTAGTCGCAGAACGCGACTCGAGTAGTATTCTACGTTGGAAAAACACCATTCTCCACATTCAAGGGCGATTTCAGTTCTCGTTTGACTCGCAGGTTTGTCAAAGCTGTAATTATATTGCTCAGCTGTTTGAATTGCCCTATAGAAACGCTACGTATGCATGGAATTATGGGAATACGGAGTTCATGCGAAGTATAGCGGGCCGAGGCATAACTAGGGGATATATTCTTTCTCAAAAGAGTGAAATCACATGAGATCTCGCAATAACAGCATTTGGCGCAGTTTTCGTATTTCTATCTTCCATAAAGGACGAAATCAGGCTCCGCGCGTTTTTCGTATGCTCCGTATATACGGAATTCATATGGACAATGGTTTGGCGTTTCTGGATATTTCATAAAAGCAAAAATGCTGTGAAATATGTCGGGAGGTATGCAGTACCTTTCTCAAAAATGTTCCCGGTTTTATGGTGGCGCTCTGTCAAGGCAGGTGAGAACCCCGCATTCCCATAATTCCGCGTATACGGAACATTTCAAAAGAATGCGAATTCAATTACTTAACCGCGGGTACAGGACCAATTCACCATCCATAGTGCAAAGTGAGGAATGATATCAAAGAAATGCCGCTCCACGGCACTATAAATCTGGATTTTTACGGGATAAACTAGAGAGGCTACTTGTATACATGTAAAGCCTTGGAAGCTTTTTTTTTCTGTACTCATACTCGCAGCACGACATCGCTGCCTACGGCTGCATCTTCGTGTCAATCACCAGCAGCGCAGAAGTCCTTCCTTCCGTTTTAAACGCTTGCCGAAGCCGAGTTGGGAAACGGAGCATGACTGTCACGGGGCCCTAACTACGCCAAGCATTTTAAACCGAAAGAAATAAGGGCAGTATTCTAAACGGAACGTCGCTCTAAAGGGGCTTGCGTTACGTCTCGCGCCAAGTGCGTAACATCGTAGGTTCCGTCGTAACAGCGTGCGAATCGGAACATCGCTGCCTGTGACCTCCTCGCATCGGACGCTTACCTCCGAGATGGCAAATCCACTTGCTCCGGCGAAGCTAAACATCCACACACGGCGACCGCGGTTTGGGAAACCGTCACTATTTCGACCACACACGGGTACGTGTACGTCCTGCACGGAACGACTTCTCGCGGCGTGTCCGCACGTCGCTTCCCTCTCGACGGCGGCAAAGCGCGTTATCGTCGCGGTTGAGCGACGACGACGTCGTCGTCCAAGGGACCACCGATAAGGAGGCCAGAAGCTAGCCGCCCCAAGAGCTCGCCTATCTGCTTTCAGAATGCGCGGCTTTACGGCTCTCGATACGCCGGGCACAGTTCTCGGGGTCCTGGCTCAGCAGATGGGCGACTGCCGGTGGATCGAGCATGCCCGGAGTTGTGGTGCTATTTCATTGTGTCGCTGGATTTTTCGCGGCTGGTCGCGTACTCCTGGCGAAGGATGATACGCCGTGGGAACTCCTCCGGCTGCCAGCTGCAGCTTCGCTGTGAACTTTCGGCCCGTCCGGCGGGCCACGTCCTGTACTACTATTTCCGTCCGCGGACCGTGCCTGCCTGCCAGGAGACGGCCGCTACATCCAAAAATATATACGTGCAGGGTTTTATAAGTTGGTTACCGAGTGGTTATATCAGCGCGAGACGCGGCGAAAAAGAAGAATCTTGTCTGCCGGCGGATGTGATGTAAGCGGCGCGGGTCTGGGAGGGCGACGGCCGGTGCCTGTTTCCCAATAGCTGTCGGTTCTTGGCGACTTTATGTGGAGGCGAATGAGTAGCGGGAGGAATCCGCGTGCTTCGTTTGCATTTTGTACTACCACAGTGCGGCCGCACAATGACGAATGGGTTATTTCTGTTTCCAAAAATATTGAGTGGATCCGGCCCTGGATTGGAAAGGGTAAAGTATATGGCAGATGACGAAAAATTGCGCCCACCTCCCCGCGAGGGGAACCCTGTGTAGATGCGACGCATCGTGGGGTTCACTTGGTGTTTCCGTTGGATTTATTCTGAAATCGCGTGAAACATGTCGGGAACGCGTATGATTATTATGTTTTATGATTATTATTTTGTTTTATTGGCCAATCTTGGTCAATCTCTCTAAGTGGTATGCTTGGGGCTTCGCTGTCGCAACGACCTTTACTCCATCATTGTTGCTGTAAGCGGGAGCTTCTTTTCTTTTATTGCAAGTGTTAATAATTGCACCATCATGCGTTGTATCAGTAGCATCTTGACGTAGTTTGAATGAGTCAAGGATATAAGGCGCGTTCGTAGCATTTGATTGTCTCGGTTTTGTAGCGCAGGGGGAAGAGCACCATGTACCTCGCGTTCCGCCCACAGGATCGTGGGATCGAAACCGGCCGCCATTAACTATTATTTTTTTTATAGTGTAGGGGGAGGGGTGTGGACGGACAACGCCGTATGGAGGGACAAGGCAAGTGAATGAGATGCAGTCGCACCTAAAAGAGTGACGCGCCGGTTGAGGTGTCGGAGTAACGCCAGACAGTTACGGCCTCTATCTCCCCGTCCCCCCACTTCAACAATCACTTTCTTCTTCGGGTATAAAGAACAATAAACTGAAAAACACGATAGAAGTAGATATGACCTGAACGCAAACGTGGCCTCAGATCAAGTAGACTGAAGAACAATTAGATATGCCCCAAGCTGTTACACCTAGGATATCATGCATCAACCTAAATCCGAATTGACACTGTAGGAGGGGTGATTTTAAGCCAGCTGACTGATTTCGCCCGGCCGATGGGGATATTTTACTTTTACCCGTCGTGGTGGCTCAGTGGCTAAGGCGCTGTGCTGCTGAGCCCCTGGACGCGGGTTCAATCCCGGCCGCAGTGGCTGCTTTTCTGATGGAGGCGGAAAGCGAAAACGCGCGTGTGTCAAGGTTTTGGCGCACGTTAAAGGGACAGTAAACCGATTTTTGTCGAGTATATGTTCTCTATCCCAAATAAAGGACATCCCTTAAAGCACCTTAACGAGAAACGGTTTTGCTGATAGCACCCTAGAACTTGCTAAATCGGATTTTTAGATCTACGAGCCGTACGTGTCGTCCCAAAAATAATGCTGGCAATCATAAAATACAGTAGCAAGGCAACATATTTTGGTCCGTATGCGAGATGAAAAGCGATATTTAAAAACTTGTACCCAGCTAAAAGAAATGTGAACCGCAGGCGTTCTTTTTTCTTTGTGTTTTTTTTAATCACTAGTCTTTTTTTTCACGAAGACGCCATCTGTTGGGATGGACGATAGGTAGAACCTGGCTTCCCGTTATGGGGGTCGACAGTTCGATTCTCCCCACGAGCGTCCTTCTTTTTTTAAGCTGCCGTTGGCGTATTTGCAAACTGTAATCGAATATTTTGGCAGAAGAAACGCCCCTGACTCAGGCAGAGTCGTCAAAGCTCCTTAACTGGGTCTGTTTACTGAACGCTGCCGTGAATTCTGGGCACGGAGGCTCAGTTAGCCACACTTAGAGCAACCCAGCGGCGGTGGGTGGCGTGTCCTAAAAAAAATTCAAAATTATGTTTAAAAATACCAATACAATATAAACTTGTACAAATACTTGTGTTAAAAGGTTTTCAGTAAGTGAATAAACGTTTCAGCAGTTACGATAGCTGCTAGGTTTGCAGGTCACGTGACCAGGACACATATTGTAGTGTCAAGTTTCTACACTACGAACCACCACCCTTCCGATTGCAGGAAGTTTGGGGCCAAATTAAAATTATTTCCATCAATTTGTTTATAAATAGCTTGTGGTTACCGGGCTATATAAAACGCTGTCTTTCATATGAGCTAGAGAACATATACGCGACAAACATCGGTTGGCCGTCCCTTTAAAGATACCCAGGTGGTCAAAATTAATCTTCCGGAACTCTCCACTACGGCGCACCTCAAAGTCCAAGTGTAGACTTGGCCAATCAATCAATCAATCAATCAATCAATCAATCAATCAATCAATCAATCAATCAATCAATCAATCAATCAATCAATCAATCAATCAATCAATCAATCAATACTCTACGTTTGTGCTAGACGGATAAAGAGTCAAACAATCCATAGCCACTGCCACTAATTCCTTTTGTGTGTGTGTGAGAGAGGACATCTTTATTGAGCTTTATGTGACTCAGGGGGCGGTTGTGGCCGCTGGCTTGTGTCGGGCGGCGACATCGGCAGCTCTGGTAACCAAAAAGGTTTCTACTTCTAGGTCTGAGCTCCCCAGCGCCATCCGCTACGTGTGTTCTTCGGAGTTAGTAAGGTTGACGGGGGCCGGAGGGTACCTACGGCGGTCGGGGCTGTAATGAATGGTTATTTCTTTATAAGTAAGTAGTCTATCTCTGGTGGATCTGACCCCGTGATAGGCTTCGAGGCTTAAGCCCCGGCCCGGAATGTGAGCCCTCGAGCAGCATTGTGGGTAGCCTCATTACCAGCGAGGCCAGCGTGCGCAGGGGCCGGACAATTGCCACACGGGAGTCGGGTGGGTAGCATCGGGGAATTTTGGATGCCTGAGAAGAAACATGGTCGTTGGCAAAATTTTGAATGGCCATTTTGGAATCGGAAAATATTATCGAGGGGGTAGGCCTTTGGGAGAGGGCTAAAGTCATTGCCGCCTCTTCCGCCACGGCGGAATGGGAAGTACCTAAGCTTAGGAAATCGAGAGAGGGATTGTCAGGGTCGTTAATATCTGCAATGGCGAATGCGGCGCGGTGCCTCTATTCTGCAGCATCCACATAGACCACGTCGGATCGAGTGGGGAGTCGTTTTTGGAGAGCACGTGCTCTCTGTTCCCTGCGGCTCGTGTGGCATATGGGATGCATGTGGCGGGGTGTTCGTTTAATTATGAACTTTGCATGGTTTTCAGAAGAGAGCAGAAATTTAGCCTCAGGGCAGTCAATAATACCTATACCTAGCCGCCTGAGAATATGGTTTCCAGTGGGAGTTTTAGACAAACGGACGACCTCATTGGAAAGGTGGGCTTCAATAAGCTCCTCCATCGTATTGTGCACACGCCTTCGAATCTGGCAGTGGGTGTGTTAAGGGGGAGATGGAGGGCAGACTTGTATGCCCTTAGGATGAGTTGATTAAACTTATCTAATTCAGTGGCAGTGGGGTTCAGGTAGGGCAGGAAGTACGTGATCCTGCTGATGATAAAAGCTTGGATCAGCCGGATCCTCTGCTCTCCCTTGAGACCCGAGCGACGGTTGGAGATTCGTCTGATGAGTCGTGTAGTTCGAATAACATGCTGTTATGATTTTCGGAGGATACGTGCCGCGGCCCGTTCAGAGCGCGGTCCGCCACGAGCTGGCAAAGGACTAGGCCTATGTGCGGCCTTTGTATCGCGCCGAGCCAATTATTCGCACGTGCAAATTAGGTCATGCTGCCGCTTGAGACATGCCGGCGGGACATGCCACACTGCCGAGAGTTTCGTCTTAAAGATGCAAAAACCCGCCGCGGTGGCTCAGTGGCTAAGGCGTTGCGCTACTGAGCACGAGGTTGCGGGTTTGATTCCCGGCCGCGGCGGCCGCTTTTCTGATGGAGGCGAAAAGCAAAAACGCCCGTGTGTACGAGATTTCGGCGCACGTTAAAGATCCCCAGGTGGTCAGAGTTAATCCGGAGCCCTGCACTACAGCGCGCCTCATCGCCTGCGTTGCGTCGGCGCGTTAAACTCTACAATCAACAATCAATTAAAGATGCAAAAAAGGCGGTTCCTCGGAAACGCGTTACCGTGGCCAGTTCGCTTAAGACCTACCCCTGCCTTGCATAAACCCACGCGGGGCCGCTTTTCTACGACTGGTGATTAATCGTGCAATTCCATTAACTTGTCGACCGCGTTATGCGACGAGTTAAAGGGGTCTCACCTGATCACATTTCTATAGAACTTACTAATTCATAAACCACGGGCTTAAAACCCACCGTGCACCAACACGGAAAGGTGTACATATCCATAAAAAAGGCTCCTAACGGGCTAGGCTGCTTATTTTAGGAATATGTCACTTCCGTACTGAAAAAAAAAACTGTGGTTGATTCCTCTGTCATAGGAATCAGTTAAACACAAACGTGGAATGTGCTGCGAAATCTGCAGCTGAGCATGATTTGCGGGTCGGCGGCTGTCTTGTGGGTGTGCTTGGCGAGCGACGTCCTGCTGGCGGGTAGCTTTGGCAAAGGTGTACTAGCGTCATTTTCGTGGCGGATATGACGTCAGTGAAATCTTGGTGTATACTGGCATAAAACACTTTCGTGTTAAAATATAAAACCCGACAACGAACAACCATAAGTATAACGGACTCTTTAGTAGTAAAGGTTGCTTCCCCGCAAGAAGACCCTGTTTGCAGGGGTGCACCCTTTACAGGCCGCTTGCTTCGTTCTACTGGCGTCGTTTCCGTGAAAGATTTGACGACAGTGAAATCTTGTTTTTCCAGGAATAAAACACTTTCGTGGTAAAAAATAAACAAGGAACAATTTAATTTAGCTAGTTTCACTAGATGGCGCTCGGCGTCTAGCAAGCAAGAGTTTTGTTTACTTCAGTACAAAAGTGATATGTTGCTGTAATAGGCAAACTCGGCCTTTGCGACTTAGGGTGATTAGATAGAGGGGACGCGACCGAGCCCTGCGTGGCCGGGAATCGTGTCCTTTGCACGCCGGATGCCTGAATAAAGTTCCATCTCTCTCTCTCTCTCGGCCGCAAGGAACATTTTTTTTATGGATGTGTAAAATTTTTCGCGTAGGAGCATGATGGCTTTTACGGCCGAGGGTCCTGATGAATCAGTAAGCCCCGTAGGAGTGCAATCAGGCTAGTCCCCGTCAATCAAATCGCATGACAGAGGGGCTGCCGGTACACTGTGCTGCAGCATGCCGAAACCGTGAGGCAGTAGTTGGGTATGACTTCGTAATTGCAGCAGCTTGGAAGCCACGTAAATGCAGTTTTTGCGTGTGTGTCCGTAACGTTTGTCTTCTATCTCTTACGTCAGCCTCCGAGCACTAAAGAAAGGTTTTTCTGCGCAACACGACCCAAGCTGAAACCTTACACGGAGGTTTTACTGGCGCTCTACACAATCATTGTGGGAATTTCCATTCATGTCATCAAGTTCAATTAAACGCAAGCAATCTGGGGATATTATGAATGAGTGTTCTTGGCCTTTATACTTGTTATGACGGGATGAAAACATTGCGAGACCACGTAAGCGGCTCTTAGAAGATATGTACAAAGAATGAGCCAACCAAATAATCATTCGCAAGGTTATTAATCCGTAGAATTCTTTGCCGAGCACCCCCACAGCCCGGACCGTGTAACGCCCTGCATTTCCAGAAAAATTCAGATGGCACGATAGGTCCACCTGAAATCGAAATAATTGGTAGAACGAAATTTTGAAAAACTTAAAAATACTAAAAATATAAAAAGTACGGAAAAGTCCGAACTGCATGTAAGACCCTGCATTGCTACAATATGGAGATTTCGCGAAAGTTGCCCCTGCAATCGCTATAATAGCGTAAATGGAGATAACCGGTCAAACAAAATTTAAAAAAACAAAAAAAAAACAACAACAAAAATATTAAAAATTGCGGGAAATGGCAAGCCGTGTAACACCCTGCATTTCCACAAAAATGCAGATGTCGCGAAAGTTCTACCGGTAATCGTTATAATAGCGTAAATGGAGATAATTGGTTGGACAGGATTTAGAAAAACCAAAACGTTTGGCAGCAAAGAACTCACACTCAAGACAAGCGCCGTAAGAATGCAGACAATACTCTGAATTTCTGCAGAATTTTTTACGGCCTGTCTATTACTTGTATTCACTGGCGAAGCGCGCATGCAGGCAACCGTGTGAGTGCCCCGTCACTGTTTACGTCAAACTCAAACTGTTTACGTTACAAACTCTAAAGTATTGCCTCAAGTCCACTGTGAGTGCAATTAATAGATAGTTTTAGCAGTCCGTCCGTTCCGTTGGTTAGGTTGTTACCGGGTTTACCGGGACCCGTCTGCGCCTGCGCGCGCGGAAGGGCGAGGAGGACGGGCGAGGAGGCGCGGACATGGCGAAGGCAGGCCCGCGGAACTGATCCCCCTACCGCGACGAATGCCCAAGTGCCCAGACGGGTCCCGGTCAACACGCTAACAACGTACACGACGGAACAGGCGGACTGCTAAAACACCACCGTTTAGAATCTGGAAGAAACGCGTCCGCGTCCGTGCGCATAGCCTGTGTCTGGTAGACCAGACAAAGTTGGTGTCAGTCGTCTTACCCATTGGGCTACAACCGTGAGTTAGTACCCGAGAGTCAAACGGCTTACTCTCTCGCCTGTAACGGTGCGGAGTACCTTAGGACCTCCCAATGTCCGCCCGCGTATATCCGTGCGCACAACACCATCAAGCGAAATTCGATTTGAGCAGTGAGGTGCAGTTTCATTTAGGGAATAATCAAGGTGCAACTCACTGCTCAAATCGAATGACGGTCGGGGCGCAACTTGGATGTCATTTCGAGTCCCCGTACTCCGCACCCTCGCCATCATCCACGGTGTGGAGATGCTGCCATTTTTTTTTTACCTGTGCCAGTGTATCGAAATGGCAACTGTTGAAGGGGGACCTGGATCACTCAGAAAATTTCGTAGGGTGTTCTGACACCGAAGCACCTCACCTGGCTACGCCCCTGTTTAGAATACACTTGTTGCACGAAGAAGTTTTGTAGCGAGAGCTCGCCGTATGCTCGCCGTTTCACTGTGACGGGTGACGGATTCCCCAGCCGCCGCAGCTGGCAGCGCCGTTCGCCGCGCAACAAAAATAAAAAGTAAAACATAGAAAGGAAATAAAAAAATTAGAAAAATACAAATAAAAAAGAATAAAAAAAGATAAAAGGTCGTATATATAGAAGGGACAGCTCGGTGGGATTCGTGCTCAGGCTCAGACGGCAGCGAGCCGGGGAGACGGAGGAAGAACGAGCCGCACGCCTCGAGAGGCGCCGTAACCGTGCAGGGAACCATGCTAAACATTAACAATAGCCGTACCTCTCACTACGCACACCCAGGCATAACTGAGTTAAGCCACAGCCAATTTTCAGAAGAGTTTCGGAATGATGCAAAAAAGCCAACTCAAAACTGCATGTCGTGCAGTGAACCATCAATTGGCATGTATACGTGCTTCATAGCTATTTTAATTCCGCAAACGTCAAGTATTTCGATCGATAAATCTGCGCTGTGAATAGAATACCACATACTATTCGCAAAGTATTCAAAGTTTCAAGTATTCGCACACCTACACGTTTTTTCCCCTCTGGCTGGCTGGCTGGCAGGCGCTTTACGTACAGGTTTGTATCTCCTGTACCCTAACGTGGAAGATGAGCAAGTTGATTAAGCCTGACGCAAAATAAGCAGCGCGAAAGGTAAGGATGAGAGCTGTTAAAAGATGCTGTTTAAGCATTTTTATATGAACAGCGAAAATTCAACGCTTACACCTTTAGGCACCAACGAGAAACGGTAAAATGGGACGGCCAAAAAACACGGTCTATAGTCAGCACATTCACGGTGACGTCCGCGCGCAGCAAACATCTTTCTCGTTCAGCAAATCGTTCAGCTGAACGCTGAGTCCGCTAGGCCAGCTTTAATAGAACAAAAACGCGCTCTTTCTTAATGAAGAAAGCGCGCTGGTTCCCACGTACAAAGACGCAGATAGGAACCGCTCGTATTCGCTAGACGAAGATGGATGGGCTACTTGCGTCGATCGGTCGTACTAACCTTTGCTAATTTACAAGGAAATGGGCCGTGACGGCGTAAGCCTCCATGTTTACGCTTGTGTGTCTTCTGCAGCGACTTTTGACAACGGTGCAGTGTGCGCCGTCGCTTTCCTCGGACACGTCGAAAACGTGGTTGCTGTCGCAAAGTTTGACGCCCTTTTCTTCATTGGAACTAACAAAAGAATCTTGGAACAGTCGATACGGCGAAATGCAGCCGGTTATCACTGTGTTCACCATGCCGAGCGCCAGTCTAGCAGACGGCTGCGGCAGGGCTCTCCCACTGCGGGGCGCCGGCGCGGCCGATGGAGGCGCTGTCAAGGCAGAGCAGCGCGCCCTCTTTAGCCCTTTCACAGTCGCGCGTTTCTGACCATGACGCACCCCCAGTGTCGGCTTGGTTTCCGAAATATGAGGGAAGGAACATTGTGACTTATTTGACTGTTTGCGTCTGGAACGTAACGCGTTCCGGACGCAAAAATAGCCTTTCCTTCATGTATTTTCTGTTCTCCGCGCACGCTTCCAGGACGACGACCCTAGCGTTTTAACAGCAGAATCTGACACTGTGGAACTCGCACCCCTCCCTCGGATGAAAACCTCACAGAATACGTAACCGAGCTCGGCTCGCATTCGAATCGGAATCAAAGAACCGTCGCTCCTGTCCGCAGTTGAAGGCCCCGCGCGGTCAGCCATCCGAAAGTAACCGCGCGCATGGAGCCTGGAGGGAGCGCTTTCAGCAGCCCTCACAACGTACAAAAATGAGCGAGCGCAAGCCGCCATTGAGTCATGTTTCGGTCTATTGGAGAGGCAACGTTGCGCTAGGCTAACCTGGAGCGCCGTAGCAGACGCGGGAAGAAAATAATATTAATAAAAAAAACCTACACTCGGTTACAACTCAAGAACGGCACCCCCTCATGTAGCGTATCACTCCGCCAAAGCGCCGGACCCGTGACGTCAGTGCGCGCGCGTTTTGAAAGGGGTTTGCTATGAATGCGTGATATCGTCTGCCTTGTCTCACGCAGTTTGCTTGTCGTCACTGGAGTCGTTTATAAGCATATTAAGTCCAAAAAATCACGGGAACGGCTCACGCCATGTTCAAAATATTCCCAGTAACGCCCCACTTGCGCCGCGCGGAGAAACATCCTGCTACGGTGATAAGGCACAGCGGCAACTTCCGGTGCCGTTCTTAAGTTGTCACCAAGGAAGAAAAATGAAAAATAAAAAAAAAGAAAAAGGAGGAAGAAAAACTTTTCTTTCCTCCATGGGGACCGGGCAGCTGGACGGGTGGCGCCACCACTCGGCACTCCCCTCGTCAGTGGAATGAGCCGGTGCTTTGGACTACACCGCCTCCCGTTGTTTTTGTCGTGTTTGCTTCGGTGCTTTGAATGTTTTGGTGGCGTTGTGAGCCGACATGTGTGATGAAACGAAGTCTAGCCAGATGTGTTGGGTTCTTAGATGCAGTAATAACTACGTAAACTTGTCGGACGCTTCTAAAGTTGGGTATCGGCTCCAATGGCATGAACGCTTTTTGCAGCGATCTGCGCTTGGCTCCACCCATTCTGAGTACAAATAAAACTACTATTATTAGTATTATTTTCTCCTTAAATACACTAACGGCTACGCAAACTTATTGGATGCTTGGAAGGTTGGGAGTGGGCTACATTGACACAAGCGCTTTTTGCAGCGCTCTGCGCCTGGCTCCGCGCTATCTGAGTAGGAATAAAACTATTAGCAATATTAGTATTCTTTTCTACCACTTTAAATTATCTTCACTGCTTTCAATGACTACGGTTCCCTCGCCAGCCTTAGCGCTGGGATACCTCGATACGTGTGCTTTGAAGAGAAAGGCACCTGCATACGAGATGGATTACCGTGTAGCCGTAGAAATGTTGCGGTAGTTTACACTTTCTGTAACCGTGAGCTTTGTGCCTTCGGTTTTGGTGAACGTCACTGTGACAGCATGGGAGCCTGAAAGCCGAAGTGGAAATCCCACATTTGTGGTGGTCATTTTATCAAGAGCCAAAATTATTCACCAACTCAACAGCCCAAACTACAACCCATCCCTCCTTCTCTTCCCGTTTTACCACTTGCGTAGAATAAAGGCTGGCACCGATAGTTAAAAAATGTGGCAGTGTTAGCGTCAGCCGGTGTTTTTAATGCTTAAGTATTCTTTGCAGAGTACCTAAAAAAATCGTGTAAAGTATCCTAAAAAATGGTGTAATGCCTGGTGAAGACACCAAAAAGCGCGCGATTAGTTGCCTCAAATATGGGTGCATCAGCCCGAGTCCTCCAGCAACCGACACATTTCCGGTACGCTGGAAAAAGTTTAGATTTGGAGAGGGGGGCATAGAAGTTCAAAACTAAATAGCAAAATCATCTAGCCATTTACCAACTAGCCAGCAAGCATTGAAATTCTTGTAAAGTAATGATTCTCCAAGACAAGCAATAACGTTCTACTATCATGCGGTATTAATTCTATCAACGATTCCCGATGACTGTAGTAAGAGCATTTCTGTGAAATTAAACACGTTTCAGCCGTAGGCAATGAAGTTACGGAAGCGTCGTCCATCACAATTTCTGTTTTGAGGTAAATCTTACAAGACACCCCCAACTTTGTCTTTCGCTTGTGCACGACGTCGACGCCGTTTCGTCATCAACTGCCAGAGGCCAGCGCCGCAGTATTCCTAGATCGGTTGCACACACCGGCTGTGTGGAAGTATTTAGCTGCAATATACTCCTCGATACGCGAAACTGCATGCAGGCATGGAAAAATTGCATGAAGCAACGAATTTTCACTTCCAGCTTGACTCCCAGCTTGGCGCATTGAGCGTCGTCTGCTATTTGTAAATACTGAGTATGGGCGCAAATCACGAACATGGCGTGCCTCGTAAACGTCACATCCACGCCCAAGATTTACCGATCTGAAAAATGCACGTGGGGTTACATACGCTTTGCAAGCCGCGCCGCAGAAAAACGACAGAAAGCCATGCACAACTACGCTGTGCTAAACGCCACCGGCATTCCACTGACGAGCGGTTCGCCACGGGCGGCGCTGTTCGCTGAAGCGACGGTGGTGCCATACAACGGCCGCCTGGTCCCTATACGCCTCGAGCGCGGCCTGTAGGGGCTAAGGTCCCTTCAGGGACCTTAGTAGGGGCGCCACTGAAATCCCCCTAGCGGCCCGTTTCGAAAGCAGCCGCGGGAGTCGCCGGCCCGCTCCCCACTGTCACCGTTACTTTCGGGGCCCATTCACGACGGAGATTTACCGTTTGTAGGCGTTGGAAATACATATTTATGTGTAGCAGTCACTCTGTTCGCAAATGTGGTGTGTTTACGAGAGTGTAAATGTGTGTGACGCGATCTTAGTCTGGTACATTCGGTCTGTACAAGCGCCAGGTGTGCGTCACAGGTCGGCGTCGCGAAACAGGGATATGCATATGAAGATGATTGTGATTCCACTGCCCTGAAATTTACTAACAGTGTCTCCGTAAGCATAATTTCCCCAGATGGTCATGCCATGGCTATACATTACGATGTAAATCAGTTTTGTGCGCTTATATAACCTAGTGGAGCGCTCATACCTGACAGCACGCCAGTTACGCTTGCCAATATCATACCTCAGATATTGATCACTATCCTGGACATAAATTTCCCGAACATTTTACGAGTTAAGTACGATGGATAATCCAAAATTATACACGGGATCAGCGCACGACAAAAAAAATAATGCTGGGGCATCTTGTCGTGAGCTGAGCGCCCGCAAACATTCATATATGTTACATATATCCTCCGCGAGCAGGCCGGAGAAGGGCTTCTACAGTAATGCCCATTCGTGACTAAACGTTTTTAAGTGCGAATACACTTTATAAGCGACCCCAAACCTTCCACCGCCGGCGGCGGCGTCCGCAGTCCTCCTCTCCCTAGCAACGGCGTGGAGCGGAGAGGAGCGTCGGTAGCAACGGCGCGGTGACGTCACTTCACCACGTGACCGCGCTCGCTCCGCCTCCTCGCCGTGGCTGCGCGGGTGCGCGCCGCTCCCCGCACCGCTCCTCGCGCCGTGACGTCATGGTATGACGTCACATCGCGCCTCCTCTCCCCAGCAGCTGCCGCGCGCCTCTCTCTCCACCGTGACGTCACACTCTCTCCTCTCCCCCTCGCTCGGCTGCAGCTGCCGTGCGCCGCTGTCCCTCTCCCCTTGCGCTCGCCTCCTCTCTCAGCCACCTGGCTCGGCGCGCTCGGCGCGGCGTACCCCCCTATATATGCAGCGATAAACTGCCCGACCTCCGTGGGTCGGCTCGCGCGCGCTCACGGGCGAATGCCACCGGATTTTAACTTTACTCCCCCTCATAGCATCACCCCGTGCATTCGCACTTAACCATGTTCACCCTCGGGGAAATGCTTGGGAGTTTTTCGAAGCATAGTCATATGACGCAGGGAGCCTGCAGAATCTAGCACAAACGGAAATCAGAAGGTCTTATCAGATATCCCACTCTTCTAACGACACCTGAACTTGTATACCTCAAAAAATGCGTTGGCCGAGGGATCAGCTGTTAGTTGAAGTCTAAAAACTAGAGTGACGTGAACGAGTAGCTTGTGTGTGTGATTACTAAAAAGTTATTTCCTTGATTTCGCTCCGCATTTCGTACACAACAATACGTAAGCGTCCCCCTCCCCCTCCCCATGTCTCGCGAAATAGCAGTGCATTTCGCACACTAGTTGGTTTCGTAAGTCTTACCCGGCTTAAGTTTACACGAACGTCTTTAGCATTTCGGAAGCTGCACTGAGTTTTGTTTTTCTGTACGAGCTATTTTGTTTCTTCCGGACTTGCAGACCATTCATTATTTTTCAGTGGTTTAATTCACTTTTCTTGGTTCTTGCTAGAAGGCATGAATGCACATCTTTCACGACGCAGAGTCTTGGAATATACTTAACATCTGCGCGTGGCTTATATTATAAAAGGCACAAGTTATTATCAGGTATTGGGTAATCGCATCCCCTAAAAATATTTTTCTACGACGCATATATTCGTAATGAGGCCGCATTCGTTGGCAAGAGAAGGTGTGTATTACCATAGACGGGACGAACATAACGCCGACCACGCAAGCCCGAATCCTGGGAGTGATCTTCCAGAACAACGGCAAGGCGGCAGCGGCCCTAAGCAAGATAAAGACCACCACGGAACAGGTCACGAACATGATAGAGGGAGGAATACGCCGCATACCCGAGCAGAAAGTCGAACTTATATGGACACCGGCTCACTCAGGGCTGGAGGGCAACGAACTCGCCCACCAGCTTGCCCGAGAACTTGAACACCGGGCAGACGAGCACGAGCCGCAGGCCATAACGACCTACAAGGAGATCACCAGCCACTACAGGGAAGGCAGACGGCGGTACCCTGACCCGCACAAGTCGCTCAGCAGAACACAGCAAACGATCTATCGCCAAATACAAGCAGGATCCTTCCCGCACCCCTATCTGCAAAGCAGAATGTACCCCGAGATATACGAGAAAGAGTGTAGATTCTGCGGGCAATTGGGCACGCTCCGGCACGTCATCGGAGAGTGCAATTTCACCGAGGCAATCCCTCCACCCCTTACCCAACCCTCAATCACCCTTCCCACACCCTTTAACGAGCGATGGGAGACCTTGCTAACCAGCCCCGCCTTGGAAGACCAGCTCGTCCTGATCTCCAGGGGCCAGGCAGCCGCGGTAGCATATGGGTCCCGTGAAGAGGGAACCACCCCATCCGGCACGTAGTCGCCGCACTTTTGTGTGGCTAAATAAAGTTGTTCTCTCTCTCTCTCTCCGCGCTACAAAACAAAACACACCTCTCACTGTGCCAGTATCAGGTTTAAACAAGGCGACAATAAAATTCACTTGTGCCGGACGTATTCGGAGGTGACAGCGGTGGTATGCTGCCGCCATCGCCGACGCCTGTAACAGCAGCCGGGAAGGACGCAGAGCCGCGTTACCGGATAGCAATTGTTGGCTAAACGTACTGTTTACTTACAGACGTCACCATAACAAGTTTTTTAGCACTTGGAAGGGCAAAAAGAAGCGAAAGAGAACCAAAACACTGCATGAGCCCCTATGGGCCGCGTAGCGCTAATCCCAACTCCGCGGAGAAGCGGCGGCAGGCGGCGCAGCGATCGCAAAGCTCGAGGCGTATAGAAACCCGTTGCGGATGGCGCAACAACCCCTGCACCTGTAACCATAGAGTTTCTTAGTAAGTATACTGTAAGAAACTCTATGCCTGTAACCTGTAATAGCACGCGTGCTGCATGGTCACTCATCTCGACAGAGTACATGACGCGCAGCGACCAAGCCCCCCAGCAACAAAAGGTGGGAGCGGTCTCTCCGTACTCTTCAATATACCGCTAGGGAGGTAGCGAGTGAAAATACGAGCTACTAGGCAGATTCGACAGATGGCGCGAAGAGTCCAGGCGTATTCGCACGCGTACCGCATGGTCACTTATCCCGACGGATTACAGCGCGCAGGGACCAAGCCCCCCAGCAACGAAGGGTGGGCGCGGTCGCTCCGTACCCTTCAATATCTGCCACAGAGATCTAGTGAGGAAGTACGAGCACTAAAAAGATTCGACAGATGGCGCGTACAGTCCAGGCGTGCTCGCTTTGTGCCCTCCATGCTTTGTGCTATGGCGCGAATTTTTGTACGCACAATGGAGAACGTACCGCTACGTCAGTGACACTGCGGAGAAATGCGAAAACGTACCGGTACGTCAGTGACAGCGAAAGGTGTCACACGCTCGACGTCAAACTACTGTGCAACTTTTTGGCGCCCCTGCCACTTCACGTTAGTGTCCCTAAATGAAAACTAGCCTATTTAATGGCTGCACTTCACGCTTCCTTCTCTCTACCTCTTATGTTGTTTACCTTCCCTCTGACTACTGCCATTACTACCACTTAATCTCCCGCCCTTCACTCTTCCCACCCCCGTCTCCCTCTCTTCCAACACTTCTACCAAAACCCCTGATACCGCATCCTTTTGGTGCACGGCAGTCAGATCACTAGAGAAATTATTAAGGCATATCATATTAGAAAAAGAGGGGAGTGCGTATTAGCGAGCCGTCGATAACGCTGCATGAAAACGAATTTTGGTTTTTGGATCGGTCCGTGTGTGTTAGTGCCAGTTTGTTCTACTATATTTGTACGTCTATAGTTGTCTATACAACTACGTCTATACAGTACGTCTATACAACTATGTTATACTATAGTTGTACGTTGTATACTATAGTTGCGGGAAGGGCATGTGGGTTCGGTTGTAGTATAGTTCTGTTTGTGTTGCGTTTTCAATAAAATTAGTAGAGAGTACAGCGTCGTCCTGCCGTCTTCTTTTCCCTCCTGTCTTTGTTTATTACGCTGCCATTCAAGATGCATTTTGCTGCAAGATTCATGGGCAGAGAATAGATTGAGATTACCGAAAATGGGGCACTCGCTTCTGGCTGTGGGGAACAATAAGATGATAACGATGACAAACCTGAACTCGCGAAGGGATGAGGAGAAATGCCTTAAGGGGGGCCGCTTGTCGGCTGTACAAACTTGGCTACAGCTTCAGTCATTTATTTCGTTGTTGAATATATCTAGGGAGCAGCACATGTGATCGCATCGTCGGAAAAAAGTTCTGTACAAGTCAACAAAAATTACTATAATGCAGCTAACCTTGAAATGAAGTGTAACAAACTGATTTGTGCTTTGGAACCAAAATGTAGTCTACTATGGTTGCTGACATTATTTTAAAGGGACACTGAAGTGAATTTGTCAAGCTCCCGTTTTTGCTTGCACTGCGTAGACTGGCTCAAATTAGCACACTTTTCATCGTTTATTCGGTTGACAAATCGGTAATTATTTTACAAAGCGTGAAAGAAGAAAAACTACCATGCGCGGTTTGCGGCGGCTGCACCAACTAAAGCTGTGACGTTAGGAGGAGCCGCACCGTGATTGGACGATGCCCAAGGTGAGCAACCAAACAAGTTTCGGTTTCGGTTTCGGTTCTGTAAAACACAACCGTTGGCGTTGTTGGATGGGCATTCTCAATAACTCAGTAATCATCGTACCGCGCTTCTGCCATGTAGTCAGCTGTAAAAATGCATAAAGATAAGCCTCCTAGGACGGATTGGAATCGTAGCATTCACTAGCCGAAACCTACGCAGTGCATGAACGCCCTCCGCGTACCCGCAGACGCCCAAATGTCATGCGCTTTTCCCCCATATTTGGAGCTTGCCTCTTTCATGCCTGTGTCGTAAAAAGCGTGTTCGCACCAGGCCAAGGGTCTGTTCATTCTGGCCTGTGCCCACTGCCTGCAAGCAGTCGGTGCTTATGGCAACAGCACGCCAACGAGAACTCGCTAGCGCGCCAGTGCCAGCCTGCGCGCGTTTTGTGAACTAGTTCGTGGAGCCATGAACGTTGCGGCCCAAAAAAAGGTGAACTCAATATAGAAAACATCGGCGGAAAACGAAAAAGTTAACTTACAAAAAAAAAAAAAAAACACGTACCCGCGGGGATTCGAACTCGTGACTTGCAAAATACTTGCAGTGGCACACCTAGCAACCCAGACCACTCGGCCACGAAGCGGGCTCGGCTGGCACCGGTAATATAGGGTATATATTGTACAGCCAGTTTACACTTTTCTTTAGTTTTGACATTTCAAGCAGCTTAGGTGACTATTTGTTGTATTGCGCTCGTGCAGTAAGCGTCGCCCGAGTTTCCACAATAGCTCACGTCTAGCAATTGCATTTCGTAGACGGAAAAGCGTTCGCAGATGTGTAGTCGTGCTGCTGACCGCTGTGCTTGTTCGCCCAGCGCAAAAAAGTGCTTCCCGCACCCTAGTTTTACGCTGTACGGTAAAAATATCAGTTGATTTTATTTCCTTAGTACCTATATTGACTTCGCTGACTCTTCTCCCGCCTTCAAGAGGCCTTATATTTTCCTACTGGCATACCAGTCAGCGAAGCGTCCGTCGCATGTGCGCTTGTGCAGCGCTTGTGTGAAGCGACCTTGACTTGGAGCTAGATACAGTGTACAAACTAACAAGTAAAGGAAGGCAAATTCTACCATTCACAAACGTGTCCTGGCTTCGTTTCAACTGAGCGAACGAATTGCGACGACCCATCGGCGGCCGGTGGACGAAACGCTGGGCCGACTGACTCTGTCTGAAGGCCGGGGAGCCGTGCAGTAGCGCGGCCAATTGCCAGCTTATCCCCTCCTGACGTCACACGAAAACGCCGCAGAAAATGGGCGAGCGTAAAGAGAGGAGGACAGCATTTTCGAATTAATTTTTCTACTAAATAAAATCGCGTAAACGCGCCCAGGGTGGTCGAAACATGGCCTGGGGACTCCGGACTACAATTTGCGCAAGTAATCCCGCAATGTTTACATATCACTTCAGTGTCCCTTTAAACAAACAGGGCTACTGCGATCTGCATAGATGCCTTAGTGGAAGGTCACTTCTTATCACAAACCACTCGCAAGGGGATAATTAAACTTGCAGGATAATTTAGGATAATTTTTAAAGGAATTCGTTCTAGAGGACACAGCAGGATGCAAAGCAAGGAGACATAAGATCTGAATAAAAACTCTTATCTTGAAAAAAAGAGAAAAAGAATACAACAGCTTTATTCGTTCTTCCAATCACACCCAGCCAGCTACAGCGAACGGGGACACATTTGATTCGTTTATTCAACAGTTTTGATCACTGTGGCTAAGTCTGGTGCCAACAACAAGCAGAACGTCCGTTTAAAGAACTACAACATCACAATGAATAAAAGAAAGGAAACCAACAGGAGAAGGGGGGGGGGGTTGGTTGTAAGGGCTACTTTGAGTTCATTACCGTGTCTGCAACTTTGAATAGGGATAATAACAGTCGGCCGACACATTTCTACGGCGTTCCAAAAAAAAAGAAGAAAAAAAAAGAAATCCTCAAATGTTCCTATACTCAAGAGTATTCTTCATCATGTGGGCAAGTTTTGGATATTCGTAAGCAGAAGATGCGCAAAGTGAAAATGGACAATATAACTGAAAATGCACACGTGGGAAAATTAAAACCCAGTGGCCATTGCGCATTTGTAGAAACTGGTGCGCATTAATTTACATTCGCCCAGCTAGGGCAATTGTTGTTCGCACATTATAACTGGGCACATTAAAGGAATTTGAACAAAAACAAAATTGGTCTTGCTTGAAGGACAACGCAGTTGTGGCGTCAAAAAAGGGGACACCACCCGTTCATACTCCTCCCTCTTTTTTAACGCCACTGAACTCCTTGCCTCTCGTGTTTGTATATCTACATCATGACAACAGCTAATTTGCTTGCACACACGTTTGACGGATTGGCAAATACGGTGCAAACAAAACTTTGTACAGGGGCAGTGGAGCTGAACCTAGCTATTGACACACACACTGAGATCACCCCTATCACGAAAATGCCGGTACAACACTTCGTCTCTCGAAGAACACTATCACTGCAGTCTGAAAACGGGAATAAAAAATGAAAGAGGCCCTGCGGAGAGCAAGGCTGAAAACTGTCTAGACCATGATATGCGGTCACATCAAAAACAATTGTGACGCTTTAACAATCCAGTGTAAGAAGTTCCACACGCACAGAACGCCATATTGCCGGCAAATGTAGATCTGCGCATGTGCTGGCACTTCACAGTACATCTGGCTTCGCTAGGCTTGGCGTACCGTACATTGTTTCGGGTAAAAAGGTGTGTTCCGTCTCAGTCAACTGTACGCTAGCATAGCTGCATGTTTCTCAGCAACACTTCCTGCCGAAAAACTCTATGAAAGAGCGGAATGTGCGCTCTGCAAGCGCCGAGCCCTCATTGGTGGCTGTATTTGTTCCTGGAGGACTTGGTTTGTTGTGCATTCTTAGCAGCGGCAGATTGCAAACTTTGAACAAAGCTCAAAAACAGCGTGACTCGTGGTACCGCCTTCCTTGTACACTGTATACTTTGTAAGAATGTGACTGGAAAAGGGAATAAATGAACTTGTGTGATAAGAAAACTTGGGTATAGCACTCTCACTCAAAAAAAAAAAAGGCATTACGAAAATGAAATTGTACGATGATGTCTAGTTCGCTTCAAAAATAGTTGCTGACACTGGTCCCAGTGAATTTGTGAAAGCTCGAACAAACAGCAGAACTCTTGTCTCGACCGTCGACAGGAAGGGTCGACGCTCATTCCAGGTCAGGAGTGTATGGCATTGCTCCTAGGAGAGGGCACGTTTGCAGACTTCAGGAAGCTCAATGGGTTGCGTCTTTTCGCTGTCCTGTGGTGGGATACAAAACGGTCTTGCACTTTTGACGTGTCTTCTAATAGCCCATTAACGCTACCTTAGGCCAACATCGTAGAGTTATTGCTTTACGGATTGTCACAGTAGCTTTGTGCTGCAGTGACGATGGTCATATCTATATGGTTAGTTATTTTGCAGCATTAAACAGAAAATAATTCACTGACGCATTGCAGCCCAGATGGCCTGGTACATGACTCAAACTTAAAGCCCAGTCTGCAAAGCCAACTTTTCACATTAACTGTCTTTGGTGGTAATATACTGTGGTCTCTTATTGTACAATTGTGGTGTCTCGAATTATGATAGTCATAACAATCTTTTTTTGTTTCTGCAGATTATTTGCTGTTATTGTTTCTCTTAGTGCCAAAACTGCACTTGAAAATATAATGATTTTAAGGGTTATGGACACAAGTATACAGGAAGAAACAGATGGGAGGCACACACTAATAAAAGCGCAACTAACTGACTTTATTTTTCGGTCCTGTTGGAAAATGGTGAAATAAAATGAGAAATACACACAAAAACCTACATTTATAGGAGCATGGTTTGGTTTATACAAGATAATTTATAGCTATGACATTAGTAATCTCGTGTTTGTTCAACCCCCAAGAGGCACATTTTCTTGCACAGGTCTAATTTCTTTTTAAAGATGACAATAAAGTGTTTTAGAGTTTCAAAGCCAAATGAAAAGTGTGCAAAAATAAACATTTACGGCTGCACCCAATGCGAAAGTGGCGACATAAATGGACACTGGAAAACGACATCCTTAGTCTGTCTACAATCGTCTGCATGAGAGGAAACCCCGCCCCTTTATTAGGCTATCTATCATTATAATTTCGACCCGCTTCCAGTTAATATCAACTTGTTTATACGCGCAAGGGTTGTAAAGGCTAAACATGCTAACAATCCACTAAATTTTGCCCCGCAACTTAACAATGTGTGGTCATAACCGACATTGGCCAATTGGTCGACAGGATGACATGGCGGAAGTGGCAGTTTTGAACACAGTATTCCTCGTTAAAAAAATTCTGCCGCAGAAACTCATAAAATGGCTTACGCATTCTATTATTCAATTTTGTAAGGTCATTACACAATGTTTACAACTCACGTAAGTGTCCCTTTAACTGCGGGTAAAATTGTTGATGCCGCCATCTTTAGTCTAGACCATCAACTGATGGGGCAGTCGTTTTCATTTCAGTTTTGTTTGTTTCCAAGCTTTTTTTTTACAGCTAATGCTCTGTTCCACACAGCCAAATATCTGAATGAACAAAGTAAAAATAAAGCCTGCAATTTACGCGACGAGCGCATTGCGATAGTACCCACAAAAGAAGACGCTACTTTGTTTTCACCCGTTCTAGTTGCTAGGTGTCGTGCCGTAGTGGCAGCCTCTATGGAATCTAGTGACCTGGCAAGCTTCGCCAAAGTGCAGCGTGTAACTAAACACATGTACAGATTCGATAATGTAGCCAGTGCTGTGATCCTTACAGCTCTACTTACCTCTGTGCAGACATCGTCAAGCATGGTTTTGTACTCTTCGCAGAAAGTTCTCTGGAAGGATGTAAAGGCGTCGTACATCTTGTCTTTCTGCAAGATGGAAAATTCAGGTGAACACCGTGCTTAGCCATCTGTGAATTAGGCACACAACGATGAAAAACAGTTAGCTAAAGACTACAAAAAAATCCCGGGCCATCTCCACTAAATAGAAACCTGAGGAGGGGCGAAGCATGCTGTGTTTAGTGTATTCAAAGATTGTAAATCTGTCTCTGGCCATACGGAGCACACTGATTGGGCACCGGAGAAGCAATCTCCGGTGGGAGAAGCAATCGCGTGCTTGCTGAGGCGGTGGCACCCTCTCTTGTAATGAACCGTATTTAGGCAATTAAATAAGAGACAGACTGGCCGTAAGTTGTCTTCGTGTCACACGCTGCAGCGTGCTAAGAAGTATGCTAAAAAGTAGTGCGAGGCATCGGAAAACGAGTGTCCCAGTGTGTTCGTTTAGTACGCATTTTTGTCCATGGAGATGAAACATTCTAGCGTGAGGCATTGGAAAACGAGTGTCCCCGTGTGTTCTTTTAGTGCGCGTTGCACTCGAGCGCGAGGCGTTGGAAAACGAGTGTCCCGGTGTTTTAGTACCGCGACTACGTAGGCGACAGGAGGCTCCGACAGCCCGAGCCCCTAAGGTGCTTCGCCCCTGAAAAATTGTTGTTACGGCAATATGCGCGTCATCCAAAAGAGCGCACTTCATTTTAAGTCGTACTTTTTCTTGCAGTATTCATGAAAAACATTTGGGGAATGTTGCTGCTACAAAGGTTGCATACTGAAGGTGTAAACTCAAGGCGTGTAAAAAGGACAATATTAAAAAAAAGGTCCTCTGTTTATGAAAACTTCAGGCTTCAAAGCAAAGATTGGGATCCCACTTTATGCATCCTGGCGATTTAGGGATCTAGCTAAGGCACAAAGCTAACACAAAATACACGAACTACTTTGCATGGCTGTCTCTTCCGTTTTTTGTCACTGATGGTAAACTGAATGAAATAATACAAATTTTTTGCTAATTAAATCATGCTGAACCATAAATATTCGTGTCACTTCCACCTCGAACTTGTCATTGACGTCATCTGTGCATAGTTAATCAGGAACTTTTTAGGACATATGTTGGAAACCCATTTCTGTTGCCGAAAGAGTTTGCAAAACTAATTTGCATCTGCAGAGAAGGCCAAGGTTGCTAATTTCATGGCACTGCTCCAGAAATAAACCTACAAAAAAAACTGAGAAAAATCACTTTTCAGTTTTGATTTTAGCCTGGCTGGGAAAAAAATGTGTATAAAATTGAGCTGTCTGAAAAAGTGCATCCGAAAAGGCACTGATACATTACTGGACAGTCCCAACAAAAAGGTCCGAACAGAAATGTCACGCAGCCCAAAAAGTGGGGCGGTAGCTGCATTCTGTGGCAAGATGCGCTGCTGTACGCCAACAGAAAGTGGTGTAAGAAAAAAGGAGTTTACAGCATTTGGCAACGTACACCCCAGAAGTGGAGCACGCCTCCACACCTTTTTTTTTCAGTGTATGAATTATGTGTGCCAGGAGGGAAATTGCAAGAAATACAAAAGTGCTGCCATGTTCCGTATATACGAGGGTACACTCATGTGCAGCTTTTCCCTCTGTTGCCTCCCATATAAATACAGTGTGTCGCACACATAGCAAACATACACCATGACTGGCTATCAACAGCTTTGCGAACCAGTCGCGCTTTGCCTTAGCGCAGCCACATGTACGTGACCAGCAATGGGGCAGTGACGAAAATATGAATGGAGCAAAAGAAATGTCATCTTTCCAACAACAGCCTTTCATGAACAAGACTCTTGAGGCGAGGTCTCCATTAGTGGTGAACATCTCTATCATTGCTGCCAGGAACTTGTGCTGTCCGAAACGGGTGAGCTTTCATTCAAATGTTGTCTCCCATTATCCGCGCACTGCTGCAATTCGGACTTTGCGCTCACCCCATTCAGGCGGATCCAGGGCACGAACTCCAGCCGTCTCTTGCTGTTCACGCCTTCAGTCAATTCCGCGTACTTCAGTTGCAGGTCGTTGCCTTTCTTGCCGGACACACACTTCTGCAGGTTTACCAAGTCGAACTCTTGTTTCGTGGCACACTGCAGAAGACGAGGCATTGGCGAAAAATCAGAACTCAGTCAGACTCTTTTCAGCCATACTGCTGGGCAATTCCCAAATCCAGGAATCTGCAGCTTTTGCGTTTTTTTTATCCATCAGAAAATCTACACATTGTTTGATTTTGTGCTAGTTAATTCTAGTTACTCTGCATCAATTATTCACAAATCTGATGCTAGTATCACTGCTTTCCAATATCTCTTTTCTTGTATGCGAGCGACATTCTTACCAAAGCAACAGTAACTTTTTTGAAGAAGGCGACATGAGCTAGTCAGCGCATTGCTCGATTGATTTACTTTATAAGGGTTTACGCTGTCAGCATTTCTCTGAAACTGTTTGGTAGTAAAGGGTAATTTCTTGCTAGCACAATAATTCCTTATTGTCAATTCCTGGCTGCATGCAGTTTTTAAGAGATGCAGTAAACATCTTCGGTTGGTTATGCAAAACAGAAAGAGTTATTTATAGTTGTGTAATACAGAAGGAGCATTACTTGTGCCTATGGGAATAGAACTAGACTGCACATTGTTCTATTGACTTACTGCATGAATCCCTTTTAAACTGCTTACCACTAAAGGGCAAATACCTGCAAGTATATTAACTCCCTATTGTCGTTTCCTAACTTGTTCCTGCATGTTGCTTTTATGATATTATCTTCCATTGGTAATGTAAAACAGGCAAATTCTGTTTTGTAGCCCAAAAAGACCATTTTTTATGGCTATGAGCAAGCAAAACGCACAGAATGGCATTTGCGTCTTACAGAAAGCAACTTAAATTGCTGGTTTGCTACTGAAATTTCTGCTGCGTTCTTATTTGCAAAGTTCTGCATCGAAAAATTCATTTCAGACAGTGTAACTATGATAACGCGTATGCGTTTAAAGAAAAAAAAAAAAAAAAAACGTGCTCACAGATTCGTACGCCCCGTTTGGATTTCTTGACGCGAACATGCAGACAACCAGTGGTAGGTGTTCCTTGGGGTCTGGGTAGTACTCGATGACACATGACTAAACGGAGACGAAAAAAAGGGAGACAAATTAGAAAAAGATGGCACGGAGAAAATCACGGCAAGGCACACGCTGAGTGACACACAAATTTTTCCAAAGTGTATAATTAAATAGCTATATTCATAGAAATTACTCCCTTTGCAAGAACTGCAATTTAAGAGCCGCAAGCTACGCTTCTACCCTACGCAAGTTAACGACTGTTCACCAAGTTCTGCTAACTTCTGAGCCATTTCTGTTCCAAACAATATTATGCCATGAATTGAAAATTGTTTTGGCTTTAATGAATGCTCAAACATGCTTTGCTAAACATGCATTTGTCACTGGATTGTGTACATCACTACTCGAGCAATCTTTAAAATTTGTAATGTAGATAAGGACCTGTTTATTTTCTGAGCTGGAAAGAGACAGCGCAGTGCACTTTCTCGTGCACGTCTGCAAAAAAGTCTGATGCTATTTCAGTATTCTCCATTTTAACACCTACATTATTTCACAATTCCCATCGACTTAGTTTTGGTGCAGATGCAGGTTGCCTGGTCGATTGTAGGCGTGTCTTCACATGCGATGTCGCATGCCCAGCCTTATTAAATTTTACATACGTAATAGATTTTTTTATTGGCACGCCATGATAATATTTCTCGAGTAGCCACATCACAGTCAAAGCTGACTGCTTTTTTAGAATGATCCGTTTTTAACTGAACTCTGAATGAACTGAATGTTTATATAAAGTGCACTATCTAAAGCATTGTGTCCATGAAACAGTGAAAAGCGAATGTCGTCCTCCAACTACGATAGAGGTATTTATTCACTGTTGCCAAACTGCTACTGTATATACCCACCCCTCATGTAGTACCCCATAGGGGACCTTGGTATTGATTGATTGATTAATTGAATGAGTAAATAAGTGAATAAATAAGTAACACGATTGTGGCTGAGCAGCTAAGCACGGAAGGAGTAATAATATTAGCTACTCACCTGTAGCAGATTGCCGTAACATTCTTTGTCTCCATGCTGACAGTCAAAGCTGTACCATCCATTTGGAAGCTCTCTCCTCTGGACAGGTAAGACAAACAAAGAAATAACGAGCGAAAAAAGATTTTTATCTGTTAAGCTTCCTTTGAAAACATTTGTCAGAAACGTGCAGTTACGCAAGCAACATTTGAACAATCAATTGAAAGTAAAATACTTACGAACTGCATGGATGTAAAAGAATGAAAAAAAAAAGACTTTTCAATATCTGTAAACTGCGCAGTGGTGAAAAACATGGACTGAAGCCAGGGAAACCAAAGGACTAGACGGACATAGAGGACTCACCACAGCTTTTCCGTATGGGACGAGCTGAAGCGTGATGATGTTCGAGAGCTCTGCGTAGGTAGAGTTGAGCTGGTCGAGAATGAAGCTCCTGCTGTCTGGGCAGTACGTCTCGTAGAAGACCTCCACCACCACTTTTGGATCTTGCACACATGCCTGCACACAAGAACGGGAGAGAACATCTTTTTAAAAAAAGAAAAGAAAGAGACTGTTCTGATTTGGCACAGACACTTGGTTCAGGAAACTCTCAATGTTTGAAGCTTCAATAACTTTTGGCCTACCTATTCCCTATGTGTAGGCAACAGAAGTGAACAGGCAGACTTATAAGTGAAAGGTAGTTCTTGAATAAGACCGGTGGTGTAATATAATTTCGGAGTTAATAACGAAAAAAAATTATGAGCCATTCGACCCTGTGAAGGTGGATGTCCAGCGAACCTGTTTCGCACACGACGCAGAGATGAGACAAAATTTTGAACAGAGGTACGAACTCATTTATTGTTTACTAACTTATCATGACATGCAAATAAAACTTGGCATTCTACTTTGTTTTGCTATACTGTTTCCTTGTTGTGCATTCTACTTTGTTTTCGATGCGATATGCCGATGTATGTATTTTGTTTTACTACACTGTTTCCACGTTGTTAGTACTTTTTACGCCTTACTCCTGTATCTTCGAGACAAACGTGTACTTTTTTCTTTTTCTGCTCCCCTTACTCAATGCCCTACACAATGGGCCTGTAAGGTACTCGTAAATAAATAAAATAAATAAATAATGATACAGTCACATTAGCGGCCAGTTGTAATATCACTTTTGGGCTTTGGGTTTCTCGCGCTCATGAAAAATGCACAAAACCCTAATCATAAATACATTCAGTCGGTTTGAATGAAAAGGTCAATGCGTAGGTTGATAAGCAGTCTTGATAGTGATAAGTTATAAGGAGATATAAGAACACTAAGAAGCAGAGAGCTGCAAACAGTGCGGCTAGGCCGGGATGGGAATTCGTCTTGAAAGAAACACACACAGCGCGCAAAACAACAGGACGAAAGACGGAGGGATGTACAACACAAGCGCTGTTTTTTCTCTTTTTTTTTTGATGTACAACACCAGCGCTTGTGTTGTACATCCCTCCGTCTTTCGTCCTGTTGTTTTGCGCGCTGTGTGTGTTTCTTTCAAGATGGGAATTCGAGCGTATGAGAAAAGCCAACGTGCCGTGTGACCAGGATAAAATGCGGGGAGAAGAAGGCCCACAAGGCTGCATAGTCAACGGGGATGCCGATAACCCAGCAGAGTGCCATAGCTTGACTGGCCAACGACAGAATCAGAAGCGATGAAAAAAGAAATCGGTGCACATCTCACTTTGCTAAGGTGGATGACCAGCGCTCAAACCACGCCGACGCCCTGTGTTTTCCAGCTCGCGGTATTCGGGTCCCGCACGGCATCGCGCGTATGTTTCGCTTCCGTGGCCCCATCGTCGTCGGTGGTGTCCTTCCGCCGCGTTCGCGGTCATTGCCGCCCACTTTTGCTTTCTTACGAGTAGCCTTCACTGTACAACACGCAATGTGGGAAAGCCACCTTACAAAGACCTAGCTTTACACACTGCGTAAAGTGGGCTTCACTTCTAAACGCAAATGAATTACTGAGAAGACATTTTTGAAGGAGCGATATCCGGCGCCTTATATCGCTATGTGAAGCGCCGGAGGAGAACAGGTGGCCGAAGGGAGAGGGGGGAGGGCGAGGCGAAGTGAGAAGGAGGGGTGCTGCTTTTCCTGGTGTACGCACCCAAACAAGGATAGTGAAACACTCAGACCACCACACACTACCTTTTGAGGTGGTGCTAACGCGTTTCAGACGTGGTTAGGCAGCGTTGAAGATGTCAGTTGTACACGCGATTCTATCAGTAGCGACCAAAGTCAGCCAGGGATCCGAAACGGCACCCCAGACAGAAACGAGAGCAAAAAGTGCAGAAATCTCGTTCTCTTTTGCTGTCATAGCACTTAAAACCACCACCACCTGTTTTATTGAAATCGCTAAAGTAGGTGAGCGAGATGCTTTGATCACATTCTGATCAAGTCCTGATCGTGTACCAGAGTGTTTGTATACAGCGCTCGTATCTAGCTCCAGAGGTGCTAACGTCAATTGAGAGAAGAAGCAAATTTCCCGCGCCAAGGCAAGGTGAAGCTACGCACGTGAGCAGTAAAATGAAGGTTAAGTGCAGTATGCGCCGGAAATAGAAAGTTGTCAGAGATCTCAGCCTTGAACGTTGATGCTCTCCTAAATCTCATTCTCAGTAATGTTCTGAATCCCACGCTAACCCCACCTTCCGCTTATTCCTTCCTCCCGCTCCTGAATATGCTGCCCGTTTACGTTACAAAGGGGTCACGTGTCTTTTTCAGACATTAAGGGGTAACAAAAAAAAAAAGCTTTACGCCCACAAAATGCCAGACCAGTGCGCAGCAAAAATAAATAAAAAACACGTCGCGTGTGCGCGTTACATTTCGCGACGCGTGTATAAAGGAACAAAAACAAGAAATTGGCCGCGTATCTGCTCCTTTCGTTGCAAATGCTGACGAAAGACGATAGTCGACTGGCGCCTCTGGCAAGTAAACGCATCCGTTCTCTTTCCCGCTCACCTCTCATGTTGTTCCTCTCCCGTCTCGTTCCTCCCAAGGTAACACGCTAGAGGTTTGCTCAAGTCACTTTAAACTGACCACGTTCCACTGCTCCAAGTCGGGTGCCTCGATGCCGTAGGGCGGAGACGCGCGTTAATCGAGGCCCCCGACTACAACGGTTATAGAACCATGTTGCCCTACTCTGTATATACCAGCGTTCCAAGCGGAACGCGAAACCTATCTAGTGGAACCTTTAGTGGCTGCTGCCTTTTGATTTTTTTTTTAATTGCGCCAGGTAGCGCGGGGAACAGCAGGCGAAGGTTTTTGCAGTTGATGTAGTATTTTATTTGCTATCGCAAAAAGTAGGCATCAGTAAATTCTCTAATAAAGGCACATTGCAAATATCACTCATGCATTCACTTTCGGCCGTATATTTGCGTAATGTCTTGTTCTTGTTCAACAATGTTGACAAGTATGAAAATTAACACCGGACTTAGACGTTTAGATTTGGCTGTGAGTATATAAGACTATTGCGCAGAATCTGTGTTGCTTTGGCCGGCTGGATGAATCGAGTGACAGACAGACAAATTAGAAATTTCCCGTCCAAGTAGCTCCAGAAAGACTATCGTCTGTAGAACTTCCGGCGACAACATTTCCGGCGAGAAGCCGGTAGACGAGATAGCACTTGTCTCGTCTATTCTGTTTTTCGTCCGTGTGTTTTTGTTGCGCTTCAAATCATGGCAAAAAGAAGCCGGCCTGGGCGCGCAAAGGAGTATCTCATGTCCCGATCTGCTTGTCTGCGCGGCGTGTAACCGCAAGAGCCTCCCTCCCAGCCGCTCCGGGCCAGTTAGTTCCTCCCTGTGCGATGCACTTGCCTCGCGACATACACTCGCGCCACGTGGTGCAATGCGCCGAAGCCCAGCGCATTGCGGAAAGTCCCACAGCCAAGTTAGCCGGACTACAGAAACGGCAGTCTGCGGTCAGCGACGGAAGTGTCCATTCTCACTTCTTTTGCACTTGAAAATGAAATTGAAGAGTATCTAGGCCCAAAGCAGTCAAATGGGCACCTCCCAAATGTGCTTTGCCCATCGTCTGCATCACTCGTTGAGTAGGAACCACGCGCAATGACCTTACCGAAAAGAAAAAAAAAGGAAGGCGCAACTTGCCCTAGCAGTGCAAGGCTGGAGAAACAGCAGAGCTGGCCGCCTCTCTCCCTTCGTCGGAGACCAAGCTGTCACACATCACATGGATTGCCGTACCTACCGCTGAAAGTTCTCCTTGGCTGGCAGGCCCGGGTCGTTTGTCCGCAGCTTTTCACATGACTCCCTGAGTGGACCGCGTTAGCACGCGCCAAAACCCGCGAGGCAACCGGCTTCGCGAACTCGGCGTCTGTGCTCCCCACTTCAGGAGCGAACGCAAGTGAACTGGCGAGTAGAAGACCATGCTAGGGATTCCGCCACGAACGCTGGGCAGAGTGTTCTCGAAGGCCGAGCTGGCCGACGCCGGGCGCTCCTCACGAGGCGCACGCTCACGTGCGCGCGGTATTTTTCGTTTTTTTTTTTGTTTCTGGTAACGGTATGCGGCGGAACTAAAAGCATCAACAGCTGTGCTGCTGAAATCACGCGGCTAAATTTGAACAAGTCCGGACCCACAGCTCCGGCCACTGCCCGGGTACTGCCGCCGATAAGAAAAGCCACCCAGCGACCATGCCGAGACGTCATGCTTGAGCGCTTGGTTCACAACGGGCACACGGCCTTCTGTTTCGTTTCCTTGCTTCTTTCGACGCCGCCCCGCCGAGAGCGGTGCATCGCCAAGGTCGTAGTTTGCGGCTGCGCGCCGCGGTTTTTGCTTTCGTTTCCAGCTTTGCCGAGGCGCCGTACCGGCTGGCACTGATCACCGGCCCTGCACGACGGAGCGTGCAGTGCCGGCGCAGCCGGACAATGCGCCGTGGTGGAAGACATGTACGAGGCCCGCTTGTAATGGCGGCCTTGCTTGGTCGGTCGCCTTTGTGGAACACATGTCGCGGAGCGGATTGCGCGCTACCAACGCACGGCCGGACACTCCCGTCGAGGACAGTAATCGAGTCCGGCCGTGAGGGGAGGCGATGGAGGCAGGCTGAACACGTCTCCCCAGGAAACGGTACGGGTAGTTCATTCCATCCCGAGGACCGGATGACCGCACGGAACGGTCCCTGTTGAGCTCAAGCTGGCGATGAGCCCTTCTGTTCTTGGTTTTCACGCATTTCACAGCATAAAGCGGCAACCAAATGGAGCGTTTTGCTCGCGTCTGGGGGCCATCGGCGTCTCCTGGCGGCGACGCGAAAAACGTTGAAGAGCACAATTTACCCCACCGTCACCAGGTCCGTTAGCTAAAAACTGCGTAATTGGTCAAATTGGCTCTTTCTTTTCTTGAATTTGGTCCTCCCCAACGTCTGTTTGACATCGCCGCTGGGAGACGCCGACAGCTCCCTTACGCAAGCGAAACGCTCCATGTGGTTGCCGCTTAATAAGCATTTTAAGGTGACGTAGCAGTGCACTCGAAGAGTGCTTGTTGCTAACATGCGGAGGGCTGCAGGTTAGTCAAGAGCAACGGATTCCCCCACCCAGTTGCACTTTCGGAGAAAGCTTTGGTCAGCGAAGAGCATAAATAAATTGTCCTTACTGTGCTCTGTCCTCATGTTCCTCTTAGAACCCCTGTGCGATACCGGTGTCGAAGATCAGAGTGCACCGGCCAAGCAGCGGAGCTTTCGTTTGCGGCTGTCTTCGCCAGAGGTGAGAATGGTATTACAATGCGTCAAGAGAAAAGACTTCAAGTGAGCAAGGGCGCTGCCTTCGCACGTCACGCATGTGGCGAGAAAGCATTTACACGAAACCATTTACGGGAAACCATTTACGCGAACTGGTTTCCTGATGCTCCCGGTACATAGTTTTAAAGCGGAGGTTTCAATGCCTTCCTGACGGCGTCCGGCGCACGACAAAACGCACTGCAGGAAAGCCAACTTTACAAAGGCGCCTCAAGAAAAAAACGCTTCCTGTGGTGCATCGAACCTGGGTCCCTCGCGTTATTGTTGGGCATTGGACGTTGGAGCGCAAATGCAAACTATTGTCCTACTTGAACGGACCTTTGTAGCTTTCGGCTCTCGCGGAAGTGAATCCTTAAGTCGGGCGCAATCGCAAATAAGCACCGCAGACAATATCGCAACCACATCACGACTGTAAATCGTAAACTGCATGCACTGCACGAGGCAAAAGCGAATGAGGGATACGATTGGGAGCGTTAAGCATGCAGTGTAGTCCATTCTCTGACGAAAATAGTAACTGAAGCGCCGGAAGTTCACCCGCAACGATGCATTCGTGTGCTGAAACTGTGTCTCGCGCGAGTCTACATGCCGATGCTTTCACTCCGTTCAGTGTGAACTCGTAAACGTACTTTAAACATTGTGAGGCTGGCGCTCCTCGTCTATTAAAGGGTCAAGTGTCGGCCGTTTGGACGGAAAAGGCTCCTACAGTCCTCTGCAAAGACTCCGCGTCGTGCCAATGAACCTGCATTCAGTCGCGCGTCGCTGCCTCTCTGCACGAGTCGGATGTGCCCGTAGAAAGCAAAAGCAACGAAGAAGTGTCGCAAGCTGTAGGCGCGTCCCGTCCGGCCACGCCAACCGGTTATGCACCCAAGAGAAATCCCCCCGGACGCGAGGCAACCCACCCTTGGATTACGGCGACCGATAAGAGACCCTGACAGCGACCGAGCCAACGGGCACCCCCGGCGAAACCTTCGGCCAACGAGCTGGCGGCGACTCACTTGGCTGGGCTGCAGCGCGAAGTCAGCTGGCGTCCGCAAGAGGCGTCCACAAAAGCGCACACAAAGGCTGCGTTCCAAATCGCGGACAGCTTGGTAGACAGCTTAGGAAGCAGTCTAACGAGACGTCTAAAGGAATAAAATTGGAACCGCGCGGTAGTCCCAAACGCAACACCAACGCAGACGACCGCCTCGTAGCAGGCATGTTGAGGAACACAAGCCGCAGCTTTCGTAAATACTATTACCGTTATTGTTACAAACATTACGTGATTTAAAAACTAAACAAAGTCATCTTTCCCACTAATAAATTATACTAAATGTTCCAATAAAAGAACAAGTGCTTTTGTTCCAAGATTAATAAGCAAAAAGGTGGCGCTGGCGTCACTTAGTTTAGACAGGAAAGTAGCCTGCATCGTTGCTGACTGATGCTGTCTCCTCGAAGCAGTTTTCGTTGACTGTTTCTTTCGAATTGGAACGGGGCTTAACATGGCGGGCTGTCCGCGAAGACGGCAACGAAGCCGTCTGAAGGGGAAGTTGGAACGCACCCAAGCTACGCCATAAAACTAAAAAAATGGCTGCGAATCTGCTGGCTTCGCCGCAAACGTCGCCGAAAGACGACAGTCTTCTGCAGCTCCTGCTACGCAATGGCGTCTCCTCTCTCCGCAGCCCACCTGTCACGCTGTTTTCCCTCCTGTCTCGGTCTTCCCTTTCATGATTGATGCAACAGGGGTTCGCCGCATTAAACCCTGTAGTGCCCAACGTATCATATAAGGTACGCCATTTCTCAGGTTTTTGCACCTGCGCCGTTCCACCGCCAAGAAATGCCCATTGTGTCATTTCTGACACCTCCTAAGCGTTTTTTAAAAAAAAAAAACTATAGTTTGAAGTTTGAAGTTTATTAGGAAGATTGCATGTAATAGCTCGATAGCTCGATAACTGGCCGCATGGAGTCCCAAATACAGTTTGAAAGATGGATTCCTCCATCAAAGCGTGCCCGACGGGTCTACACCTACTTTCAATGGGTGTGTGATATGCTTTCTTACGGAGTATATGATACATAATACATCTATTTTATGTGTAGGTATACATATACCGACGTGTATACGAGTATATGTTACATTAGATTATATATAAGATAAAAAGTCACACAGATAAAAGATAAAAACTCACACAGAGCGCGAAAAAATAAGGCTAGTAGAGACAGAGACACACGAGAAAGACGTAGAAAATAGAAATAAGTCTACTGACGTTTCAGGAAGAAGACCTTATATATATATATATATATATATATATATATATATATATCATCATCATCATCACCGGCCTATCTACGCCCACTGCAGGGCAAAGGCCTCTCCCATTATTCTCCAATTACCTCGGTCCTGTGTCAACTGTGACAAATTTATCCCCGCAAACTTCTTGATCTCATCTGCCCATCTAACTTTCGGCCGCCCCCTGCAACGCTTGCCTTCTCTAGGGATCCACTCTGTTACCCTTAATGACCAGCGGTTATCTTGCCTTCGCATTACATCCCCTGCCCACGTCCTTTTCTTCTTCTTAATTTCTACTAATATGTTTTTAACACCAGTTTGCTCCCTGACCCACTCCGCTCTCTTCTTGTCCCTTAATGTTACACCTATCCTTTTCCGCTCCATTGCCCGCTGAGTCGTTCTCAATTTAAGTTGAACCCTCTTAGTGAGCCTCCAAGTTTCTGCCCCGTAGGTGAGTACCGGTAAGATGCAGCTGTCATACACTTTCTTCTTCAGCGACAATGGTAGGCTGCTATTCATTATCTGAGAATGTCTGCGATATGCACCCCACCCCATTCTGATCTTTCTAATTATCTCTGCCTCATGGTTGAGATCTGGGGTCACAACTTGGCCTAAGTAGATATATTCGCTTGCCACTTCCACTGCCTCGCCACCTATCTCAAACTGCTGTGCTGTCCCGAGGTTATTGATCATTACTTTAGTTTTCTGCATATTAATTTTCAGGCCCACGGTTCTACTCTGTTCGCCCAGTGCGGAAAGCATGCTTTGCAATTCGTCCCCCGAGTTACTTAGCAAGGCGTCATCAGCAAATCTGAGGTTACTGAGGTATTCTCCATTAACCCTTACATATATATATATATATATATATATATATATATATATATATATATATATATATATATATATATATATATATATATATATATATATATATATATATATTTATATATATATATATATTTACACTTTTTATGCGTTCATGATACATATTGTAATTTTATAAACCTAAGAGAAAAAAAAATTTTTATCGCGTTGCTTTATTGTTTCAGTCACAAAATATAATGCAATAACGCATTAAATTTTTATCTATTGTTTTCATTGTCTGGGCATTACAGGGTTAACTCAATTTTCCCGCGTTCGCCCTGCTGGCGCGCCATCAGTGGGGACCTTCTGTTACTGTTTGGCTTCGCGCTCGAGCCGCGAGTTCGGGACTAGAGCGCGAGCCTTTTTTGTATTTTCTGGGTAAAGAATTATTTTTAACGCGAATTTTGTGATTGCTATCGCAAAAGATAAGCACAAGAAGAGGCGCGCACCTAGTCTCGTTGGACGTTGCCTCCTGGGTGATTCATCAGATGGCACAAGCTGGCCTAAGGCGCGCAATTTGAAACTGAGGCAAGGAAACGCACGGTAAGATAGGGACGGTGCCAATAGAGAGTTAAAACAGTGGGGAGAACCGGCCCCGGTACGGTACCCGGTAGGCTACCGGGGCTACTGTGCGTGCGCAGAAGAGGAAACTCTGGTTGAGCGCATGCGCAGGTGTAGTGGTAATCGTACCGGGACAGGTTCTCCGTTTTGCGATAACTCTCTAATGTCGGCGCAATGGAGCCGTCATTGTCCTAAGCTCAAAAATTACTCCCACCTCCCCTCGCGGGAACCCCTGTGTAGATGCGACGCATAGGGGGTTCCATTGTTGTTTCCGTTTGGTTGATTCTCCCATCGCGTGAATCGTGCCGTGAACCCCCTGCCGCGGCTATGACGCAACGTGGCGCGGCTATGACGCAACACAATCCACTTTAATCCAATCCAATCCAAATCCAATCCAAGCCAAGCCAATCAAATCCAATCCAATGCCCCTCGCGAGAGAGTGTTCGCTATCAGAGAGGAGAGGGGGTGAGCGGCGGAGAGCGCAGCTCGCACGGCGAGGAGAATGGGGGAGGGCTGTAAACGGACAACGACGCCGTATGGAGGGACAAGGCGAGTGAATGAGATGCAGTCGCATCTGAAACTCGCATGTCCCCGCTTTCGTCCCATAACAATTAGCGTAAGGATCTTCTGCAACTTTTCTTGGTACTATATTCACGTGCATGTCACGGCAACGTACCACGGCGGGGCAATGGACCTTTTTCCAGTAGAGGCTCTGCGCATGCGCGCCTCTCGCTCCCAGCGACCAATCCGCCAATATTGGGGGGCAAAATGCAAACAAAACGACGCCATATTGGATTAGCCAGCTGCGAACGCCGAGCCACAGTGCTGCTCCGTTTTCTGAGTCCTGAAAGTAGCAGACCGGTACGGGCTACAGCTGCCATCGAAAAATTTCTCAGCCACCAAAACCATGCGTTGCGCCTGAGACGGCTTTTTGAACTGCGCAGGGCAGGCGAAAAAAAGGGGGCGTATTCTTCTATAATCCCCCAAGTGTGGTTCGGGCGGTCGCCGCAAGAGGGCTACGCTACTGGAAAGAAGCCCATTAAAGGGACAGACAACCGATTTTTGTCGGGTATATATTCTGTATCCCAAATGAAAGGGCATCACTTAAAGCACCTTGACGAGAAACGGTTTTGCCGATAACGCCCTAGAACTTTTTAAATCGAAATTTTTAGGTCTACGACTCGTGTGTCCCTCCCAAAAATAATGCTGGCAACCATGACATAGAGTAGCTCGGCAACATCCTTTTGTCTGTATGCGAAATGAAAAACGATATTTAAAAAAAACTTGTCCCCAGCTAAAAAAAGTTTGAATCGGTGGCTCTCCTGTTCCTTTATGTTTTTTTTAATGCAACGGTCTATTTTGCACGAATGCGCCATCTGTTGGGATAGACGATAGGTAGAATCTGGCTTCACGTTGTGGTGGTGGGAAGTTCGATTCTTCCCGACGCGACGTTTTTTTTTTAAAGCTGCCGTTGGCGTATTTGGAAACTGAAATAAAATATTTTGGCAAAACAAACGCCCCTGACTCAGGCAGAATCATCGAAGCTCCTTCACTGGGTCTGTTTACTGAGCGCTGCCGTTGATTCTGGGCATGGAGGCTCAGTTAGCCACACTGAGAACAACCCAGCGACGGCGGGCGGCGTGTCTTTAAAATTTTCAAAATAATGTTTAGAAATGCATACACAATTTAACCTTGTACAAATGCTTGTGTTAAACGGTTTTCAATACGTAAATAAACGCTTCAGCATTACAGTAGCTGCTAGGTTTGCAGGTCACGTGACAGGGACACATATTGTAGTGTCAAGTTTCGACACTGAACCGCCACCCTTCCGCTTTCACGAAGTTTGCGGCCCAATTAAAATTATTTCCGCCAATTTGTTTAAAAACTGCTTGTGGTTACCGGGCTATATAAAACGCAGGCTTTCATATGAGCTAGAGAACATATACGCGACGAAAATCGGTTATCCGTCCCTTTAAGGCGCGAAGGACGACGCAGCGAAAGTCTCGAGGGTGGCGCATTCCTATTCGATCAAACCAGCGCACAAAAACGTAGACTATTAGACGGGAGAAGCGAGAGACAAACATAGCGTTATCTTTCCCCCTCTTGTCGCCTACGTCTTTGTGCGCAGGCTTCTTCGAATATGAATGCGCACCTGCTCGTCTAACTTCCAGTTTTGCCATAAGGCTGCGGTTAGACGCGCGCAAGGCCTACGTGGCGAAGCCTGTGCGGTAGGGAAACATACGATCTTCAAAGTATGCAGGAAACGCGTCTCAGACATTGAGACGGGTCTTCAAAACGCATTTGAGTGTTTTTTCTACGAAATGGTATTTCCAATGGCAGCAGCCCGTAACATAACGCAGTGATTCGGGAACCCGACACTGCAGCACCTCCGATGAAGCTAGAAAGCACGGACGCAAGTTTAAGTGAAATAAACCGCCACCGAGTTCGTTCGAAAGAAGGGAATCCTGTTTCGAGGCTACGGACTTCCGACGAGGAAGTTGGTCTTGTTTGCGGCAACGACGCTGCGTTGCCGTTCGCTTCTTAAATGATCGCCTTCGTGAAAGATTTAGACGAGTAAGGCACACAATTAGCATAGAACATTCTTGAGCGTTCCACATCACGCTTCATAAACTAAGCGCGGTAGATGTCACCAGTGGACATCATCGCTTACAAACATAAACTGAAGCGTTTGCTGCCTCAAGCTTGGGCCAGCTAAATAGCTAGGTGATGAGCCAACTTATACGCTGCCCTATGCATGCAGCAAACGCGCCTCATCAGCAGGAGCTGGATTTCCTGGGCATCCTTGCAGGTACAGTCATGGACAAATTAAATACGAACTCGGAAATATAAACCAGAACAGGCTATATTGTACTGTTCGTGGAAGTATAATAACGGCTCGTTGTTGGTATCTTTGGGAAGCCACATTTCCCAACTTTGTTTTTTTAACTAAGCCGCTACCCGTCATTTTGACTTGCATATGATGAAATAACGCTATTTGTGCATTCTGGTTCATATTTTCGCGTTCGCGTTGCATCTGTCCATGACTGTACCTGAACAACTACATTATCATGCACTGCAACCCAAGAAACGATGGCACGCATGCACAAATTGATCTGCACTAAATATGACGAATCGGGGCGTACTATTACTACAGCAACACATGCGCTAACCTTTCTGTTGGCGACACGCAAGAAAACCACAGGTACAGTCACCAGCAAAAGTTTGCGGGATGTGCAGTGCGTGGCCGAGCGGCGCAAAACTGCATTGCTGTGCCATCTGCAGCAAGCGAACGCCGGGTCGAGGCTGAAGGAGCTGGCGTGGTAGGCGCGCTTGGCCTTTATTTGTTACCGGGCGTTTGCCCGTGACATGCTTTCGATATTCGCGGCAGCCGCGGTGGCGCCTCATGACCATCGCCGTCGTTCTGCTATCACTGGTGCAACAAAATACGTAGCCCGCGGCCGCCATTTGCGCGGCGGGCAACATTTAATAAATCTTAGGCTATGATCAGACTACCGAAGCACAAGCCGTATCGTTATCTCTGGACGTAAAAAAAAAAAACAGCGTGTCACGCAGTTCGGTTGGCTGAGACGCGAAACGACGTCATTCTTTAAAGTTATCACGACAGTTGCGGGAACAGTATGAACCCGGCCTTATCTTCCAAGAGGCACTGCTGGTTGAGTAAGAAATATATTATTATTTTCAACCAAAGCTCCGATAAACTGTCAGCTAACCTATAATTGTCGTTGTCGTCTCAGCGGCTAATTATCATAAAATTTGTTTTGGGGTGTTCCGACAAAACAAGTGTTACAGCCCTTTTACAGGCAGGTATTCCGTATCGCTTACAGCTTCCCTAAAAACTAACTATGGCAAGTAAATGTGATTCGGTGTAATCATAACGTCATCCTCGCGGCCAATTTCAGTATGATGCTTAACATGATACCTACATAGACTCAGCGCTAAGTCATTCACCAGAAAGCTTGCTTCACCGCAAGATTAAATTTGGCAACGCGACTTTTTTCTATGCAGCCCGTCGACGGACGCAGTTTCCGACAGGTAGCCTAAATAGCTCCTCTAAAGTAAATTTATTCGTCGACCATTACATGACTTGAAAGATAAGGTTCATTCAATTATGCGCGCCGGGCAAACGGCGGGCGCGGGCTACGTATTTTGAAGCGCTAGTGATAGTAGAACGACGGCGATGGTCACGCGGCGCCGCCGCGGCTGCCGCGAATATCAAAAGCATGTCGCGGGCAAGCGAGCGATGAGAGATGCCCGGTAACAAATAAAGGCCAGGCATGCGCAAAGCGCGCCTAGCACACCAGCTGCTTGAGCCTCGACCCGGCGTTCGCTGGCTGCAGATGGCGCAGCAATGCAGTTTTGCGCCGCTCGGCCACGCCTGCACGTCCCGCAAACTTTTGCTGGCGACTGTACAACTGCACTTGAAAGGTACCGGTACGCTGCCCTCTTCGTGTGCGGCCGCTCGGAATCGCGACCTGATACGACCTGCCTTCATGGACCGACGCCGCGAGCTGTTTTCGGGCTTTCAGCAAGTCTTCCGGAACGCTTGGTAAACAGCGAACAATCGCCGGACACGACCTCCAAGCGGAACAAACACGATACCGCCCGTATCGGGAGCGGACTCGGTTGATCTTATCGTCGCGTGATGAGGCAGCATGCGGCCGAAGTTGTTTTGCGGAACCCGCCACGGTGGCTCAGTGGCTAAGGCGTTGCGCTGCTGAGCACGAGGTCGCGGGTTCGATTCCCGGCCGCTGCGGCCGCTTTTCTGATGGAGGCGAAGAGCAAAAATGCCCGTGTTTACGACATTTCGGCGCACGTTAAAGATCCCCAGGTGGTCAAAATTAATCCGGAGCCCTCCACTACGGCGCGCCTCATCGCCTTCGTTGCGTCGGCGCGTTAAACCCCACAATCAATCAATCAAGTTGTTTTGCGAACGCGGTTCTTGAGATGCGGCGTATACGACGGAAAAAAATGTGAATCCTATAGACCTGTGGTAAGGTAGCAGACGGCTTTTCAAATAAAAAAAAAGCAAAATTTCCACACGGCTTTCGAAAAAAAAAACGAAAAATTTCTACAGGGTGCCAGATAAACAAACAAGTCCGGAGGACAGACGAAACGCCGGTCGATACGGTCCATGCACGCTCGATCGAGCGCACTATCCTGGCCGACCATTGAAGCCAGACCACAAGGCGGCTGAATTTGCGCGCTTCCACGGTAACGTGAGTTTCTACCGCTTTGCTTCCTGGTTCCTTTTTTGAAAACCTACATACCAGCAATAAGTCAGCGGCGAAGGTCAAAACTACACAAAGAAGCACTGCCCGTTGGAAACAGAAGGAAGGGTTGCGAGGTAAAGTACAAAGATAAGCGCAAAATGTGGTGTACACACGTCTTTGCACTATCGTGCGGTCGAAAGTGCGTTGGCCTCACGGGGTTCAAACGTTCCTCAGCGTCAGCACCATTGGAGCGTCAGCAGTGGCAACACAGCTCACCTCACCTCAGTGGCTCACCTCAGCTCAGACTGCATGCCGAATTCATGCCTGCACACGTGCTTTCAACAAGTGCGTTCGGCGAAGCCAACCGGGGAGATTATTAGAAGCGGCTATTACATGGCTGCGACAGAAGCGCGGCGAAGCCAGTGTCTGCCGTGTCGACGTCACGCAAACGGAAAGGCTTGATCGGAAGTCACAGCGCCAGCAGGCCTGGACACGCACCGCTCCCTTGAGGCTGTGCTGTCCAGCTGCGATCAGCTTATGTCGCAGCCGCCGAAATGACACGTCCTGGTGATACGTTACTGAGCACGCCCTTTTTGAGATTACCTTAAAAGGAGCTCGATTATTATTTCGCCTCCTCGTCTATGCTTCAGTTAACCGCGTAGGGGACAGGGACACGTATGGCGATCTTAAGAGGTATACAGTAAAAGCTGGGTAATTTCAAACTTCATTAATTCGAACCGCACCATTTGGTTCTTTCAAGCTCCAAAAACGTTATGTGTAAAAAAATCACGTTAATACGAACGCGAGTAGGTTCCGCCACGGATGATTCGAAATACGCGCCACCGCATCGGCGGCTTGGCACTTGGTGTACGCGGTCAGAGAAGCGCCCCTGCTGGCTACAAACGAGGCTGTCTCCAGCGGAACGGAGCGAAGAACGGGCAGAGAAGGTGAAAACGAGTAAAGCCGGTCGAAAAACCCCCGTGACGGCCGTTTTTGGAGACGTACTGTTTGTGGACTATGCGTCGATGAAGACGCGAGTGCTGTGGTGTGTGGTGCGCGACAGACAAGGGCCGTCATATCTCAGGAAGGGCAGAACTTCTGTTGCAGCCAATGGCCACAGGGTGGAGGAGGACTAAGCACCATTTCTGTCGTCCATTCGGAAGTTATGACCGGATTGAATGCCGCCGGCTCCGTCTTCAGTTTTGAAAAAGGCGAAGAGGAGGCCTTCCGCATCATTCGCCCGCTAGAGCAAGAAGTGCTGGCTGTCACGTCGAATTCAAGGAGGAAGACTGCAGCCACAGACTTTGTCAAACATCAAGGTGTTGACGCGTCCTACTGCTTGCCAATCGCTGTATACTGTTGTTCTTTACTCTCATTATTTCGAACTTTCACTAATTCGAACTGAGACGGCTTCTTCTTGGGGTTCGAATTAACGAGCTTTTACTGTATTCCTAACTGGAACCTCAGAGAAACTTAAATTGTCGCTTTGTTGCGCTTGCACTGCTTCTGTCGCATGCTGAGAGTAAGTAAGCACCTGTAAATATAACGTTGCTATTTAAATATGCCCTTAATTTAGCAACCATTGGTTGGAAGTAAGCGCTTGTCCGTGGCAGATATCTTTCCGTCTCTCGTTAAATTTTGGTGCTCCTCACTGTTCCGGCATGCAGTGCCGACGCGTCCAGAATCTCGCAATAAGTGCACGCTCGGGCTGACCACAGTTTTGCAAAGCCACGCTCCTTTCCGTAACTCCAGAGGCATTCCGAATCTGTCGGTGACTCGTGGCGGTGAACAATAGCGGGCTTCGTTGCACGGTCGACCCGAAGCTTCATTGAGCTGAATTGAATAAACCGCATTTCGCTCGTCGCTTTCTCGCAGCAGACTTACGTGGCCCATGTTGCTGGTGGTGTGGCCCTTAGTACAGGGCGCCGCTGGCTTGCGCCGCAGCCTGCACGACACGATCTTGATTGATTGATTGTAGGGTTTAACGCGCCGACGCAACGCAGGCGATGAGGCGCGCCGTAGTGGAGGGCTCCGGATTAATTTTGACCACCTGGGGATCTTTAACGTGCGCCGAAACGTCGTACACACGGGCATTTTTGCATTTCGCCTCCATCAGAAAAGCGGCCGCAGCGGCCGGGGGTCGAACCCGCGACCTCGTGCTCAGCAGCGCAACGCCTTAGCCACTGAGCCACCGCGGCGGGTGCACGACACTCTTTAAGAGTACGCTGAAACTGATTGTTCAGCTGGTCGACTATTTTTTTACGTCGGACTTAGGCGTCACTCGAAGCCGACTACTGGAACCCGCCAAAAGGCGAAGTGTTGATCGGTGGAACACATTACAGCGCGAAGGTTGGCGTAGACTAAGCGACAACCCTGGACAAGCGCTGTCTTCGTCTTAGTCTCGGTCTACCTTCGCTGGAATGCGTTCCATAGCTAAGAACCAAGTTTCCCACCAATATATTTTTCTGCAGCGGAGTGCAGAGTTCAGTCAGCAAGCTTCTGCTGCACGTCCTGCGCTGTTTGCGCCGGACCGACGCATGCGCGGGTATAGCGTTATACAGTTCGAGCGTTGTAGATGGGCCGAGGGCCAACCCGCGGGGACAATGGCACGACAACGACGCTTGACTCCAGCACAAGAACAAAGCGATGTGACAGGTCCGTGCGCACCGGGACAGAAACAAAGACGCGCCGGCATATACGGACGGCATCAATCGCCCAGCACGAGGAACAAAGGTTCCGGGTGGGCGGCAAAAGCAGCGGCGCAAAATAGCCCCCTGGGGAACGTCGGTCGTGTGCCCTATAACCAGCCTGGGAAGCCGCACTGGAATAGCCCCTTGCCGGTAGCGTGGAGGCGTGCTTGACCGCGCGGTGATACCGCTCGAGTTAACGAGACGCACGTGCCGTTACGCCCCATGCAGGACTTGTTCGCTTCTCCCAACGCACATGTCCTTCCGTGCGTAATAGCGCACATATCCTTTCTCCGCGCAGCACGTTCTTTTGTGGTCTTGATTGGTTGATTTTTGAAACTTGGCTGCCGCCGGAGCTACAGCAGCGGCGGCGGCTGTCGGCGGCATCGACGTGGTGGCTTCGTGTCCCCACGGCGTCGATCCCGATAGCGACGAAATACGGCGGTTTGAAATTGGTATTGCACGAAAATAAAGCGTGCCGCACAACCTGCCGCGGTGGCTCAGTGGACATGGCGCTGTGCAGCTGAGCCAAAGGACGCGGGTTCGATCCCGGCTGCGGTGGCTGCTTTTCTGACGGAGGTGAAAAGCGGTTTATCCCGAGCCTTCTCCTTCGGCACGTTAAACCAACCAATCAATCAAAGCGGCGCACCGCTGAAAGTCTCAGCGATGGTTTTAAAGGGGCAGCCAACCTATTTTTGTGTATTGTAAGCTCTCTATCCGAAATGAAAGGGCGTCACTTAAAATACCGTTAACCGAAACGGTTTTCCTATACTTTAGAAAGTTCGAAAGCGGAAGATTTGTACCCACCAGCTAACGAATGCTGGCAACCATGACAGTGACCTGCGCGGCAAAATTCTTTTAATTGTACGCAAGATGAAAATAAGCATTTAAAAGCTTGTCCCGAGCTAAAACAAAATTAAAGCCGTTCCACTCAACGTGAAAGCTGTCGTAAATGCAGAGCAGTGATTCGCCGTAACGGCCTCTGGCACCGTTATCCGCTTACTGCTACTACCCATCACGCTCTTCGCCTCCCTGTCTCACTTCTCTCTTGATGAATTGAACGGAGGTTTGTCCAAAGCAGTTCAAATTTACCGCCTTCGCAGTGCTCGCGCGCCCCCTGCCTGGAACGAACAGCGCGAGCGGTTCTCGCACGTGCCGGCACCTTACTGCGCAGTCCACAACGCGTTGTTTTTGGCGGTCACTTATTTCGCTTACTATCGTAAAATTGGGCCCATCTCCAGTGTTTGGGGAGTTGGTGGTAGTGAATGCGTTGTATCAGCAGCTTCTTGACGTAGTTTGAATGAGTCAAGGATATAAGGCGCGTTCGTAGCCTCCCATTCTGTGTCGGCTTTGTGGCGCAGTGGGTAGAGCACCATGTACATTGCGTTCCGCCCGCAGGGTCGAGGGATCGAAACCAGGCGCCGGATAGTATTTTTTTATATAGTGTGAATGAGTCAATGATATAAGGCGCGTTCGTAGCCTCCCATTCTGTGTCGGCTTTGTGGCGCAGTGGGTAGAGCACCATGTACATTGCGTTCAGCCCGCAGGGTCGAGGGATCGAAACCAGGTGCCGGATAGTATTTTTTTTATATAGTGTAGGGGGAGGGGTGCGGACAACGACGGTGCGGACTACCACTACGGACGTCAACGCGGGTGACATCGTGAGTTACTGAAATGCTCTGCATTTAAAAACTATAATAAAATTCGGTATTTCCTGTTCCTTTACGCGGTTTTTGAATCGCGCATTGAAAACGACTCAGTTTGTATACGCACGGCCTCCGCTATCGGCTGCAACGGCGCGCCGCCGGCAGCCGATCGCGAAGGCCATGGTATACGCGCGGAAGTGTCATGTTTAGACACTACATGGCGCCACCTTCCAGATTTCCGAAAGTTTGGTGCCAAATAATGATAGTTTCCTTCAATTTATTTAGAAATTACTTGAGAGAGAGAGAGAGAGAGAGAGAGAGAGAAGACGGACAGACAAGCTTGGCTTGGCTTGGATGGCTGGCTGGCTGGGGGGACTGAGAAGAGAGAGAAGTGTGCGCTCACGAACATCAGGCGCGAACGCTCTGACCCCTTGAACTTTATCTCTGCCTCCATCACTAATATTAGTCCAGCCTCCCTCGCCGCACAGTATAGTGAACTAGAATGATCTAGTGGCGCGAACGGCGAGGAAGGGGTGTGCTCTTCTGTGTAGAAAAAACCAGGTGGCGCTGCTGCGCCCTCTTCGAAAGGCGCCGCCGCGGCAGTCGCTACATACTTCAGGCGATCTGCAGTTGTTATGGCTGTGTAGTAATTAACCTTTACAAAAAAAAAAAGCTACTCGCGTCTGGCATCCCCGTACCTTGCTAGGAACGTTTTGTTGCAAATCTGCCAGTTTGAGCGGTAGGGAAACGGCTATAAATCGTGTTGTTTGGTGTCGTCTGCTACCTGCGCAGATGATCGATACGAGCGTACGCGTTCGATGTGCTGCCGGCGGACAACTGCTATGTTTAATTCTTTACGAATGGATTTACTTTTCTTGTATTTACTGTAATAAAGTCCCGGCATGAACCTACTCGTGAATTTGCCTCTACAGAAGCAAATTATACCCAGTATTCACGCGTCCAGTAGCACCCGGCTGATTTTTTCAGCAGCAAAGTTTGCAATGAACAAATCACCTTCAGAGGAAGCTTTCCCCAGGCACTTAGGGCTGAATGCGGCGTTAGCACGTGCAATACATCACTAAACCCCGTAGCCGTCATGGCGGCCCTTTGCAGGCCGAACTGCTGTCAGCTTCTTGCAGCACACTGTTCGCAACAGCTGGGGAATCTATTTAACCGCTTCCGCATAACATACTACGAAAAAATGTTTGCGCCGACACTTTGTCGTCATGTGGATAGAAGAGCACGGATTTCTCGTGAAAAACTTCTAGCTTTTCTTCTCTTCGTATCGATGTGGTAGCGAAAAGAACGTTTCGATCGTCGGCAAAATTTAGCCGGCACCAGAGCTTTGAAGGAAGCTTGACTTCTTGAAGATGGCTAATTGTGAAAGCATCCCATTCCACATAACTTGCTCCTTCATTTGACGAGCCCTGCGGAGAGAGAGAAGCCTCGTGGTGTGGCTGGCGCACCTCATCTTTTTCGGCTCTTCAGCTTTGTCGTGGCTTCTTGCTGACTGCCGAAACTGGAACTCTTTTTTTTTTTTTTTGCCGGCCTTTTTCTTTGCGGCTTCCGCCTGCATGCTCCGTACATAATTCGACGCACAGTAGGCAGGATGGTAGGTACAGCACCTGGAGCCAGTGACAGCTTCCCGCGTGCAAGTCGCACTTCACAGCCGTTTATTACGCGGATTTAATGCCGCAATATGCACTCGGGCTCAAAGTGGCGCTCACCGACGGCTAAAGATATGGTCAAGAGTTTGTCCAGTCTTCCCCAATTTTGTTCGCACTTTTTGCGCAGTTCATCGTCCATTGGAGCGGCGAACAAAGACGCCTTGGGAGCACCTGGGTAACCACTGTGACAACCCGGAGCAAAGGAATAGGTGTCCGTCCTTCGTTTTGACATACCCGGCGCCTGTCCAACCTCTATTCGACAGCACTCGCAATAACTATTTTTCTGACGATTAGATACCCCTTGCTTCTGTAGGGGAACATCACGGAAACGTAAAACACTCAGAAAATGAAAGGCGGCCTCAGCCATAAACAGACGGAGAGTCTGTCCGACCGCGCGCCGCCAACGCATCGCACATCCGCTCGTATCGTCTGCGCCGCTAGCAGACGACACAGCGCTACTTTGTAGCCGTTGCCCGATGGCTCAAACGGGTCTGATAAGCAACAAAACGTTCCTTGAAAGGTACAGGGACAACAAAAGTGAGCATCTTTCTTCCATAAAGGTTAATTACTGTACCACACTAAAAAACGGCAGCGGCAATAGCTGGCGAGCGCCCCAAGCAACGGCCCGTTCAACCGCGGTACCGTTTTCGGAGAAGGCGCAGTGGCGCCCCTGGCGGCGGTAGACGCGCTTTGCTTCAGCCGAACGCGGCAGAGCGCTCCCGTTCGCGCCACTGGATCAAGACATTCTAGTTCACTGTACCGCACAGCATAGCTCTGAACAAGAGTGCCCAATGGACAGCAACTTCAATCACGCATACTAAAACAGAAGCCAACGAGCGCGCAAGCGGACAAAGGTATAGCGTTCGTGATTGAATTTCCCGCGACGCTGAAAATGTCCACAGGCACGCAAATCGTACAATCACTGTCAAGGGTTTCCAAGACTGTGCCTTAGAAATACAAGCGGTGTAGCAGTGACCCCGCGAATTCATAGCATCCAGCATACACGACAGTAAGTCGGCGTAGCTCCCAGCCGACAGAAACGTGTACACTCGTTCAGTGCGTCGAAAAAGACGTGGAGAAGGTTCTGTGACTCTTTAGTTGCATGCTCTGCGCTAAAAAATTCTGGTCACACATCTGGATGGACGCTCGCGCAACCTTGGCCCTTCCAGACGCAAATTTTTTTTACAATGTCCATGACCGATTTTACGACCACAAACTTGCATCAGTGCGGATTGCAGGGGTCATGCATGCACTGGTCCGACGAACACAATCATCGGGGGTCTGTCCGCCGCTGCACGCCGACTAAGCCGATGCGAGTTTGCTTAAAACTCATTTGCTGTTGCTGAACTACGGGCTCTCTCCTTCCACGCTCCATCGAGTCTCCGCGAGCTTCACAGCAAGCGGCAGCCTGGAGCTAGTAAAGAGGCTTGAAGCGTAGCCGCATCTCGCGTTGTAGGGCGCTCATTTCTTTCCTAGTCCGCCGTGCCAAGCGAAGACGCGCTGCAAAAGACCGGTTTTGCATTGTTGTATAAGTGTACGCATTCAATGCACGCGCGCCCCCTGCAGTTATCAAGTAAAAAAAAAAGGAAGCAAGCTACCAAGACTTCGTGTTGTGTTCATGGTCCTTGCTCGTGGGCCAGGCTGCCGCCTCGCACAAGCTTTCAATGGCGCCCTTCGGTCGTAAGCCAGGGTCTGACGGTCGGAACCCGCCCCTCGTCACGATATTGCGGTGCGTGCGAGCGGCATCATCAAAAACACCTTCTAAGGTAAGGCGCAAGACTCAGCAACCCCTCCTTATTGCAGGTCTCGTAAAGAGATTGAACCGTATATGTGCTTAGTTTTACTCTGGTGACGCGTTATTTTGATCATTCATGGGAACGACAAGAAAGCCGGCCGACGACCAAGCAGCCACCATAACCAAGCCTCGATGATAGCCTTGATGGCTTTCTTGTCGCACAGGAGCTGCCTCGTCAGCCGCCTTTTAAGGCTGGCTGGAGGAAGAAATACGAGCGTGCAAGAGAGAGAACGAGAGGGAGACCGCCGCTACGAACAGCAGCCCCGTCCCGACGATTGCCGTTTCAGCAAACGGGAAGCGAGCGGGGCGTACACGACGTGATACGACGGCGCTGTTTGACTACAGAGACTGGCAGCTGCTGTTCGCAACGCGCTGGGAGGCGACACCGCCAAGGCCAAGAGGGCCCACGATTTACTTCGCTCCCTTGACGGAAATGGGAAGAAGGTACGTGGCGAGCGAATAGCCGAGGCGGAGAACACACCGGCATCGGGGGCGGCATTCTCGTGTTTGTCCGTTTTGTGTCCGATCTATTGTGACGTACTTCCAGTTGTAGGCGGGCTTTGGGTTTACTTTGGCCCAACTCTTCTTGTAAACACATTTTAAACGACTGAGCCTATTTTAAATTATCTGTTAGGCGTTTATTGTTCCGCCAGCGAACCAACAACACGGCGACGTAAAATCGTCTGCTCCAAATCGTCTGCTCCGACAAACCGCGGCTCATAGCTCCGCCGTGCTTGCATGGCGTCACATCCGGGTGTTCACTTTTAGCCAGTCAGGGCTTGCTCAAAACGGGTACTTTTGAAATGGACACAAAACGGACAAAACACGAGAATACCGCCCCCGGGGCACAGCGGATCCCGGAGCCCGCGTCTTTCAAAATAGCCACCGCCGACAAAGATGCCGTCGATAGACTGGAAAATGGTTTTCTCCCGCGTCTGCGGTAACCGTGCCCCGCCATCTTTAGCGCCACCTCGCACAGCGCATTTAAGTCAACAATCCTCGATGCCTTGCACACGGTGGCCCAACACTTTATTGTACGGTGCAGCGATTAGGATTCCTGGCTCCATTCATCTCTTTACTGCTTCTGTTCTGGGAGCTTCAATGCCAGTGACCTACTTTACGTCGTTAGAGGGGCGCTGAGGGCGAGCCCGATGGAAAGCGCGACGGGCAGACGAACTCGCCGGCGTGTGTGCGTCGGACCCCATGGCCGGGTGGTGGAGATTAAGGGAGATAAAAGGATGGGATTTTCCGAGATGCTCACAGGCCCGGGTACTATACCGGAGCCGAACAACGGAACCGAAGAGGTCAGTACTACGCATGAGTGATGATTTCACACCGAAGCCACAAAGTAGAGACTTGTAGAGGTCGTCTTGCCTGCAATGGTAACTGCACGCTGCGCATGCGCCTGTGTGACTGCCACGTATACGTGCAGCAAGCGTTCGAACGATGAAGCATACAAGAATAAGAAATCTCATGCCATAACAATGCCCACAATTTGAGAAAGAAAAAAAAAAGAGCGTTGACGAGCGCCCGGATCAGCGGAAAACGGCCACCACAGTAAGCAAAACGCATACAGAACAGTGCTGACAAATAAATGCGAGCGCTATTTCGAGGGCGGGGTGAGTGGGGCAGGGTCTGTGTATATGTAGAAGGCGCGTGCATGCACGCACAACAAGCGTCCCCTTTTGGGTATGCATATAGATATATGCGTGTGGCCTACCGTTTTCGCCTGGCACAGCCCGACCAGAGAACACCCGAACGAGGTCATCAGAAAAATTATGACTAGGAGCTGAAAGAGAAAGGGAGGCACCCTCACACACTCGTACACTACACACACGTTCACAAGCACACTTGCACTCGTTCTATATGGTAGAGTATAGATGTGGACATAAGACGAACATGATATTTGGCCATACACTGCTTATCGCGATATCACCCCTCTCCCCCTAAAAAAGCACAAAACGTGCCTGCCAAACAATGGCCAGATATTCGCCTTACATGTCCATACAAGCACCGTATATGGACCTTTTAGAGTAGAATCGTCGTGTGCTGTCAACCGAAAATTATTATTATGATTTTAATTCTTAACTCAAAGGCGTGACTCAAGGTCAAGTCATGGATGGAGATGGTGGTAAACGAGGTGAGGCTGTCTATATCTTCTTGTGTACACACATGACACTTGCGAAAGTCCACAGGGACATGACAGTCTCACAAAGCCGGGCGTGCAACTCTTCCGCGCGCGTCAAAGCCAACCAGATGGTTGATCCTTAGATACGGCGCCCCTGATAGCTCCTCAGGCACATGTATACTTTCGGTGCGCAGAACGCCAATTCAAACTTTTTGATTGTTGTGTTCATTTTCCCTTTACAATGGCCCCTTCTTTGCGTCCCTCCATTATAAAACACGCCTTACGCACTACTGCGAAACGCCAGGCTCCACTCACGCTTGCTAATCCCTTCCCTGTTGAAGCCCGCTGAGCATTTCCCGTTGACTGAGCTGCCTCGCGGTCGACAGACCTCGAAGACGCAACATGCCCAAAAGAAGCAGCTCGGAACCTGTATACGAAATCAAGCACGACGGATCTCTCTGCTGGCCTCATTTACCGACTATCGAGCGCTAAGCAAACCAAATACAAGACGGGGCGTCCTTCGTCCCCTGCAGCGTTGTGTTTGTTTTGAGCGGGACCCTTAAAAAATCCCGGGCCATCTCCACTCAGGTGAAACCTGGGGAGGGGCAAGCATGCAGTGTATACGCGTACTCTTGTCGCCTTGGCATTCTTTCCGACGGAGATAACACCGTTGAGGGGGTGGGGGGATATATACAGCTTTGTTGTAAATGTCCCTTGTCTTTGAAGCATGAAGCTCTCCAGCACGAGGTGTAAACGAGTAACCCGGTGTTTTAGTGCCGTGACTACATGAGACGACGATTACGAGGACGACAGGAGACTCCAACAGCCTCTAAGGGGCTTCGCCCCTAAAATTGAGTGCACTCAGCGTCTTCCCGCTCGTAGACGTTCACTTACTCGCTCCTGCCTCGTTCGCGGCTGCCAGATGCGCCATATCGCTGCTCCAGTCTACGCGTACTATAAAGTTGCAATCGCTCTTGCTTCGTCTCAAATTCTCGTAATCATTCATCTCAGCCTCACGGAGGGACGCTTGCGTCACTGATATCAATCCGGGTGGCAGGCAGCCGGGTGAGCGGTCGTTCGCCTACATCCCTTGCGTGTTCTTTTTTTTCGTCGGAATCGGAAGTCGAGTGCGAGAGATCGGACCTAAAAGCGACGGGAGAGGAGTGTTTGCACATCTCTAATCGAGGCCTTGAGACTACTTGGCGGTAATGCAGACCCCCATAATCCCGCAAGGTACATCAGGGCACTCCACCGCTTTAGCTTCAAAAATATTTGTGGATCCACTCTTTTTCGGAATCAATAAATATATGAAACGTTCACACGATCAGACGTCACAGTACAGAAATAAAGACGCTTTCTCCCGTGTGTTTTCTTTTTGTTGTTGTTGTTTCTCGAATTCTGTGTCGAAATATTTCGGAACTTAACTTTTAGCTTTATTCGCCAAATGTCGCGGTCGCGAAAAAAAAAAATCAGTGTTTACGGTGCGCAAAGCAGTGACGCGGAACACACGACGGAACACACGCCGCCTTTCTTCAACAACGGCGCTACATTAGCTCCGGCAACACACATAAATAGCAAATGTGCCACTTAGCAAAGTTTTCCCCGGAAATCAGACAAAATGTAATTACTGTCCGCCTCGTACAAGCGCGCCAAGCCTTCGTATGCTGTACTACACGTGGCCACTTTCGTATAGTAATACCTGCAGGGAAAGGAAATAACGTGCACTCGAAGCGTTTTCACTCTTCTTACTTAGATAGTTGATGCACTGGCTGAGCGATAAAGCGCCTGTCTCGGCGAAAAAAAGAAAAGGGGGGCAATCTCGAGGCAAGCCTCGTTTTCTACCGCGCTGGCAGAATATGGCCTTCCCGTCAGCACCGCGAATGGTTTGCGAGTGCTGCGTTCGGCGCGTAATATCCGGGAGAAAATGGTGCGCAGAATTGAAGGCAGACAAAAAAATGGGTTAGCCAAATCGTCGCACTGTTTATTTTTAACCTTTTGTTTTTTCTGGGCCTGTTTCGCGCTAGTGCGTCGAGTGGAACTGCGTGTACTGCATGCACACAACCGTTCCTTTTTGTGTGTACGGAGTCTTCGAAAGCGCCGCCGTTTCTTGACGCGCGCTCCGAACTTTCCGGGTAAAAGAAAAAAAAAATTCTGCTTCAAGGCGTCCGCGTTGGCCGTGAGGAAATCGATTTGCGCAAATGTTGGGAGTCGAACGATGGTACATTGTGTTCGTTCTGTGCAGCTCCGCGAGAAGAAATACGTGCGTTTGAGAGGGTGTCGACGCTGTTGTTTCTGGGTAAAAAGGAACAAAAGGATTCACCAGCAAGGGCCTAGGTCCAGTTTTTCCCTCTGGAAAGCTTGAGAACTTCGCCAGACGAACTGTGGACGTCTCAAATAGTCCAATTTTTCAATGCGAAAGCCTTAGATCTTTATGTTTCAAGCACGCGCATTGTGAGGTTCAGAAATTCGTGAGGTAAAAAAATTAGCAGTGGCTTAGCTCGGCTATGCCAAGATATACGTAGCGTGAGCTAAGGTTCAGCTGGTTATTCTTAGCTTTGCTGGTTGTCTAGGATTAGCTTGATTATCATGCTTACTGCTGCTTCAATGACACACGCACCGTATACGCATTACGTGACACATGTATACTTATCAAGCGTCTCCGGCGCAGCGTCACCAATGGCCCCAGAGCTAAGCTGGTTCCACAGGCGCACGCCGGTGTTGCTGCGACGCACGAGCCATCGGATCCACACCAGGCCACCCCTCGCATGATCGTCAAGTGGACCGGGCCGCCGCGTGCGGAACGGAGGTCGGCGAAGACGCTGGGCGCGTCGGGTGTGAGAGAGACGCCGGGCAGCGAGCAACGTTCTGTGCGCCGTGTGACGTCACTGCTCCTCGCGCATGCGCAGCGCGGCTCTCCAGGAGCCACGCGAGACTGCTCAACCTTGGCCAGTGTAGCTCACGCTACAAAAATTAGGAGAGCGAGTTGGGGATCGCGCGCCGGGAAAGAGAAACAGCGGTGCCAGAGAAGGATCGGAAGGCGGCCCTGAGAGAGGCTGACGAGCGCAGCGCGGGAGGAAGGTGCGGTATACCTGCCGCACGTGCAATACAAGCCACCTTCACAGGTGGCAGCACCAACGGGGGCGAACTTAAGCGTAGCTTATTTAGTGGCTCTAGGTCCAACTAAGCGTTCGCCTTCACATTCACAAGGAGTTCTAAGCATCCGAAGTAATTGTTTGTCGTACAGCTTGCTTCAGCTTGCCACATGAGTAAAGCCTCGTTGGAACTAAATCGCTTTACTCTAATTCTTCTACGATCCTAACTGCAGAAGAGGGAGAGTAAATAATTTCCGCGTTTAACGAAGCACCACTTACAACAAAGTCATTTTCCGGTCCCAAAGGTTTCGTTTAGCAATGATTTCCTGCCTACTAATGCAGTGACAGAACTTATCAGCATCGGTTGGAATTAGAACCAATTAACCTTCATCTTCTTATCAATTCATGGTCTCTTCATGGGCAGAGATGTACCAGAATGCCAACTGGTGGCGAGTTTTCAAATGTATTGCACGTAGAGCCTTGAACAAAAAGAGAAGGGTGCCAGGCTTGTCAAGTTCAGATGCGAACACGAGATTGCAGGAGGGGTGGGGGTGGGGGGATAAGCCTGAGGCCGGTTGTGTTAGGTCTCTTTGCGCTTCCTTTATTGGCCCTTAACCATGGTCGTATTTATATATTATATATAAATACGTATATATATAATATATATATAATATACATAATATATAATATAATATAATATAATATATAATACGTATATAATATAATATATAAAAATATATATAAATGTATATAATATACATGGGAACGGTCATGCCAAGGTTAATGTGCAGATCGACTTGGTGAGCTGCTTTGTCTATTCTTCGTTGGGGAAAAAAGAGACAGCTGCACTTTCTTACTGAGGACTACAGTTTCGGATTGTCGGTTGCGGCTGCCTACAAATAAAGCAGCGCGATTAGCGAGCGCAGGAAGGGTTCACCTAAACGCTGCGCGGTTTCGTGTTCCCGTTTCGTTCTTGTCGTTAAACCTTTCATTAGTCATGAATACGCTCGAACAGAACTCGCCGATAACAGCCACCGGGAACGCGGTCGTTGCGTCAGGTCGGTTCCGATGTGTTGACGACGGGAGTGATGAAGCGTGCGACGAGTTCGGCGCTCCTTCTCCGTCGCCTGCGCCGCATCTCGGGTAAGGAAAACTTCGCGCACGTTGGTTTATCCGATAAGTGATGTTGCGTGTGAAAGTTGCAGACAGCCCGTTCAGCAGAACTTCTTGTTGGATAAATCGGCGCTGACTTCATTAATTGTTCAACTCAACCACGACCACCATAAGAGAAGAGGGCATACACGCACGTGAAGGCGTCGTACGCATCTTTTGTGATCACCATTTTCGCGCTCAACAACGTCTAAGCTAAGTCTGCGGGCAGCTGATAGCATTGCTTTGGGTCAACTTACCGGCACAAAGTTCTGATAATAGCGTTCTCTGCTTGACGAGGTTGCCGGCCGCATTCGGTCACCACAGGCGCATTACTCCACCGAGTCGGCGCCCAATCTATGCGAGAAGGTGGGCAGGTTCAGCAGGCCCACATGTCCCTGTCACTGAGCGCGCAAACCTTCCCTTACCCCTCTATTGCACCTCACAGTGATTCGACTCCTGCAGACCAGCTACCCTCCATCTTAACCGCTCGTCCTCTCTATCTTGTCCCTCGTCAAAAGGGCTCCCGCGTCAGCAACAAGGAGTCGTCTGCCCAAATCACGGCCCGCCTTCGCCAACCGCTCTTCGATTCCCCATCTGTCTGCCGTCCCCGGCACGACGTCGCCTGGCGTAGCCTGGTTACGACTGCTCGTCGCTGTCGGCTTGTTTTCTCTCCGACGCCACGTACGTGCCGCGCAGTCACACGAGAGAGGCCATTACTGCCCGACAGCCAGTCGCCGAGTCGTCGACTGCCGTGTCCAGCTTTGCGGTCTGCAAAACAGGTTTGGCGGTGTCCGTCTGCTCATCCGTTGCTTTGGAGCTTTGCTTTGGCTTGAATTATCCCAGACGCGCCCCTGCATCTACTCAACGTCCACGGTGGATGCCTGGGAAGAGGCGCCCGCTCGTGAGACGTGCGCTGACAACAATAGACCGGGCGGGTGCGCGTCGTCGGACGGGATTGCCGTAATTAATTCGTGCGGTCCCCCAAAGAGGTTGTGCGCCGCTTTTCCTGCAACTTGTGTGCTGCGAGAGAAGAGTTGTGGCCGCGTGCTCCAGCGCTGATGCATAGCGAGCGAGAGAGAGAAACACATTTATTGAGTCCTGTGGTTTAGCGATGCGTGGTGGCCGCCGGTTGAAGTCTGGCGGCGACGGTTACAGCTCTTGTGACCACGAGTGTTTGCACGTCCAGGTCCGAGCTGCCCAGCGCACGCTCCCACTGCTCATCACTATTTACACAACGGAAGGGATCTTGGGGGCATGCCCACATAGAGTGGAATAGCGACAGGTGTTGGTAAAGAAAAGTCAGAGACGAAGTCGAGCTCCCGGTTAGTAGTTCTAGATGGTACAATAAACCATGTCATGACGAAGTTCTCAGGACAGGAATCTGGCTTCGTTGTAAGCGATGTTTTGTTAAAAGAGACGATTCGCTCTCAGTGCACTGAAGTGGAGACCACGATACAGTTTCGAATAAAGCGATGTTTCGTCGTAACGAAGGTTCATTGCATTTGGGCAGTACTGTCCTCGCGACACCTGCATGCACGCCGCACTCCTGTGGTGAGCAGTGGTGTAGGCCGAAACGTCACCACCGTCACGTAGATGACGTGTCACCCTTTCCCTAAAGTCCAGTGCGATGCTCCCGGTATTGCGTAACTACGCTGCTCAGGATGATGATCCACTTTTGTCCGTGTTTTAATGCGTTGCATTCTTTGTCGAGTACCCCCACAGCCAGGAGCGTGTAACGCCCCGCATTCCCACAATACTGCAGATTTCGCCAAAGTTCCAAATGTAATCGTTAGAATAACGTAAATGGAAATGATTGGTCAAGCGAAATTTTGAAAAACTAAAAATAACAAAAATATAAAAAAATTACGGAAACTGTAAAAGCGTACACCACATGGCATTTCCACAATAATGTAGATTTAGCGAAAGTTTTACCTGTAATCGTTATAATAGCGTAATTGGAGATAATTGGTCGGACAGGATTTAGAAAATAAAAATAAAAAATCTGGCTGGAAAAAACACACTCAAGACAGGCGGCATAAGAATGCTACGCCTTAGTAGATAATTCTCTGAATATCTGCAGAATTTTTTACAAACCTCAGAGGCACCGGGAAATCTCATAATGGAAGTAAATGATCAAAGTATCAAAGGGACCATGAAGACAGTATCTAACTGTATTCAATTTGAAGGAACTAGTCTTTGGTAACTCGCTCACCCCATTTCCAGCTACGACAGACCTTTTTTTTTTATTTTTTAGGAGTGCTGAAACGAAATTTTTGTGTTACGTTTTTTTCGCGGCTAGAGGTTCCTACGAGCACACTAATCATAGAATGGCACATTAGATTGTCGAACGCAGCATAAACAATTACCTGCAGCTCCGTTTATTCGTGTCAGTTTCGGTTTCGATAAAGCGAACACCGAGGCAGCCGCCATGATAGGACGGCGCACTTGACGTCACTGTTCTCGTCACGCCTCAGCCGATGCCGGTCCGGGCGCGCGCGCCAGACAGGCCAGACCGGCCGTATAGTTAAACGTGACGTCAGTCCCAAGAACTCTGACGTGGTGCACAAGGCGGAAAAGCGCGCGCCAACAGCACCGCGGCCGCTCGATACGTCACGGGAGCCCTGACGTTGGCCGTTCGGGTCAGCTTGCTCAATGGTGGGGCTCTTCGATTTACAGTGTTGGACTCACCGCGGACTCCCCGAGAAGCAGTCCGGCATTCGATTTTCACATGTATCCCTATGGATTCGGGGAATCCTCGGACTACCCGCGGACTATCCGCGGTGAGTCCGAGACTGTAGATCGAAGAGCCCCGGTGCTGATGAGAGAGAGAGAGAGACTAAACATTTTTATTGTTTCTTATTAAAGAGTCCTTAGGGTGGCCTCCTCATTCCAGGAGTCCATTGGCACGGGCCGCGTCTTCTGCCCTCTCTACCAACTTGCGCTGGACGTCGAGGGAAGAGCTGGCCAAGGCGCTCTCCCAAAGCTCATAGGTGTGGAAGGGATTGGGCGGGTCAAGTGGGCTTTGTGTACAGCCGCCGACCATGTGAAAAAGTGTTCCAAACTCCCCGCAGAAGCGGCACAAACGGGGATACAGGGTGGGGGCTATGTGGTGGTTTCTGCTAGGGTGGGGGTAAGTATTAGTTTGCAGGGCACGAAGTATTCTATCGTGACCCTTGGGTAGTTGTTTGTGCGGTAGGGCGTACGTTTGTCTTTGGAGCCGATAGTGCGTTGTAATCTCATGAAACGAGACTAGAGGAAGCGGACGCAGATCTTCTTCTTCAGGTGCTCGGCCGGTCAATGAGCTTTATCGTGCGCGAAGGGGTTAAAATTGATTTAAAATACGTTTTACTGAACGGTTATGGTTCAAACTTCCCAGGAGGTGTCCCCCATATACAAACGAAGCTTTTTACATAGTTATCTGAGCTTTCAAATTCTGTGTCAGTACTCCTTTAACAGAATAAAAAAACGCAAGAAATATTGGAAAATTTCAAATTTCGTACCACAGTGACATAATGGGCCTCCTCGATTATCAGTCCCGGATCGTCCGCGGACTGCCCGAGACGCGATCCGGCGCTCGATTTTTCCAGGTATTCTTATAGGACTTCCGGTCTGAAGGCAGTACTCGGACTGCCCGCGGCACGTCCAGGGCTGGTAAACCGAGGATCCCCAATATGGGAAGGGGTGACGCAATATGGGCCAGCACCGCAGCATAGGGCCTCCTCGATTATCAGTCCCGGATTGTCCGCGGGCTGCCCGAGACGCGATCCGGCGCTCGTTTTTCCCATGTAATCATACGGGGCTTCCGGTCCGAGGGCAGTACTCGGACTGCCCGCGGACCGTCCAGGACTGGTAAATGGAGGAGGCCCATAGTTATCGCTGTGCCAACTGGACGTTAGCATTCCAGTGATACCATTAAAGGGAACTAGAGGCCCCATTGCAAATCACCCCCCCCCCCCCCCCCCACCGTTCTTTGGCGGTGGCCCCGGCGTCCACCAATCCAACAAACAAGATTCTGTGACGTCATAGAAATATCGCCGGAAAGTGGCTGGACAGTCACCGCTGCTTCACCTTCCCCCCTTAGTACCTCGATTATTTGTCTGAAATTTGCGGTAAAATTGGAATCCCTGCCATCCGGACGAAGCAGCCTCTTTGATGAACCAAAGATGCATTTTGTCTTTAATGATCCCTTTAATTACCCTTCTAATGCGATAACCAGCACCGAGCCGGATGTGTGTGAAGCCTGGGCGAAAGTCGACAGATGTGGCGAGGAGGGTGGAGGGCGTGGAAGGCCTCTCGCCCTGGCTGCCCGGCGTCGCCCGCGGTGCTGTCCTCAGCTGTTAACAACCGTGCTGGACATTGCGAGGACGATCAAGATGGCCTAGTCGTAATCATGCGAATACTTTCTTGGCTACCAGTGCAGGTTTCAAGGGCCTGACTATCTGTCTCTCCGGTCTGCTATCACAAAGTGCGCTCGAATACGATGAAGCAGCTGCCGTTAGCGTGGTGTATGTGAGGGCATTATTGATGAGTTCCTCACAGCTTCTGACAACGCGAGGAGGTAGAGGACTCCGAGTGCACGGCACCCTGTCGGGCTTGGCGCGGCCGGTACGACTCGTTGGTCGAGTACATTTCCCGAGGTACGACAAAGAGTGTGTCCTTATTCCTCTTGGTTATCAAAGCCGTCCAACAGGGTGTGCTTGCTTAGGGGCGGCAATTGCAGTTTGAACCATTCCCTTGGTGTTCTCAGTAAGTGATTTCTCTCTCTCTCTCTCTCTCTCTCTCTCTCTCTCTCTCTCTCTGTGCGCGCGTATGTGTGTGCGCGTGCGTGCGTGCGTGCGTGCGTGTGTGTGTGTGTGCGTGCGTGCGTGCGTGTGTGTGCGTGCGTGCGTGCGTGCGTGCGTGCGTGTGTGTGTGTGCGCGCGCGCGTGCGTGCAATAGAGAGAGAGGGGGTTGGAAGAGAATGCCGGTATGCATGCTTTCGGTGTGACGCGCTCAGTCAAGTTATTGTTGTGGAAGGCGGATTTGTTTGGCGGTTAAGAAGTCCTCGTGCGCCCGATATAGCAAGTTCAGCAAGTCGTGAAAAAAAAAAAAAAAAAAAAAACCAAGGCCCCTTCTTCAAAAGAAAGGCGGCTAAAACGCGAAGCTTCCTACCAGTCGACCTGAGTCAAAGTCCGAAATCCAAACAGCCTCGACCGTGTCGAGATGGCGCGATCGCATAAACGTCGGCCTCATAACGCAAGAAAGCCAGGTTCGATTCTGACCACGGGAAGCGTTCTTTTCTTGAGGTGCTTGATGCGCCTTTTTAAGTGCAATGTAAAGTTTGCGTTCTTGTAGCGCGTTTTGAGCGACGAACGGCGCCATCGGTAAGGCGCAGAAAGCTTCGCATTAAAAATAGTGTAAGAGACCTTCAGGAAGCGACGTCGCTCGCTGACAGAGCACGAAAGACGGACGCCTCTTTTTTTTTTTTGGCGAGCGCGCAGCCAAGGGAGCCCAGCGTCAGCGACGATGATGATCATGTAAAGGTGAAGAAGATGAAGCATTACTGAAAAGGACGAGAGGTGATGATGATTACATGTTGTGGTGTGGGTCTGATATAAGACGGAGATAAGTGACCCCCATTTCTGATAACCAGTGATAAATTGGCGCCTAAATCAGCTCCCTTCGGCTACTACTTACTACATTCTGACTCTTTTGAATGCCTCAATTCCCTCGATTGTATTACTAGTCATCGAGGACGGCTGCTTTGGGCCAGGCCTGAACGACACTCACGGATCGTCGGATTTCCCGAAGGCGTAAACATATGGCGGGCAACGCACGACCTGAAGTGTTTTGCAGTACCACGCTGCATCGGCCGGCTGCGAAAACACAGCCTCACGCTCCCCCACACTGCACGCAACTAATAGGCCCACGCGCGTGCGATGCGCCGACACGTGTACGCGAGAACCATCGCGACCGACTCTCGCCGAATAGCACGGAATCGTTTCCTGAAAGCGTGCGTGAATATGTATGCACAGCAGCTCGCTTCGGCGCGCACTGCTTCCTCCTCTCCCGACAGCGCGAGTCACCGCCGTGGGTAGTTTGATAAGTGCACGAACGAGTTTCGAAGCTGAAGGCTCCAGCTTCGCGAGTCAGTTGGTGCTTCGCGAGGCGCGCCAAAGTTTAAAGGGACCCTGCAACACTTTCTTCAAATATTTTTGAAATCTTAAATGCTTGCAGAACGCACACCCAGTACTTAGATTAGGGGGTCACAAAGTACCCCAGACAAAAATTACTGCTTATGCCCACCAGATAACTTGGAAACTCGCTCAAAAGATTTTTCTCTCTTTCCCGGTCTTGACGTTCTTCGACGGCTCGAATTACGTCACTGAGACCATGTAGCGGCTGTTGGCCGGTTTTCTTTCAGTTGCAGCAATGAACGCTTTTCGATAGCAACTCAAAAAATAAAGCCACAAAAACAAAGCAGAAACGCAAGCCGTATCTGGTGCGACGAGCAAATCGCGCAGTGCCGCTCCGTACTGGATACTGGATACTCCGTACTGGCGATAACTGTAGCTTTCGCAGTGTTTCCAGATGTGAAGGAAAGAGTGAAGGCGTTTATCGAAAGTGTTGCAGGGTCCCTTTAAAACGACGGCTACGGGAGCACACCCGAAAAACTACCGTTTTACGCGTTCCTCGCGTATATTTGTTATTCCCAATTGTTTTGAAGCGTGAATGAACTTGCTAACGCTACACGACGCAAGCACATAACCTAAGTACACTAAACCTTCGTTGCAACGAAAACCTCGGAGCAGGAAGCTGGCTTCGTTATAAGCGATATTCCGTCAAAAGTTGGTGTGCCTTACACTCTATAGGCAGGTGGAGACCGTGAAACACTTCGAATAAAGCTAGATTTCGAATAAAGGGGTTTACTCTAACAGCCTGTCCGGATATATATCCGCACGACCTTTAGCTTATATCCGCATTTCGCGAGATTGTCAATCTTCCTCCGGTCGCGAACAAGTGACACCAACGCGTGTTCTTGCGCTATGTCGATGACCGCTGCTGTTCTAGCGGTGCAGCGACGTAGTCCTTCCGATGTGCGCTTAAAATGCAGACGGATGCAGCTGGGATTACGGCCATCAGACGGTTGAACTCCTCCACAGCGCGAACAGCATCGGCATGATAATAATAAAAAAAGTACCAGGATGCAGTGAGCTTACACTGTTTATAGGGCGTTTAACGCGGTGCTCACGGAACCGAGATCGCTCAAGGGCCTCCAGCAGCGACTGGGACGAATGCAAAACACGCCCACGGACCGACGAACCGAACCTAGCTGAACGTACAAGCATTTATAGTAAGGCGCCAGGGGCTTGCGGATTGAACACGTCGTCCATCACGAGTGATGCGCTTTTTCGCCATTCCACCCTCCGCCCCGCGTGCTCCAGCGCCGTGCTTCATTTGCATATCGTGAGGCGTCGATCCGGCAGGCTGTATGCAAGCTGCACTGAGCCGGTCCTGCTGAGGTCAAGGAAGTATCTTCCCTGCCTCTTCAACTCTCGGCCTTTCCGAGCTCTGCGCACGAATGCGTGGCCAGAAGGTTTAAGACGGTTCCTCGTCGCCGGGTCGGAAAGGCGGCGGGGCTCTGGCCGTTCACCTCCTACATTAGAGGGAAGCTTGCTTGCAGAGTCATCGCCTCGAAGGCCGTTTCGCTTCGACGAGTGACTAAGGTCAAGTGAATAAACGGAATAAAAAAATGCTAATGAACAGGGCATTTGTAGCCGATATCGTGGCAGAGAAAATGCGGTGAATGTAAGCGACCGGGCTTTGTTATCACCTGGGGGCGTTGGTATAGTGGGGAACGTTGGCTAGTATTCTACATGCTCGGGTGCGCCTGGCCTACCGTTTAAATGCAGACTGTTCCCACGAACCGTGCGAGGCAGAAACGGCCTTTTGGCGACGCGCTGCTCGTAAACAGTATAGAAAACGCCGCGCATGAAGTGCCGTTCTTCGAACGCTGCTCTGCGTTGACGCCGTACGTCTTATTAACACGCAAATTTTTAGCTTAATTTGCCGCTTAAACTAAAGCGACGCGAATGAAATTGCCGTTAGGATAAGGTGCGAAAAGAATTCAGCTGTACAAACTACCCCTTCTAATCAACCACTTTGAAAGAACGTCGGACGTTAACGCATCAGGTTATTGGCTGTTGCGACCGGCGCAGAGCAGGCGTGCGTCCGGCTCTCTTTGGCGTTGTGACAGCTGACAAAATCCTGGCGGTACGCCGACACTAAACGCAGCAGGCGACCACCGCTACAAATCTTTCGCGTTTTGATGCGGTTCTTTGAAGTGCAGAGCACTTTATGGGCTCGCCTTGTCGTCGTAGCTCGCTAACGGTCGATGCGACTGTCGGAATCAGGCGGCGCAGCGAAATAACGGACCCAAGTAGAGCCTGATGTACCGTCGTCAGGGGGTAACGCTAAGGCTTCGAAAACCACGCGGTTTAAGTAGTCACAACCGTTCGAACCTCGTCAACCGCTGCGCTTGTTATACATCCCCCCTTTGTTTAGCGCAAAGAAAACTGCAGGTACATTTCAGGCAAAATCTGTGTACATAACCGGCAGCCCGCGCGTTCGTTTAGTTAGGAACGCTCGTTGGGTTGGTTTTTACGACAGTAGGCGAAAAAATCGGACCCTCAAGAAAAAAATGTCTTGTTCGAAATGACGCAAAAAAGCTCCTGCCGCGCAAAAAAAAAAAAAAAAAAATGGCGCGTTCGAAATGACGCAGAAAGGTTCCGGCCGGGCAAGAAAAAGATTATGCGTTCGAAACGACGCAAAACAGTTCCAGCATACGAAATTAACAGAACTCCCCGCTGGCGCAGTTTCAGGCAGGGGGCGCACGAGCACTACGAAGGCGGGAAATTTGAAATGCATTGGGTGGCCGCAGTGAGCGGATAACAGCGCTGCGGCTCATTATAGCGAATCACTGCTCGGCACTTCCGACAGCTTTCACATTGAGTGGAACGGCATTTTTATGTGCCCGTTCGGCTCTCCGAGCTCTCACTGAGCACGTGTTCCTTACGACTGCGTTCCGCCGTACACGCCGCACGGGCGTTTCTAAAGCGCCGTTGCCGTGTCTGCGTCATAGCGACGCTTGTTAATAGTAAACCGTCAGTAACGTTATCAACTTATTCGAGATTTGGCTTTATTCAAAGCGCTGCATGCATCACCACAGCAGAGCATTAAGTGCACATGATACCGCTTTTAACGTAGTATCGGTTATAATAAAGTCAGTTCCCTGAAACGATGGGTGATAACGACGGTTTATTATATATTGCCAGGAACTATGTCTTGGGATTCGCTTTGTTTGTTTTTGTTATTACAGTATGCTTTTACTGTCATGCGCGGCATCGGGAAATATTGTTTAATGAGGAGACGGTACCAAACTAGACTGTTCGTGTTTCATCGACAATGTTGTCGACCTAACTGGATCCGGTTCCGGTATAAGGAAAGCATTACTTCCGAAATAAAGGCGCGCAGAGAAAACGCTGCGGAGTTCCCCTGAACGTCGCTCCGTTGACTGCTTCTTCGACTATTGTGTTCTATTCTATATAGTTTGCTGCGGAGCACGACGCGGTGTTTCTATAAGAACATATTGCTACGTTATTCACTGCGCGGCATATATATCTAACAGCACCGACAACCGTTTAGCTCCCCAAGACCCCAACACAGCCCCGCATCGCATGAAGTGGGGAACGGCGAAATGCTCGAAACTCTATAGCGCATGGCGACTGTTCCTACCAGCTCGTTAATCGAACAGATTTAGGGAAAATCCCCAAGGCGGAGTAAGTTTCTGCGGAGGAAAGTTTGTAGCCGTATGGCTGCATTTAGGTGAATTTCAAACTTTCCTTCGCACCAGCTCGTTATAGCCTAGGAAAATATATAGGTGCCACACTTAGCAGATTATATGTGAGCATTATAAGCGGACACTCTAGGGACAGATGCGCTTTTCCGCGGGCGTTTCCGGCATGAAAACAGCTGGTTTCTATTCTAAGGCGCAGGTGGCAGCGAACTGCCAAGTGGGGCGTGTGACTGGGCGGAAAAACAAAGGTCCTAGCAAGGAAAGCACATGGTAAATAAGGCCGCTGTCTTCTTAAACTTGGGCAGATGGCCCAGCGCTGATAGAGCTTCTTTACCCTTCGAACTTGACCTTGCAAAAGCGCATACTATAGGATGCCGCTTTCGAGTGAGAGAAAAATACGGTTGTCGCAACAGGCATAGCTGGAGCTTGTGCACATTTGTATGCCGCACGAAGCTGCTTCTCGAATCGGAGAGCCACGATTCCAGAGCCAAGAAAGTAACACTAGGTAGCTGCCGATATGTGCACATCTTTTTTTACACTTTCTTTTATTGTTCTTTAGATTTTTGTCGGCTATCTGCCGGCGATGACAACAACCAGCGAAACACACAATGTTTTCTGTTGGGCTCACCTAACAGTTCAAACCCACCGCGGTAGCCGTGTGGGTACCGCGTTGTGCGAGGTCGCCGGAACGATTGCCGGGCGCGGCAGCCGTTTTTCTGATGTAGACGCAAAAATTTAGAAAAAGGAAAACGGGAAACAGACAGAAACAAACGAAAATTCAGTGTCCTTCGGTTCTGTGAAGAAATCCGCCGCGGTGGCTCAGTGGCTAAGGCGTTGTGCTGCTGATCAAATATTTTAGCAAAATTTTTAGATATATGCATTTTAATGGGAGCATATACGAGTCAGCTAATGGATTTGCAAAGACTTTTTAATCGTGATTGGAGTGGGAAATGTTCTGTAGTTATTATGTTCAATAATTCATAGTATTTTGTTACTCTAAGTGAACGTTAGTATCAAACATGCAGCAGTTACTATGTGCACGGTCTAGACTAGTAACGGTTGCACACTTACGGGCAGGACCTACGTACCGTTCTGGGGGGTAGTAAAGTTCGTAAGAAGTTAGTAAATACAGCCGTTACTACCCTTTCACGAGCTTTTCTGTTAAGAGTTTACGAGCGCACGCGGAAACAGAGAAGACAGACGAGTGCACACCGAGCACAGCTGCGGGTTTGCCCCCTGCGTTCTCGCTGAATGCTGCTACGTGATAGCGTGATAGCCACGTGGGTGAATTCAACAGGCGTCGCATGGGTAATCGTCGTGGCTGTCGTTTACAGGTTCGCTTTCCAACCACCTTCACGGGGTGGCACATTTTTTTTATTTAGACGCCGGGTGAAAATCGTGCGGAAGTGTTACGCGAACTCTGTGGAAGCTCTGTGCGAGAAAAATTTGAATATATACGCAAACCTCGAGTGCAAACCATGCGAGGGCATTTTGCGAACGCACAGGCCTTTGCGAAAGGCTTGTGCAAGCTCTTTGCGAGGGCTTCGTGCGATTTTTTTTGCGAGCTTTATGTATACTGCATGAACAACTTGTGAGATTGTGGAAACATTACGCGAGTTTTGTGGAACCTTTATGCGAGCTTTGCGCGAACTTCGTGCGGATTTTATGCCAGAAGCGTGCGAGCATTTTGAGAGCTGAGTGTGAGCTTTGATCGACCGGAGTTATGCATGAACTTGACACCAACTTGGTTTAAGGACAATGTGACATTTCCAAGAGCCCTGCACTATTCAGGAGTCATCGTGTTAGCTTGTTTGGATCAGCAGCTGCGATGAGGCGTGATGCGAGCGACGACGCTGACTGGCCCCCATTGTTGCCAGACATAGCGCGGCACTTGTTCGCGCGCGCCCACAGCAACCGCGTAAATTTAATATGCAAGCTCCAACACGTGCAGTGTCAACACCAATTTATACCTGGCCAATCCCTGTGAAAGGGGAACGTGCGAAACGCTTCAACGGCATCATCATCGGCGTTGTCATTAAAGCACGTGGATAAAAGTGAACTTTGACGCAGGGCGTTTCGGCGTACGCCACCACCGACGGCGCAAGCCAGCCAATACAAGCTTCGCTTGAAAAACAACCGCGTCGACATTCGGGCGAGAACTTCTGGAAACCACTTGGGACTTGCGTGACAACTTATAAAAGTTCGTGTTTTCTAGAGCGTTCGTTCAAGTCAGGCATCGATCGATTAGCTGCATTACGTCGGCGTCGACACGGCATGGGGCCGCGGAATTCGCTCAGCCTCAGAAAACACGGCTTGTTGAACATCTTTCCCACCACGTGCTTGGCATAGCTTTTACGAAACGTTGCCATCTTGACACTCAGCTGCAAACTGCGCAATCAGGCTCTTTTCGCGCGCGAAAACACCTCACTTTAACCAGGCACACGCAGCAGACACGCGACACACGAGCCCCGCAGTGAAGTGTACTTCACTGCGGGGACCCGTTAGGATAGCTGGGCGCACATGGGAAAGAGAAAAAAAATTGATTGCTGGATTTAACGCGCCGACGCAACGCAGGCGATGAGGCGCGCCGTAGTGGAGGGCTCCGGATTAATTTTGACTACCTGGGGATCTTTAACGTGCCCCGAAATCTCGCACACACGGGCGTTTTTGCTTTTCGCCTCCATCAGAAAAGCGGCCGCCGCGGCCGGGAATCGAACGCGCGCGACCTAGTGCTCAGCAGCGCAACGCCTTAGCCACTGAACCACCGCGGCGGGTGCGAAACAGAAAGGACAGCTTGCAGACATAAGCGGTTTACCGTTCGGAATTTCTCACTGCATCCCTTTTACGGGTTTTCTTCATTTTTTTCAGTCGTAGCCCTTCTTTCGCAACTGCATTATGCCTGCCAAGTGGGTATGCGGTTGAATCGGAGCGCAATACTGCGGTTTTGAGTCCGCTTCGTCATCAGTTTTGTCACGTAGGCACTTTCCGGCGCTACACGAGGATCCAATCCTTGAACTTCGGAAAGAGGGCACGACGTCAGCCACTCAGGAAATATTGTTGCTACGTCGGCTGCAAACGAAATAAGTTCGCGAAACCACGTTTCCTACTCAGCAAAAAACCCCGTTTTCGGACACCTTAGTCGCTCAAAGCGCGCATCAGAATAGGCGCTAATCGCCATCGTCATCATCACCTTCGTCATGCTTGTGTCCACTGCTGCACGAAAACATCAACCGCCAGCGGTTGCTGCCTTGCGATGCGCTACTTCATTCGTAGCCTCCGATTTTCCCGAATTCATTCTCGAACGAGTTAATGCGCAAATACGGAGACACCACATCATTTCTGAAATGAAAGCTTTGTAAAAATTAAAACGGGAACTAAATATATGACACGCAATTATTAAAATGGCAAATTCCGAACCTTCTGAATTGCTATCCATCATTTCTGGAAACAATAGAGGGTTCTCCCTCCTTGCTTGCCGTCAGAAAACTAAGTAATATGTATTTCCTCCAACAATCGTAATTTTTGTGAACATTTTGTTTTTTGAGTCGTACAGAACATGTACTTCCTTTGGCCTTAATGGTTATGTGTCATGTTGGTGATGTATGTGTTGACCACAAATTCTGTCATTTTCACCTATATTGCCGCATCGTGTTTGATACTCTGCATGTGTTTTTATTGTATGCGCTTGATAATTTGCAATGTGCTTGAACATTTGATATTTGATTCGATGTAATGTTTGATAGTGTGTTTTGAGCGTTTGAGATTTTGCAATGTGGTTTGAAGTATGTTGCGCTCATGTCTGCTGCGTGTACTTTCTGGTGCCAAAGGCCCAGTGAGGCGGCTTTCAGTGCCGCCTCTCGCCTTGGCACCAAGACAGACCGCTATTGAACATTGCTTTGTCAATACGTCTGGTCCCGTCTCTCGGCGGCCACTCAGTTACCCTCATAGACCGCCGGTCGTCACTTCCCCGCATTACACGCCCAGCCCGCGCACGAACTATAAGCTGTATCGTCTTCTTCCAACCGAGTTAGTTCCCCGATATATGGGATGATCGCTTATAACCCCGAAGTGTTACTCCGATCACCCTTCTTTCCATTACATCGCTGATACTGCTCTGGATTAATTTCGGCCAACCCAAATTTCGCCCAACAGGCCGTTGTCTTTAACCCCCGTCACAAAAACAACCCACGCGTTCGGGAATCGAACTGGCGAACTCCGGCTAAGCAACGTGTCGCGTTAGTAACTGCACCATCGCGGCCGGTAATTTGAGGTGTAACCTATTAAGCACCGTAAGTTCGCTTGCGATGACGCCGTTTACAACACTTAATGTCTCCGCAGACAGCCGAAGTATTCCTGAACGCGTTCCGGTTAATTCAGACACGCTCTCAGGAATTCAGACGTCCAGTTTATATTTGAACTGCGCAGTCCTTTGACGACGTCGGAAGAGCTAGACGACAGCAGCAAGAAGTTCCGGTCGCCCGCATCACTTTCCTTGCATCCGGGAGTTCACAAGAGAGGTGAGAGGAGGTTGCTTAGGGACAAGTGCGTGCAGTGCGCTGCAGGCACTTTCTCCTTGAGAGAGACCTCCGGACAATCGCGCTAGCGTGCAAAGCAAACAAGTCTGATCGATTTCGGTTCTTGAGCACAGACCAAGGATTATGGCCTCGCCCCGGCGAAACCGGACAACCTTGCCGCGAGCGCATGGCCGCGGAAACCAGCCCCTCCCTCACCGGTGCGTCACGGATGGCGCGGACTCTTTCACAACGACTTCCTCCACCGGGGTTGACTGCCCGTTCGGGCGGCGTCGTCATCTGGCCTCGCGTGCATTTGCTCCTCTCCACTGAGTGAGGACAGGGTCGACGCGAGGGATTAGCTAGCGCCACACCTTGCGCCTTTCTTGCGCAATGATGAGGAGCTACAGCTGGTCTCGAATGACGTGGTCGACAATCGGCGATTAGTCGGCGGCAGTCCGGCTACAAAACAAACCAAATTATGGGTGTCACGCGCCGGAGAAACAGCTGGTCTATGAGGTGGTACTCAAACTTGTTAAAAACGCGCAAGGAATCGCGTATGCTACGCGGGGAAGGAATACGGATTCATATAAAATACGGAGGTTCTTTAGTCCGCGCCGAAACCTCGCAGAGCCCCGCGTTCTTGTTTTTCGACTCGCACCAGCCACATCAGTAGCTACCTTGATGCACAACGTAAGCCCTCACCATAAAGGGAAGACAGTGCCCACATAGACCGCGTAGGGCTCCTCTAAGTACCCATAGTTTTTTTCGCATTTCGCCGCGAGCCGTATAAAAAACAGCCAACGCTACGGAGAAGCGAACCCGCTATAACGTACTCAGCACCACAGACGGATAGTACCACGGACAGTGAACAGCAGTAGCCGGGAGACAAGCCCGCGCCGAGAAAAAACATCTTTCCGTACGCCGTATAAAACAACGAACCAGCGCCGCAACGCGCCTAAACTTATTCCCCCCCCTTTCCCCCGAATTTCTCCTATGAGCGTTGAATTATTAAGGCGAAGACCTGCCGTGTGTCCAGATTTTGGTGCACGTTAATGATCCCCAGGTGATCAAAATTAATCTGGGGCCCTCCAATACGGCGTGCCTCATAGCTCACGTGTAGTTTCGGCGCGTTAAATCAATCAATCAATCAATCAATCAATCAATCAATCAATCAATCAATCAATCAATCAATCAATCAATCAATCAATCAATCAATCAATCAATCAATCAATCAATCAATCAATCAACCAACCTGTTAAGGCGAAGGCCTGAGATTTTCGCGTTGAACTAATAAAACGGAAACCTTAGATCTGTCACTTAGAAAAAACAGCGCAAAAAAAAAAAGGCCGCTGCATTAATTACCGCCTCAGGGAGCACGTAAACACGATACGGACAGGCACTGGCAGCAATCTAGCTGTGCACTGTGCCAGCAATGAAAGATATCCCCACCAGCATTTGACCGCATCGTCATCCTGAAGCGGTATCGCGAGCAGCGCACGAGGGAGATTCACGAGGCTTTCGTCATCCACACATTGGGAGATAGGTGCGTGAGCACACCCTCTATCGAGTTGTACGACAGGGAGAAAAGATACCTGGGTTCATGATCAACGCATTACACGTGGCTGCTTTCATTTCCACAATCAACTTCCATTTTTTGTGTGTTTGTGTTATGGATTTCCTTCTCTCCTCCTTGTTTTTGATTCTAGTATATATTCATTGTTCTTCTAAATAAACCTCAGTTGGCAGTTCAGCGCAGAGTTTGTCTTTAGTCCCTGTCTTATCGTTTTTTTGGCGCTGTTTTCTCTAAGTGGCATCATGCACCAACTAGCCCGTCTCAGTTCACTTAGATCTGTTTCTTGGAACGCGTTGTGAGGTACAGAAAATAGGAGCGCAAGTCAGGGAGCGCGTGGCAGGAAAGGGGAACAGCAGCGACAGAGGAGGGTAGGCCGCTGCCGTACTTGCATACGAGTCGCATTGAGAACGGACAGTACCGACGAGGCCACCAGGTCGCTCCTGGCGATAGAGCGCGAGCGTCAAGAGATTCGGAGGGTGCTGTTTAGGCGGCTGGTCAAGTGGTGACGGGCGCCGCCGCCAAGTTCAACAATAAATTCACCAGCAAGTGAACAGAAGTTCAACACTGAGTTCACCAGCATGTCAATAGATGGTCCAACTAGGCTTCCCCCTTCACATCATTATAAAGTCTTGAGCCCATCCCCCGCAATTTTAACATGAAAGTGCTTTATTCCCGGATACACGAAGATTTCGCTGACGTCATATCCGTCACGGAGGTGACGCCAGTACAACGAAACAAGAGGCTTGTAAAGGGTGCACCCCTGCAAACAGGGTCTTCTTGCGAGGAAGCAACCTTTAGTACTAAAGAGTACGTTATACTTACGGTTCTTCGTTTTCGGGTTTTATATTTTAACACGAAAGTGTTTTACGCCGGGATACACCAAGATTTCACTGGCGTCATATCCGTCGCGGAAATGACGCCAGTAAACCTTTGCTGAAGCGACCCGCCAGCAGGACGTCGCTCGCCAAGCACACCCAAGAGACAGCCGCCGACCCGCAAATCATGCTCAGCTGCAGATTTCGCTGCACATTTCAATTCCGTGTTTTACTGATTCCTATGACAGAGGAATCAACCACAGTTTTTGTCATGTGTACACCCGGCGTGATAACGATTAATAACGTAGAGTGCAAATCGGTTTTACTTCTCCTACTCTCACCTCGCTTTTTTTATTTTACCATTAGGTCGTCATCTTCATAATGGCTTTTATCACCAAGAGAAAACATACTACGAATTGAGTCAGCACTGCTTGTTCCGGTACGGATCATCACCCGTGCGCAAAATGCCCATCTGTATACAAGCCGCGCTTGCTACAAGACTCCGGGAGATGGGCTGCGGCTGCACTTGTAGTTGTCAGTTGCAGCTGCGTCTAACGAGCTCTCGGGCGAACGTGGGGCTTTACGCGCACGTATTACGGAAGCTGCCAGTCGGCCACAGCTGCCGTATACGGGGCTCGTGGGTTCGTCCCATCAGCAGCGCATCCACGCCTCCTAACTGCCCGCTTTGTTTCAGCTGATGGACAACGTAATGAACTTTTCCCCCTTGCAACATAAAGGCGGCCTCGCGAACATTCTTCAATTTATGGGAAACCCCGAAGCGTCTCCAGGTGGTCGTCTAGCTGTGGGTGACGTCATGGCGGTCGGTCACACTCTTCCGTTGGGAGAGACGGCGACACTGCAAGCCAGAAACAAAATGGCCCCCAGACGCTTCCGGGTGCACGAAGTAGCGGTACTGTTCAGCGTAGCTTATTTAGTGACGCTAGGCTGAGCGAAAGACCCATCGCCGACACAGAGATGGTGACATCGTAAGGACAACTCTTCTGACTACGTAAATGTCGATGCCATGAGTCCGGGCCAATGCAGCGCAATGCTCGGCCCAGTACGCTTATAGGGCATGTGTTTTGAAGAGCGTTAAACGTCACAAAAATAAATCTAGAGGCCGAGCGCGTTGAGTTTGCACGAGAGAAAAAATGCAAATTCCCTCCTTACAGCATCTCCTTACAATTTCCCTCGCAGCTTTGCGAATGTCAGCGTCAGCATTAACTACCGCGTCAGCTAAAGTTATTACTGATTGTGATTTATAGTTGACTGAAATCGATTCCTTAAGTCTTATTGTTGATAGAATTTGTTTAACAAGTCATGAGAGGTCGATTGGTCGTTCTCCAGCCAAAGACGTTCGCTCATGCTTCCGGTTGGGTGAAAAGCAACACAGACTGCTCTGTTGCAAGATGCGGGCGCATGCGCAGATAGCATGTGCGAGTGACACCAATGAGAAGGTGAGTGACATCAAGTGCGAAAAAACCTCTGCTCCAGTCTGAGTTTATCTTGACAGAAACAGGCGATTTGGGTCCAGTACTGCAGCTTGGCATCGCTTCATTTAAAGAGCAATACGACTTCGATGAACTAATTTTAGCACCTCTCGTCGCTGAGCGCCGTTTCGTCAGGAGCATACCCGAGTCAGGGCCTAACTTCACATTGAGCAAGTTGAGACAGACGCTTCTATGCCGAGACACGATGCTTCCATTATTCGCCTCGATTGATTGATTGATTGATTGATTGATTGATTGATTGATTGATTGATTGATTGATTATCAGGTTTATCGCGCCGACGCCACGCAGGCGATGAGACGCGCCGTAGTGGAGGGCTCCGCATTAATTTTGACCACCTCGGGATCTTTAATTCCGCCTCGATTCCCTTGAGCGTGTTTAACAGCGTGGGGAGCGCTCGCGGTACAGAGAAAAGCCAATTTGGCATCCAGATATATATGCCGGTCGGAGCGTAATGGACTTGACTGCATGCGTCCATCAAAGAAGGCGCCTCTTCAGTTGAGAGCCCTGCCTATACACGTCATGTTGCTCTTATGGGTCATAAATATGTTCTGTACACACGGTAGCGAGGTAGCGGAGCCAATGTTCGCTGCTTGTCGGCCTTCCCATAAACTTTCTGCGACGTCACTCAGGCAGGACCGAAACAAGCGATGTCTTCCCGTATTCACACATGGCCCAGCAACAAAAGCGTTACTTCGCTTCTTCTTCGACTGCTGTCGTTCGGAGCTGCAGGGTTTAGACCTACTGTTCGAAGGGAAGTCCGATCTGGTAACGACGTTACTTGTAATCCGTTATGTTCTCGCGTAATTTTGTAACGGACCAGCAAGGCATTTCTTCAAGTCCGTTATGTTTTGAGGTAACGGGTCGACCGCAAAGCGTTGCACCTATGTTGACAGGATAGAAATAACAAAAACGGAGAACAAAAAAAAAAAAAAAAAAAAGGCGCATCTTTTACAAGTGGTGCAAGGCTGGAGAAACAGCAGAGCTGACGGCCCTTCTTCCTTCGTCGGAGGCCCGGCTGTTGCACCTCACACGGATATGCGAATTTGCAACTGAAAGTTCTCAACGATTGGCAGGCTCGGATCGTTTTCTTTCTTTTTTTTCTTTTTTTTTTAAGACCGCAGCCTTTCACATCTCTTCCAAAGTGGACCGCGTAGCACGCGCTAGAACCGTCGGCGACCGGATTCGCGAACTCGGTGTCTGTAACAGTGCAAATATCACTGATGTATTCACTTTCTGCCTCGTATTTGCGTAATGTCTTGTTCTTGTTCAACAATGTTGACAAGTATGAACATTAACACCGGACTTAGACGTTTAGATTTGGCTGTGTGTGTTGATTTGGCCAGCTGGCTGAATCAAGTGACAGACAGACATACAGACAGACAGGCCAAAAATTTCCCGTTCAAGTAGCCCCAGAACGGCTATCGTCTGTAGAACTTCCGGAGACAACATAAAAAGAAGCCGGCCTGGGCGGCAAAAGAGTATCTCATCTCCCGATCTGCTTGTCTGCGCGACGTGTAACCGCAAAAGCTCTTGCCTACCTCCCAGCCGCTCCGGGCCAGTTAGTTCCTCCTTGTGCGGTGCACTTGCCTCGCGACATACACTCGCGCCACGTGGTGCAATGCGCCGAAGACCAGCGCATTGCGGAAAGTCCCACAGCCAACTTAGCCGGACCACAGAAGCGGCAAGTCTGCGGTCAGCGATGGAAGTGCCCATTGTCACTTCTTTTGCACTTGAAAACGGAATTGAAGAGTGTATCTATAGGCCCAGTGCAGTCAAATGGGCACCTCCCAAATGCGCCCTCCAGATTTCCCGCATCACTCGTTGAGTAGGAACCACGCGCAATGACCTCACCGAAAAGAAAAAAAAGAAAAAAGGCGCAGCTTGCACTGTGGGTGCAAGGCTGGAGAAACAGCATGCAGAGCTGGTGGCCCCTCTCTCTTCGTCGGAGACCCGGCTGCCACACATCACATGGATTTCCGAACCAACCGCTGAAAGTTCTCCGTGGCTGGCAGGCCGGGATCGTTTTGTCCCCAGCTTTTCACATCTCTCCCTAAGGGGAACGGGCTGCATCCTTCGAAGATGTGGTCCTGGTTGAGTGCTCCAAGGCCCTCAACCAGGACCACATCTTCGAAGGATGCAGCCCGTTCCCCGGAGGGAGAGCAGCACTCCAATCACCAGCCCTAAACGACCAACGCCGCCTTGCAGATTTCGTAAAGAAATTTGTTAGAGGTGCCCTGAACTGAGGGTACCTAACCCGGCTGGTAGTTTCGCAATAAAGCTTTATTCATTCATTCTCCCTAAGTGGACCGCGTTAGCACGCGCCAAAACCCGCGAGGCAACCGGCTTCGCTCGGTCTTTTTTTTTTGTATTTTTATCTAGTAACGCTATACAGCGGAATTAGCTTAAGCAGCTCTGCTATTACAATCAGCCGGCCTATATAGAACATACCGAAACGTGACCAACCACGCGGTGGTATTTTCGGTATTTTCGCCCATGGATTCCCGCCGAATACTAACGCCACACTTACTCATTTCTCACTGGCGAACTGCAAAAAAAACTGCCTATAACTGCTCGGTAGAATTCGCACGCTAAGCAGCATAATGACACCAGTTTCTTTGCCATTTTTTCTTGAAGGGGGGCCGTATACGAAAGCCAGTCTGTTTAGGTGCGGCAGCCTATGTCTTCACGAGAAAGCGCAGCAAAATGATGTACGAAAATTGTGACAACCAGCTGGAACTCAGGCTAATTAAGCTAGAAGCTCGGCCAACAATAACATTCGAAATGAAAGGCTTCGCGCTTTGTTGATGTTTGACGCCAAAAACTACTGCTTTGAAAGGAACGGTGCAACAATTACGATAAACGATTGCACCCTTCGCGTCTGGAAGCATTGTGAAAGCTGTAGTTATCACCAGCACGAACAGACGCTGCGTGACTTGCTTTTTTGCTTGTTTTTGAGTTTCTACCGAATGCGCTTATTGCTGCGACTGAAACGAAGCCGGACAGTAGCCGCTACGTTGCTGAAATGACGTAATTCCAGCGCTCGAAGAACGCCAAGACCGGCAAAGGAAGAAAAATGTTTTGACCAAGTTTATAAGTTATGTGATTTATTGCAGTATTCTAATTGGCATAGACATCTTATTCTAAGTGCTGGATGTGTTTCTTGGCTATGTTATGAAAGCATTTACGATTTAGAAGAAGTTGAAGGAAGTGTTGCGGGGTCCCTTGAAGCGAACGTAGGATTTCATTTCAAGTGGGCGGACTTCCTTCCCACAAAAAAAAAGGGAGAGGGAGAACGTAAAACGAAGAAAAAAGTGAAAAGTAATCAAGGAAACCAAAAACGTAAACAATAAATCGATTGAAAGCAAAAAAGAGCATCATCATGATATCGTGGGTGATGTAACCTTTCGGTTGTTTTGCTCAATTTTTTTTTCAGGACACTGCTAATAGACATCTAAGCGCCATAAGGATCGAGGGTAGAGTGCACATAATTGCCGGATCTGTGGTATTCATCCACACTAAAGCACGCGCCGTTACGACTTGCTATAGGCAGTATTCAACACTTGTGTACGTGGAAATGAGCTGAGGCTTTAGAAAGACTTGTCTTCGATTCAGCCAGATTTACGAGTGAGGTAATTGTGTGTTGCAACAAGGTGTGCGACTTAACAGGACGCGCGTCCAGGATAAGCGAAATGCTCTCGAAATGCTTCAGGCGCCTAATTATGCGGCGAGACTACAACAGAGGGAGAGAGAGAGAGAATAGTGGTTAAGGCCTGCATCACAAAACAGCGTTCCAACCGTTCTCCGACTGCCGAAATACGGGCCTTTTCGCGGGCATTCGCGTGTTTCTCGCCTTGATGTCGTGTTTACTCACGAGTTCGTGACTTCTTACGTCCCGACACACGCTGGGAGCATACCTTTTTTTTTTTTTCTTTCCTGCTCTTTCCCGGGAAACAAACAAAAAAGGAAGACTACACGTAATAGCAACGTTTCTTGCGAGCGAGTCATTAAGAGTTTCGCCATATAAAGGCGCCGCTTCGTTCACGTAATGCTCCGAGCGTATCCGCGCGCGCGACGCGTGCTAGGTGATTTCCGACTTCTGATATCTTTCCCCGCAGTGGAGTGTAAATCCACTGCGGGAGTGTAAGACAAAGGAGCTAAAAGCCGCAGAAATATCGAAATAAAAGAAGAATGAAGAAGGAAGAATAAGGAAAAAAAAATAGCAGTGGCTTAGCTCGGCTATGTCAGGATACACGTAGCGTGAGCTAAGGTTCAGCTGGTTATTCTTAGCTTTCCTGGTTGTCTAGGATAAGCTTATTATCATGCTTTCTGCTGCTAAAACGATTTCCAATCCAATCAAATCCAATCAAATTTAGTCGCAGCAGCGGCGGCTCCGGCGCGTCAGCTGTGCGCGGTGAGACATCGCGCATGCGCAGCACGGCTCTCCAGGAGCCACGCGAGACTGGTCAACCTCGGCCAGTGTAGCTCGCGCTACAAAATAAAATCCGCGCTTAGATAGCCGAGGCCTCCCAGCAACGCCTTTTGAAGTATAGCAACGTCAGGAGTTGCAGCGCTATAGTTATCGCCAGCACACAGCGGAAGTCCGTGATTAGCGCGCCGCAACGTATACCTTTTTTTGGCCTCTGCTTTGCTTCATTTTCTTTAAATGAAGCCGGCCAATGGCGGCGATCTTGCTTGAGTGACATCATATAATCACAGTGCGAATATCCGGATTTCGAGGAATGCAGGAAGAGACGGAGAAATCGTGTAAGCGAGTTTCTGGGTTACTTATGCGCATGCGTATACATAGAGCAGCAGTGTTTGGTGCGGGTCGTCGAAGGACCGGCGCGCTCCCGTTTCACGCATTTCGAGATATTGAGAAAAGGTGTTCCAAAGCCATCGTAAGAAATTTCTCCGCTGAGAAATCAAGTCAGGAGCACGGGACCCGTGGACTGATCCCTCCTGTCTGCCGGAAAGCTCCAGTACTTCAATAAACAGTTCAGTATTACTCAAAGGGTGCCGGTTTTGCAACTTAGTAAACAACAGAGTCGCGACAGCCCACTTGAACGAAATATGTTACTGTGGAGGAGCGGACACAAGCAGTAAAATATCAATCACTCTGGTGGCTGCAGATGTATAATCTTTGGAAAGCACAGATAAGCACTTTAGATAGAGACACCAGACCACTTAATTCCCCCGCACACAAACACAACGCAAACTTTCTTTAAACGGTGCAGGTATCCGTTTTGGGCAGGGAACGTGCATCACGAGCACGTTCGAGAGAATAATACATCACTTCCAGTAACGGGCACTTTCAAAGACAAATTTTGGTGCTAAATTAGAGGAACTCACTTCATAGAAGAGCGCGCTCAAGTTTGGGAGGCGATGAAAGATCATAACGGCGGCCGTCTATTAAAGGCCGTCTTTCTTGGGCTACTTGAACGCAGAAATTTTGGCCTGTCTGTCTGTGTCTGTCTGTCTGTCTGAAACTCGATTCAGCCACCCGGCAAAAGTGAAACAGAATCTTCACAATAGGTTTATATACCCAACGCTAAATCTAGACGTCTAAGTCCGGTGGCAATGTTCATACTTGCCAGCATTGTTGAACAAAAGCAAAACATTACGCAAATATGAGGCAGAAAATAAATGCATAATTGATATTTGCAGCGTCCCTTAATTAAAAAATTCACGGATGCTTGATTTTTGCGATACTAATGGAACACTACATCCACTGCAGAAAAAAAAAAAAAAACAATTCACTCCGTCGCCTGTTGTCGCCGGCGCCACTATAGCTCCTGAAGGCATTTGAATAAATCAAGCGGCAACAGTAACGAAAGGTTCCACTAGATAGGTTCCATGTTCCGCCTGGAACGTTCGTGTAGTACGGCAACAAGGTTCTTTCTATAAACGCTGTAGTTGAGTGCCTCGATTCACGCGCGTCTCCGCCGTAAAACAGCGCTGGCATCGAAGCACTCGGCGTGAAGCAGTGAAACGCGGTCAATTTAAATTGACTTGAGCAAACCTCTAGCGTGTTATCTTGGGAGAAATGAGACGGGAGAGTAACAGCATGAGAGGTGAGCGGGAAAGAGAAGGGGCGCCAGGGGTGCCAGACTTGGCAGGGGCGCCAGACGACTATAGACTTTCGTCGACATTTGCAACGCAGGAAACAGATACGCGGCAATTTCATCGGCTCTGGGCGGCTTGCATTATTAGTGAATCAATAAGGTGGTCATATTATTACGGAACGCAGACGTGGACAGAAGCGCGTAGCTCCAGGGGACACACCACCGGTGACGACGGACTCGTTGCTCGAGCTACCATGACCGCTTGTAAATTAACACACGTCGCTCTGCGGCAACATTATGCAAATACATCGCTTACATCTTCCACGCTGCTGCCATGTAACCAGGAAACGCCGGCATAACGCATTCTGAGAATGATGGGTATCGAAGTCAGCCCCGCTCTAGAACAGCTGAAGGCTTTCCCTTCATATCTTTTGTAGCTCTGCCACCCAAAAAGCCGCGAGGGAAACAAGCACGTCAAACTTTGCTCCCCTGTGTGCATACATTACATACTCGTCATAACGGAATAATAAATATATTTGAAGTGGAAATTATCCCCAGCCCCAAACCAACACACGTGTCAATAAGTCCCTTCTGCTTAATCGAAATGCCACTTCCCCCATGATTTCCCCTTCCCCATGCTGCCGCTTCGACGAAGGTTTTTACTATATTTCTCCGTGTGGGGCCATATCCGCGATCGGATGTCCAACATGCGCGTGGAGCGATAAGAGTACAGTCTAAAATAAAGAATCCGCATTCTGAAACTAACGCAAATGCGCATAAGTCGCTACCACTTAATCGAAATACCACTTATAACGATTTTTTTTTTCTCCGCCCACGTGCTTTCGCGTTGACGACGGTTTACTCTATTTCCCCGCGTGACGACACGAACTCGGACGTGACACACGTCGCATGCGCGTGACGCGGTAAGAGCGTCAGAAGATCGACGCAGGAAACCGGAATACGAGTAATCGTCTCTTACAGCTCGAATTCCGGTTCACTGCCTCCTACGAAAGTACGAAGTTTAAGCCTCCTCTCCAAAGAGCTCTTCGAACACTGCTTACGTTCGATCATACACAAAAGCAACGTCTTCGTATACACTGATGAGGAAAGTGTTTACACTGCTCTGCAACCGGCGGGGCGTGCGCTGGCTGAGAGCTTTCCGATTTGCCATTTTAGCGTTTCGCTATCGCTTTCAAGGCAGCGGATGCGTCAACAGCACCCTTGAGGGCTATAGGCTATCGAGAGAAGCGGGATGTGGGTCGACGGCGCGGTCAGAGCGCTTCATCGCAGCCCAACCTTTTCTTCCTGAGGGCATGCGTCCAGCGGTCGAATACAGCTTAGCGCTGCGGTGTTGAAGTTGCTAAGATAAAAGAGACGCCGCCACGGTGGCGATCAGTGGCTAAGGACGCGGGTTCGATCCGGCCGCGGGCGGCGTTTCTGATGGAGTCGAAAAGCGAAAACGCCCACGTGCCGTCGAGATTTTGGCGCACGTTAAAGATCGCCAGGTGGTTGAAAAAATTAGAAGTGGCTTAGCTCGGCTATGCCAGGATATACGTAGCGTGAGCTAAGGTTCAGCTGGTTATTCTTAGCTTTCCTTGTTGTCTAGGATTAGCTTATTATCATGATTACTGCAGCTAAAACGATTTCCAATCCAATCCAGTTTAATCCAATCCAATCCAATTCATTCTAATCCAATCCAATCAAGTCGCGGCGGCGGCTCCGGCCATCACCTGGCTCCGGCGCGCCAGCTGTGCGCCGTGAGACATTACTGATCCTCGCGCATGCGCAGCACAGCTCTCCAGGAGCCACGCGAAACTGCTCAACCTCGGCCAGTGTAGCTCACGCTACAATAAATCGGGAGCCCTCCATGCGCACCTCACATCCCAGGTGTCGCTTCGGCGCATTACCCCCCCCCCCCCCCCCCCCCCCCAACGGAACGAGAAAGCTGTACGTTCATCGACAAAGCGTTATATCGCTTTCTCTGTTGTAAAAGCTCAAACTCAAAACTAAAAGCATACATAACCCCCATTAAACCGCATTTCGTATGGCGTTGCACTTGTATAAGATCTTACCAGCTGCAAAAGTATACACTTCAGGAACGCAGTAAAGCACTTGACTGCTCCTGGCAAACTTGTTCTCGCGAAAGCAGTTTTGCAGGCAGGTGGATTATCTTATTCGCCTCGCGTTCATCGAAACTCGGCAACCGCGTACACCCCTGACGAATCCGGGTTTTTTGTTGTTAAAGATCAAGCGCATGCGAATGACAAAAAGGATCAACCCGTTGGCGGTTCGCAAGAGTCGATTTCGTCCACCCCTCTCTCATCTCCGCCACTTTCGAGGGAGATCGACCACATAGTATCAATTGATTTTGATTTGATTACGAGATTTACACGCCGACGCGACGCAGGCGATGAGGCGCGCCGTAGTGGAGGGCTCCGGATTAATTTTGACCACCTGGGGATCTTTAACATGCGCCTAAATCTCGAACATACGGGCATTTTTGCTTTTTCGCCTCCATCAGAAAAGCGGCCGCCGCGGCCGGGAATCTAACCCGCGTCCCCGGGCTCAGCAGCACAACGCCATAGCCACTGAGTCACCGCGGCGGATCGACCACGTGGTATCAAACCACGCGCACCGAGCTAAAGACATTGTTACCAACAACAAAGGGTAATAGATGCGGAGCGTCGAAAATAACAGCCCGGCGAGAGGCAATTATCCGCGCGCGGCAATACTTAGCACCAATACTTCCCGGTTGTCGGAGCCTCCGAGCCGGCGCAAGGACGAGGCGAGTTGCACGACCGAAGGGGTCAAGCAAGACTCGAGGGTCGGTAAAGGTTACAAACTCTTCGGCAAGCGCCCTTCATGCTGCAACGGGGCCGGCCATCGCCTCCCCTCTCTCCGCTCTTCCTTGTCTTTCCGTTAGCTCATAGTGTTGCCCCCTCTCTAAGCCGCACGAGGTCGCGCAACCAGGTGACCGCACAACCCCGCCGATGACGTGTACCACAGGCCTGTGCTCTCTGTGTGGTGGTGTTCGTTCGGTACTCCAGTGCCCAAGAGCCGTGGCTGCTCACACAGGCATCCTGACGAACAGGAAAGAGACGGCCCTCTCAGCGCAAATTGCACCGGTCGCCGATCGGGCGTCTGCCGCGCAGGGGACGTTTCGGCGCTGGCCGCGGTCAGTTTTTAGACACGGTTCGTTTCGTCGTGAAGACGGGGGAAGGCATCGCATGAGCGAAGCACCTGCCGTCTTACGAGGTGGCTATTTTCTTGCGGCGGAGGCGAAACGAGCCAACTTCTCTGCCTTCCGCGCAACTATTTTCGAGTGACGGCCGGACAAGACGGGTAGCCGCGGCTATTTTGTCACTCCTGTATCGCTCGTGGAAGCTGGTCTATTTCCCCCCGCAGGCTGTGGCTTTTTCCTCGAAGACTCGGCGTCGAGCTGTATGTAGTGTAGACAGAAAGAGCTTGAAATGTGTTTCTTTTTTCGTTTTACTTTTTTCTCCGGTCTGCGTGGAGTATACGGGCACCTAGAGCAGATTCCGAAACTGTCGCAGTTTGGAGAATTATTCCAGCACTGCTTCTTGAGTACCGCGGCCCATTTTTTTCCCCGATAAGAGCGGCCCTCAAAATAACTCGTTATATGAAACAACACTGACACACCAGATATAGGGCTAGGAGCATCTGTCACTCAAACGAGAACTCCACTCACGTGATATATTTGTTTTTATGCAGAAAGAAAAAAAAAAAGGAAGGAAGGATGGGGTTAAGTACCCCGTGACGCAGCTGTTTCTATGTATGACGACAATCAAGCAGATATTACAGTGAAACGTTCGGTGTCTTTGTATAATCGACCAGTCGATTGTATACGCAAGAGCTTTGATACCGCTTGTGCGTAGGATTTTATATGAACTAGCCATTCTTTCTCGAGTGGACATATTCTTGGACGCTCTCATTAGCACATGGCCATTTCGACACGACAACAACATCAAACTGCTTGTGATGCTCATTTGTACAGATGTGAGCATCCGACATCTGGCGGGTGTTCCCGCAGCACGAATTTCTCTACGTTATCTTTCTGTATATCGCTCTTGCCTTCTGCCTTTATCCGTGTCGTTTCCCTGCTCCTTCATAACCTCATAATGTTTTTATCTTGCGGAGTTTCCGCGCATCCTTGTGAAGGCTATAATTATAAAAGGTTAGAATCAATTGGGAAGGCTATAATAGTAGAACAAAAGTATTACTACAATAAAATTATCAGTTTTAACACTAGGCTAACGTACTGAGAAAGCTATAATATGACGTCAAGGTCAGCGGGACAACTGCGGCCACGCTACAATTACGGTAACACGTTGCTGTGATTCTGAGCAGATTCCGAATGCACTCTGCCAACGGTCTTGCACGCATTTTTAACTAATTTCTTTAACTTCGAACAAGTACCTAACTTGCAACGTAAGGGTCGATGCATTTTTTCTTTCGGAAGCATGAGAAAGTCGAACTACGAGAGAGCAGACCCACCAAGACATCATCGCTATCCGTCAGCTTTGATATATAAAATAGAAGTTCCATCCGCGCTGCAGTGCAATTTTCATATTACGTGTTATCTCACTTTAAGCAACCCCATACCTGTTGGCTTTGACGGCGCAACTAACTAAAACTACCGTAATGCCGCCGATCACGCGCCAGTCATCTGCAAGAAACGAAACAGATATCCCGCACGCATGTTGAAATTGGGTATACATGCTTCGCAACGCAGAATTTCTAAAAACAACCACTCGAGCGTCTTGTTTCCGCTCGATGTCGACGTGGAAAGCGGCCGGTGTTCTCGAAATAACCGCACTGGACGATAGATGCATGGACACACGTACACGCAGTGGCGTACGCATGATTTCATTTCGGAAGGGGGGCTCAAAAACGGAGAGGAAAAGCAATAGAGGTAGACAAAACAAAAAAAAAAACAAAAAAAAAACAAGAAAAGTGAAAAGCCAAAGCGAGGAACCTCTACAAATTACCAATACAAAGACTTCGAGATGACGTCGTACTCCACATTCCAGATTACCACGGACTCCCGATAATTCGCACTTCCGGTTAATTCAAGCTGTCGTTTAATTAAAACAAATTTCAAAACTTTGGTTTACCGGATATGTTTTTAACGTAATTGAAATCCATCTAATTCAAACTGCTACAATGCGTAAATTGGGTGAATTCGTACTTTCTGCTTGCCCTTGACGAAAATTATCTGCATCGCTATATCTCTAACATTTGCATCGTTATATCACTAAAAGTCGCAAATAAAGCCGATTACCTGCATACACGCGTTAAAGCGAAACCGGCGCGCCAACACCTGCGTGCAATTGAGGAGAGGAAGTTTTCAAAGCTCTTGCTGGCATCGAAAACTTTGTTTTAAACTTACATGCAAAGGCAAAACAGTCATCCATTCGCGGATAGCACTATTAAATATATCTGAACGTTTAATTACAACACAAGTTGGCATGTTGCCCCGGGTCTTATTTATAAAAACTTCTGATCATTCAAACAAAATATTGCCGTCCCTTCGAGTTTGAATTTTCGCGAGTCTATTTTGATAATTTTTCCCCACTGGAATTTCAAAATAGTTGATCGTCGCGGTGAGAACATACCGTAATTACCCGGTTCTAACGCGCCCCCGATTCTAACGCGCACCCGATTTTCCTGGCAAAAAAAAACGCAAAAACTTGCACCTCCGATTGTAACGCCCGCGGAACTTTGTGAGCAAGAAAAACGAATGCGAGAGAAACGGGCGATTTATTTCCCGAAGTAATCTCACTCATCTCACTCCTCGTCGCTCTCCGCTGACCACAACATCTCGTACTCGGTGCCGTCAAGCGCGTTCGCGATGCCACACTTCTGAACGAACGTTCAACCATGGTCGATGGGATCGTGGCCCACGCCTCGCAAGCCCATCCCGTGAGCTTCTCCAGAGGCGCACGCTTCAGCCGACCGCTCGTTTTGAACGCGAGAGAGCCGCTGCTGCCATTGCTGTTATCAAGCGCGCAAGTGGAACGATTTGACGATTTGTGTGAACGCCGATAGAAAAGCCCAGGCGCCTATGCTTCATGCGCCCGAAAAATTGTTGCTAAAGACTTTGGTGCCATCTTGAGATGGCGATGGCGATGGGTGGGACGAAACTTCCGCTGTTGCGGCAATTTCGGTTTCGTATCCGATTCTAACGCGCATGCCATTTTTCGACCTATTTTTCCGGAACAAAAGTGCGCGTTAGAGTCGGGTAAGTACGGTACATCGAAGCCGCACGTGGTTGGTGCGCAGCTTATCCACCCAAAAACTGCTATCGCTAGACATTATTTTTGGACAGGCAGAGTTGTATTAACAGGCAGAGTTACACATCGAAATAGAAGCTCGTGCCCATATCTGTTCTCCACCGCGACGAACTGGAACCGATCGAGGAGAGGAAACGATGTCGAGCGCCTTTCGGACGATGTCTGAGCAAACCTGGACTGCCCCGATTCGCGATTCGGCCCGAGTTTGATCAGATGCAGCGCATTACTGCCCTGCATCCGGGTCGCGCATGCGCGGCACAGTAAACATGACGTAAAGGAGGCTGACCTTATTTCGTATCACGGGGGGCCCGAGCGGACACTGCGGGCGGCGCATCGCGGCCTTCGCTCTCGGCTTCTTACAACAAAGGAGTACAGAAAATTCGAGTGGAAAGTGAAACCTGGGGCGGTATTCTTGTGTTTGTCCGTTTTGAAAACGTCGGCTTTGCGTCCGTTTTATAGTGACGCAATTCCAGTTGCAGGTGGGCTTTGGATTTACTTTTGTGCAACTGTTCTTGTAAACACATTTTAAACGACTAAAGCTATTTTAAACTATCTTTTATGTGTTTATTGTTCCACCAGCGAACCAACAACAAGGGACGAAAAATCGTCTGCTCCGAGAAGCCGCCGCTCATAGCTCCACCGGCATGGCGTCACATCCGGATGTTCCCTTTTAGCCAATCAGGGCTTGCTCAAAACGGGCACTTTTGAAACTGAGACAAATGGGACAAAACACGAGAATACCGAACCTGGAAGAGTTGTTATACGCGTGACTGCTTGTCCGAGAAATAAGAGAAAAATAGCGCCCGTCTCAGTTTTCAGAACGGGTGCTTTGCATAGAGTTTCGTACAATATACACTAGAGAGTAATCTGGCGCTAGCGTCTATGTCGCTCACATCAAGGCCGCTTGTGTCGTCATAAGCCGCCATTACATCATGCGCTCGCCTTAGTTTCATCATTGACCCGCCGCGGTGGCTCAGTGGCTAAGGCGTTGCGCTGCTGAGCACGAGGTCGCGGGTTCGATTCTCGGCCGCGGCGGCCGCTTTTCTGATGGAGGCGAAAAGCAAAAACGCCCGTGTGTACGAGATTTCGGCGCACGTTAAAGATCCCCAGGTGGTCAAAATTAGTTTCATCAAAGGCTTGGATTGAAACATTTCAGTGACCGCAAATTTAAACAAAGTGCCACAAAAAACGCGAACAATAGTGTGCAATTATGTAGGTAAAAAATAAAACAGGCTGTTTTAAAACTAAGGAAAAAGGAAGTAAAGCGTATTTCTGCCGGAACGGTTCTGCCTGCCATTCTGCAGGCCAAGGTGGTAGTTACGAACAATGTTAATATTTGGGGGGAAACTAATTAGAGACTCTGATTTTATTAATTTTACCATTATTTCAAATAATAGGCTGTTTGAAGAGTTTTGACAGTTTTTTGAGCTTGCCTATGAAAACGTCGCCTTCGCCGTGAACCGTTGCACCGACCGTCAGCTACAGTTTAACAAGAAAAAAAGAAAACGTGGCGGACTATGACAAGATAGGACGGATACGGGCGCCCGTATATGTAGTATCGTCGAAGTGTGTTTTGTTTCTTTTTTTTTCATCGGCTACAAATTTCGCGGTGGCACATTACCCGCGCAGTCATACGTCCTTCGACTGCGGCATGGCCAACGTCAGGTGCGATCACGCGCATGCCTGCTGTTTCAACCGCAGAATAGGGAGGGTTTCGGCTTCCTCGTAGCTCGTAGACGTGTTAATGCACAGTGAAAAAAGCAATTCCCCAAAACCACTGAAGAATCCAATTGGCATACCAAGCCGAAGCCAAAAAGGGAGGGGGGGGGGGGTGTTCTCATAAATCCCCACGACGTCATGGATTACCAGGCGCAGTTTCCTCTCTAGCATACTTACTAAGAAACTCTATGATGCTTTATCGTTCTTCGCCGCTTTTCATGTATGGATGATGGCAGTAATAATTGAGAAAATATTCAAAACATGCGCACGTGCAATTGCTATAGATGGTTAACCAGCGAAGCTGTGAGGTGCGGCTCCGCCCGCACCCCTACCGCCCCTGCCAGCCGCTGTCGCTGCGCCAAGCTTCATGTATATACGTAGTAGCTCGCTGCGCATGCGCCGTTCGCAGTTCCAGTGTAGGTAGATGCCAGAGTGCGATACGTCATCTTTAAAAGCAGCCAATCTCTCTCCCCTGCTCACTCCTTCCCAACCAGGTTTTTCGCGCATGCGCATGGGGCTGCGACAGGGAGTTTCCGGAGGACCGCCGGTTTTTTTCGCCAAGCCATATAAAGCTTCTCTTTAAAAATGGATGATCCGTAGAGGAGAAAAATTCAGCGCTTTCCTGCCGCTCGCTCAACCTCGCGGGATAACAAGTTGCTGTCAACCCTCACAATAGATATTAACCCGTTATATTGTGATTGCAGGCGGGTAATTGCGACAAATAAAGCGGAGAGTTAACCAAGCGGAAGTTAACATAAACCAAATTGAAGTCTAGCGTGTGTTTCGTCTTTTCGTTCTTCGTCCTGTGTTAAAGTTCGCTAGAAGTACGAGTTCATTAGTGGGTAATTGTGAATATCAGGTCTAAAGCGTATAAGTACATGACCGCGAGTACACGAAAGAAACACGCCTAGATAAGAAGGAAACTTTACTCGGAGCACTTAAGTCTGCTTACGTTCTTTGAGGGCTAGATTACTAAGAACACCCACAGCAAAGGAAAAAAAATCACCGAGGCACCTAAGTCTGCGTACCCGCTTTGAAAGTGAAAGCGTTATGGCTTCTCCTGGCGATATGCAAGCAATTTTCTGACTGTTTATCAAGTGTTATACAAACACAGTAACTTTCCCTTCATCCGACTACTCTCCCAGAGTCAGCGCTCTCCGCCTGTCCTCCTCATGCGCTGTCATGTGCTGTCCGCGCGCGCAGCGCTCCGCGTGCTTTTTCGGTACACCATCCGCTGCGGACTGCCCAAAGCACCGAATCTTTTAATCGGTGGGGCACATATACTTCAGAATTGACAAAAAATAATCTAAACCGTTGGTCATTAAGGGTAACAGAGTGGATCCCTAGAGAAGGCAAGCGAGGCAAGGGGCGGCAGAAAGTTAGATGGGCAGATGAGATCAAGAAGTTTGCGGGGATAAATTGGCCGCCGTTAGCACAGGACCGGGGGAATTGGAGATCCATGGGAGAGGCCCTTGCCCTGCAGTGGGCGTAGACAGGCTGATGATGATGAATCTAAAATTATATCAAAGGGGCGCAGAGACGGGTCAAGGTCAGAGATTCCCATATCAACAACTTGGCTCGCGGGCAGGTGAGAAATGTTGCGACACGACCTGGAGACAGGTGTGAAAGGTTTGGGTAAGCGCGAGTGCAAAAGAAACAAAAACGGATTTGGTTTTAAGAGAGAGTTGTCGGACAGTACGTTACGGCACGGAATCGCAGCAAAAAAAAAAAAAAAAGAATCTTCGATGCAACGTGCCTGAAGTCGCAGGAGGAGAAGCGACAAGCAGGGGATTATCCAGAATGTCGATTTTGGGGGGGTGTCGAAACCCTCCTAGGGGGGGGGGGGGGCGGTTGGGAGGGGGGTGTATAAAGTCCTACGCAGGGTGCTTGTGGTTGTGGAAGCTTTATGGGGGTGTGGGGGGGGGGGGGGGGGTGTATAAAGCCCTGGCGACAAGTCTAAAATGCCGTAAAGTGCAACGCACGCAGCTGTTCGGGTAATCGCGTATGCGGATACGGTAATGCCGATAGCCTACACAGGATAAAACCCATTGTCCTCGCTTGCAATGAGGAATAGGCAAGAAAAGAGTCCTCGTACAACAGGCCCCTCAAACGCATTGATACTGGTATCCGTTCGTATGCAGCGCACTTTTCGGTTGCGGCTCGATACGCTGAAACAAACAGATAACGAATGCCGATACAAGGGTTTTCTTCCCTTCTAGGTAAAAATACGCCCCATTGGCGCTGAGTAAGAACCACGAGGCTTTTATCAGCTGATCACAGTTTGTTCAAGATAATGTAATTACTTTTTACTGTGTTCGTGATAACATGTTTCACACCGCCATGGCAGTTAGTTGCCCCATTCCTCGGTTGCGCAGACCGTAGGGAAGTGACCAGGAACGGACGGAAGCGGCGTACCACGTGCTATAGAATATGCCGTAATTTCGCGCGTATAACACACCCCTGCATATAACCCGCACCCCCGCTTTCCGTCGACGAATAGAAAATATGTCCCCGCGTATTACCCGCAATTTTACATAAAAAATGGACCAGAACAACTACTCGAGCAACACTACACATTTGTGTATGCACAATAACTTACCTAACAGACCACACAACTAATGATTACATTTTTTTCAGGTCGGTATATTGTTGAGCTTTGCGTGCAAAATAGGCACTGTCAATGGGATAACAGTGGCTTAGCCGCTATTTCTGCTGTAGGGGCATCACGGCCCAACGCGCATTGCACTGAAGCTCCACCAAAGGAAATACCTGGCATACAATGCGCATCTCTACTTCACCCCTGAAATGTTTGCATTCTAGGTACGGGTTATGCGCGAGAAAATACGGTAGACTTGCTTGCACCTTTGCTCCTTCCTTACCCAGCCGTAACTTCGTGAAACAGCTGGAATTCGAAGCCTCTTTATGCCGACTTCCCTAAATATTTTTTACCCCCAAAGGGATACACAAACTCTTAACCTTCTGCTGTCCTGTCAGACAGTTTGTAAGACATGCAGCAAATGCCGCGGCCGGAGGCCATTTTGATGAGGACTGTGCTTCGGCAAGCCCTCCCAAATAATTAACAGAAGGCTTGTTCTGTCGTTGAAAAGAATGGTATACGACCAAGACGTAATGGTACGGGGCACAAACTTGGCGCCTGGCTAAACGCATTGAAATAAAAAAAAAATCAGCCCAAAGAGCCATGAAATGAAGGATGGAAGGAGCCGCACTTCGGGATAGGAAACGAACGTTTTGGAGTAAAAGAGAAACTTGGGTGGAAGGCATCATTGGTCAAATTAGAAGTGGACTTTGGCTGGGCATGTAATGAAAAGAACTGGGGTGTACCATCAGAGTGAAAAGAGTGGTTACGAGCGGAACTTGATGGGGGTACGAATTAAGAAAATTTGAAGGCAAAGAATTCACTCGGGCGCCCTCAGACAGGAGCGGTTGGAAGTCAATAGGAGAGGCCTTAGTATACTGTAGTGACTCGAATATGATGATGATGATGTGCTTCCGCACTTATGCCTGCTTCTAAATACACTGAAAGTGCTTCTCTCCAACCGTTCCAAAAATGTATTCTGTTTTGACCTAATTTAAGACCGCACAAACCACGCAAATATGAGGCGCGCACCAGCAATTGCCGCGAGCGACAGTCGCGAAATTACTAGTACTTCAGCGGCGGGTGCCGGCTGACTCGTCCTTTTAAACCGAGACTGGTAGAAGCGAAGCTGCGCTAGAGGGTGAGAGTTTAAGGATGACTCGGTAGTTTGCGTGTACACATTTAATTTTTCAGTGTGTACGTTGTAAGTTTACAAACTAGCCAGCACTAATCTAAAATAATCTAGAGCTCCATTAAAAGATTCTTCTTTCGCGCGGATCTCTCACGCCACCGTAACAGCAGTAACTTTGCTATGGTCAACTTAGACCTAAAGGCTTGGCTTTACCAGAAAAGCATTGAAGGACTCTGGCTTTACCAACCACTGAGACCTTTTCTGCTCTACTGAGAAGGTAACGGGCATATGCGGTACATCTCGCGGATAGAAACCGCTCAGTAACCGAACCTTTGTCTTGAGATAGACTGAAAAAAGAAGATGCAGACTCACGCGTGAGCCGGCTATCAACTAAAGGGACAGTTTCACCACGAAGTGAAGTAAATATAGTAGAATAACGTGCTGTTTCCTGTTCGGATGCGCGCCAAATTTGAAGGCGATGTATCTTGGCATGAGAAGTTACCAACACTGCACTCCATTTGATCGCTTTGCTGATTAGCCAGCCTTTATCAGCAATGTTTGTAGCGCTCTCTCAAGTGCTCCGAATGCTCTGGGCCCGATAGGGATGTTGATTTGATTCTGGGGTTTAACGCGCCGACGCAACGCAGGCGATGAGGCGCGCCGTTAATTAATTTTGACCACCTGGGGATCTTTATCGTGCGCCGAAATCTCGTACACACGGGCGTTTTTGCTTTTCGCCTCCATCAGAAAAGCGGCCGCCGCGGCCGGGAATCGAACCCGCGACCTCGTGCTCAGCAGCGCAACGCCTTAGCCACTGAGCCACCGCGGCGGGTCCGATAGGGATGTTGCGTACTCGGCTACAGCAGAGATGACCCACGCGGCGCGAACGAAAAGCAAAGACAATGTAACTAGGCGCGCGGAGCTGGTGATCCGTGACTGAGACATAAGCTCAATGAGGGACATTGTTGACGTCTGGGAGAAAAAGGTTGTAGAGCCCGGGCGGCGAAGCACGACGCCTCCGCAGCCTTACGACGTTTGTGACATCTTAGACACGACACTGACCCCGTCGTGACGACATACGCTGTAAGGCCTAACGCAAGACGTCTTTCTTTACGTTTTCATCGCGTGCTTTTTCAGAGTCGAAAAAATGAAGTGGCTTTCGTGTTTAGCGAGTGCTTGAACCTGATACAAAATGTACAACGCGCAATGAAGTTTAAATTCCTTTTGCGGCCACGTGATGTGCAATGGCAGTATCTTATTTAAGGTGTTACAAAACTGCTCCCTGCAGCACGCACATGTCAAGTTTTTCGTTCCTTGCAGTGAAATTGCGGTACAGGTCGTGTAGGCCTACGACGACTGTGGCAGATGTTATAAATGAAGTAATCATGTGAAATGGACTCGAGCTGGCCACGTAGTGAGACGAACTGACAATCGTTGGATCACCAAGTTAACAGAATGGATACCCAGAGACGGGCCCAGAAGAAGGGGAAGGCTATTAACCAGATAGAGACGAAATGAAAAATTCACAGGCAAAGAGTGGTCTCCGGCAGCGCAGGAAAGGGTTCCGTATCTTGTTTACTCTACCGTCGGCCCCATCCAGCGTTTAATTTTTGTTGCACAAAATCAGGCGTACGAAGTTATGGACAGGCAATGGTGTATTGGGATGAAGCTATGCAAAATGTGCGATTTCAGAACTTAGCAGTAAATAAATATTTTGGCAACGATGCTGGATATCAGAACTTAGTGCGTACATAAGGGTGGTAATATCAACTATCCCTTCTATTTTGTTATATTGCTGTTGTCACGGTCAGGAGAAATTGATTTCCTGTTGAATTCTGACAGACAAAAAGGCACGAGAGCCTCACTGTAGCACACTTGGATGCGGCGCTTGGAACTTCGCGGAGTCCTAAAGCCCATACATTCTGAAGGACCAACCTCAACAGCACCGTTCTCACCGCTTGGCGCAACTACCCTTCCTCGCGATATCACAAAGGAAACCCCGCTCGGCTCACAGCCGCTGAGTGTGTCAAGGTACGCGAGGTCCCAGTATCGCTCTTGCAACACGCCCAGAAGCTTGCGTACGTGCTTAGTATGTAATTTTCCGACGGCTGGTACGGCGTCACAGCGAGCCAACGTTTCAATTGGGCGTGCGGTAGCGCCCGAAACACCGCTGTCAGAAATCCTGTAACTACACCCGGATGCCCGGGTGCTCGCGTCCGGATGTAAACATCGCGTCGCAACCAAGCGTGAAGCGAACGGCGTGATCGTCCTTCAGCAGCGACTATCTGTTTGAATGGACAAACAAACAAACAAACACACACGGAGGTGCTCTGAAGATGGTGACAGTTGGATCGGAAGGGTACAACACCGCACACAAAGGCGCGTAGGTAGCTTCACCGCAGAGCCCGCGTTCTCAACCTTCGTAGTCTGGCCACGGAACGGGATGGGAGAAATGAGCCCACCTGAACGCAGAGAAGCGCGCCGATGCCGATGAGGATGACAGGCAGCATGGTGTGTTCGCACTGCAGCCTTTGTGCGAAGAAAAAGCCTGGCTTCGCTGGTGGAGGAAGCCGGTTTTGTGGTGTTACGACGGCCGGTCCCCTACTCGCCCCTTCGGCGTGCGTCGCTGCTGCTTCCGCGGCGGCCGCCGGTTATGCTGGAAGCAGGGGGCGAGGCGCCGGGACTTTCGAGGCACGGCGAGAGAAGCGCGCCACCGGATATTTCTTAGTTGTTTTTTGTTGGCGGTTGGGAAACAGGATCACGTGGCCTCCGATGCGCCGCGTACGTCACGCTGCTGCGTTGTTTTGTGCCGCCGCCTGGTGGGTGTCGAAGGCGTGTGGTGGTAGGTTTCGAAACCGAAACTTGTTTGCTCCGATCCGGTCGATTGAAGGGCGCGCGTTTTTAAAAGGCTGTTTCGGTGACTAAACCAGTGAAGCCGTTGAAACGGTGCGGTGAAACGGTGAAACGGTGAAACGGTGAAACAGTGAAACGGTGCGGGAACATTTCCGCTACACCTTCACGGGTAAAAGGAGAAGAAGACTTCAGAGGGTTGTGCCAGTACTGGAAAGTTGTTATGGTAATGCCAAGTTTTCGAGATTTCCCGGCAATCGGAGGCTTCGGTTGAAGCTGTCTAGTAGCGTGTTAGTGTCTCTTTTTTTGTGTGTGTTAATTATTTTGCCAATTTTCGAGCTGCAAGTTTACTCGAAAATTTTAGCGTACTCGTCTGGTACGAAATATCTGTTGTCGTAGGAATCCCCTTTTCCTAGTTTTTTATTGTTCTTTCAGCTTGCTTACACCGCTTGTAAGCATTTGTAAGCATTTACCGTATGCCACCGATGTAAGCAATTACATAGGTAGCATACCGTAAATTTTGGTATACGGTATCGGCGGCATACGGTAAATATATGATGGACTACTTACCAGTTCGTTTCTTAAAATTGGGTTCGGAGTGGTAGATCTTGTGAAATAGATTCAATCGAGCTGCTTTTCTGCGCAAAGAAAGATTGGTTAGATTAAGGGTGAGTTTAATAGATGTTACACTTGACATGGGAGAGTAGTTGGCCAAGATAAAACGTGCGCTGCGATTTTGAACGGATTCTAAAGCGTTAGTAAGATAATCGAATCCTGGGTCCCATACTGCGCAGGCATATTCTAGCTTTGGACGAATTAGTGTTTTGTAAAGTATCAATTTCAGGTCAGAAGGGGCAGCAAAAAAGTTACGTCGGAGGTACCCAGGGGTCCTATTAGCATTGTTAATTATGTAATTCACGTGAGTTTCCCAAGATAAGTTATAAGTTATGTGGACTCCTAGATATTTATACGTCTTAGTCTCTTCAAGTTGGCGGCCTTCAATAGTGTAAATGGAAGCTTCAGGGAGGTTCAGACGCTGGGAAATTCTCATTGTTTTACATTTATAAATGTTTAGACGCATTTTCCAATTATTACACCAGTTAGACACTTTGTTTAGATCACACTGTAGCAGTGACGAGTCAGAATTTGAAGAAATGGTTCGGTACAGTACACAATCATCTGCAAACAATCTGATGGAAGAGTTAATTGAGGTGGGTAGATCATTGATATAAATTAGAAAGAGAAGAGGGCCGAGTACGGATCCCTGAGGCACGCTTGATGTGACTGAACAGAAAGAAGAGTCAAAATCATTAGCGGTTACAAATTGTGTTCTATTAGACAAAGAATTCTCAATCCAAGATACAATATTAGGGTCCAGATTTAACTTTCGCAGCTTCATGCAAAGTAGCTGATGAGAAACAAGATCGAATGCTTTGGAGGAGTCCAAGAATATGCAGTCAACAAAACATCCGTTATCTAGAGCAGGGAAAGGTCATGTGTAAAAGAAATGAGCTGGGTCTCGCAAGAAAATGATTTCCTAAAGCCATGTTGGCATGAAGAAAAAAAAGAGTTGTTTTCCAGAAACTTAACCAGGTGGGAATAAATTATGTGTACGAAAATCTTACATGGGATGATAGTTAATGAAATCGGACGGTAATTTAATGGGTTGCGCGTGTCACCGCACTTGAATAATGGGATCACCTTGCCAATCTTCTGATTCTGATTGTAGGGTTTAACGCGCCGACGCAACGCAGGCGATGAGGCGCGCCGAAGTGGAGGGCTCCGGATTAATTTTGACCACCTGGGGATCTTTAACGTGCGCCGAAATCTCGTACACACGGGCGTTTTTGCTTTTCGCCTCCATCAGAAAAGTGGCCGCCGCGGCCGGGAATCGAACCCGCGACCTCGTGCTCAGCAGCGCAACGCCTTAGCCACTGAGCCACCGCGGCGGGTCTTGCCAATCTTCCAATTGTCAGGTAACGTGTTCGAAGTTAATGACTGGGTGAAAATTTGAGCAAGAATTATGGATGAATATACTTCGGTGCTTTTGAGAAATTTTGAATTTATTCCATCTACTCCCGATGACGACGATAATTTTATATTCCTGATGAGCGGTATGATTCCACCCCGGTCAATAACAACTCGTTCCATTGGTGGAAAATCGACCGCTTCAATGGGACAAAAGTTAGTATTTGGGGATGGTTGAGTAAAGACCTTCTTAAACATGTCATTCAAAACAAAACAGCTTTTGGAATGAGGGATGATGGCACCGTTTTCATCAACTAAAGATACTGCGTTGTTTTTTGGGGCACCGATTATAGTCCAGAATTTCTTGGTATTTTCAACAAGCAACAAGGGAAGTGTATTATTGAAGAAAACGCGCTTTGCTTTTTTAACTGCATCCTTGAAAACATTATTACTTTGGCGGTACGTAGCCCATGCATCGGGGCGGTTGCACTTATGCGCTTTGCGAAACAGTCGCTTCTTTCTATTTAAAAGGCGCGCTTGAGGAAAATATTAAACCAAGGGGCACGGTGTTTACAAGGAATGACGCGCGATGGTATATACTTTTTGATCAAGGAGTGACTTTTATCTTTAAAAAGGGCCCAATTAGTATTTAGTGTACGTTCATAAAATTGGACCATGAAGGCATCCATGAGGGCTTCAAGCTCAGTGCTAATAGCTGCAAAGTCGGCCTTGCGATAATCCCTGATGCGCTCTGCTTTACTGCCGGTTCGTTTAGTATCTGTGTTTACCGAGAAGTGAACAAAATAATGATCACTAAGACCTGGCGTGAGGGCGAGCGAGTGGACGAGATCTGGTGAAGTGGTTAAAACTAGGTCAAGTTCATTAGCGCTGGATAGGGAAGTGCGTGTCGGTTTGGTTACAAGCTGTGAAAAATGAAAAGTGCTACACAAGTAAAGAAATTCTTTTGCTTCACGGGAGGAAAAAGAAATGTACGGGCCACTGTCGGACCAATTTATTTGAGGGTAATTGAAGTCGCCTAAAAGGAAGATTGGAGAGTTGCGGAATCTTAGAATAATGGTGTTTAGTACGTCATGAAGATCACTGCAAAATGATGAGGGGGCATTGGGTGGTCGATAACAAACACAAAAGATAGCGTTTTAGTGCATGATGCGAACACATGCGCAACACACTTCCAACGGAGTTGCAAGCGGAATATGGAACGACTGAAGATGATCGGCGACAGCAATCAGGACAATGAGTGTTTATCTTCAATTTGGGGGGGAGATGTATAAGATGCACATTTTTTGTTTAGTTAATTTACTTCGGTAGTTTCTATTCTGTATTATTTAGTTCGGTCATTTCCATTCTGCAATATCTCAATTTACGCTATTGTGTTACGATTGAGTGTGTTAACTCCGTCAATTATACATTTTTGTCAAATGCAGGGCGTTAGATGGTTCGGGCTGAACTGGTACTCGGTAAAGAATGCGACGAATTAAAGTGCTCACACGAAGCTCGCGCGAAGCTTCTAAAAAGACGCACAATGCTTACACACGGTCGCGTTACAGTTGGCGCTAGTTCGCACAAAGCTCACGGGCGGTTCACAAAAAACTCGCGCGAAGTCCACAAAACGTTTGCGCATACCTTTCAGCACGGTCGGTTTATATTTCGCAGAAAACACGCACAAAGTTTCAGAACGCTTCCACGAAGTTCGCAAAATGATTACACCTAGTACAGCCTCCCTCCTTGGAGGTAAAGGTAAGTTCTTTAGTTCATGCATTCATACTGTAAATATAACCCGCTTTCGTGCCCACTTATGCCGAGGAACCGGCTCACGGGCCCGATTGTCTGCACGGCAGCTGGAAGGGAGGGCCGTGCGAACGTGAAAAACTAAACGCGAAGCACTCTATTATGCAGCTCGGAACCAAAGGCTTTGCCTTAGGCCCCCTCGGAAGACTGACAGCTGTTGTAACAACACGTTGAATGCCCAATTGCTTCAAGGTAGCGAGTAAAGCACGCTCGCTAACAAGTGGCACGGAGTAGCATAAGCCTAGCGCGGGTCTTTTCCCTTCGGCTCTTTCGAGTGACGTAACTAACTCTCACTCACGACGCGAACGACAGAAACCTGCGTGAGCACAGCCAATGTACGAAGAGGCGCCGCGCCGCGTTTCATAGAGGCGCCGCGTTTCATAGCAAACAGGTTGACAGACTCGTTTGGCAAAGGAACGTACGTCATAGAAAATATGACGTCTGAGTCCCAGGCATGCGCTTAATTGTCGCCAAAGTCACTGACGACACAAATCATTCGAAGATATCGCATGGCGAAACGAATTAGGCGCCCAGAGAGAGAGAGAGAGAGAGAGAGAGAGAGAGAGAGAGAGAGAGAGAGAGAGAGAGAGAGAGAGAGAGAGAGAGAGAGAGAGAGAGAGAGAGAGAGAGAGAGAGAGAGAGAGAGAGAGAGAATAAGCGTTTATTTTATCAAATGGTAATGGTTTAGCTGTCACTCGGTGGCGTGGGTTGACATAAATCCAGGTAACATAGGGCTTTGGCTGCAGATTTTTTTATGCAGACGGGAACCAGTGATCACCACAAAAAATGTTGGTGGTGCCCCGAAAGGTTACTACGGGGAATACTGCCAGTGCAAAAACATATGCTGTTGCGGAAGATACATGTACTTTAAATTAAACAATCCCAAGCGTTTACTTCACGCAATCAAAAACCTCTAAAGCAACTTCCTTCCGGCGAAAATAAATGCCTAAAAATTAAACCTTAATATACGTTACATGCGAACTTAGCACAGTTTCGTTATAACCTAATGTCTTGTGGCATAACGCGTATGATGATGAGGGGATGACAAGAAAAACGAGTAAGATGATGACAATTCTTCTTTGCTTTTTTGGAAGATTTTATCCGAATATAGATGTAATTACGGACAAATCCCACAAACAAATATATAAACAGCGCTAAGTCCCGTCTTTCTAAACATCTTATAGGCGACAATTCTCGCTATATGGGAAGCTCTTGTGAGGAAACCCGAACGCAGGATAATATAAAGGGCTGCGGTTATACACACGACTTCATTTGTTTCCGAAATACGAACACTTTTTATGCAGGCTGTGTCGTCAGTGACCTAGAAGGAACCACTCCGCTCCATCCTCTCAATATACATGTGCAAAAGGGAAATAAATTGAGTGATTGTCTTTAAAGAGAAAGTTCCCGAGCTGCACAACAGTGCTTTATGTGCCCTGTGCCCAAAGTGAATTAAATCTTACTATCCCACTCCAGCTCATAAATAACGCATATCAAATATATCAAATTAAGTGAACACCTTTGAAAAACCGATCCTGTGAAAAAAAAAAAAGAAAAGAAACGTCCTGAATACTTGATAATTCTTCTGTGATATCTGACGTCTCTGACTTGTGCACAGAAGTCGGCGGCACGACATCGACAAGAATGGCAAACGAGAATCATTTCTCCGCGACCGATGCTGAAGAGTACGTGCGGTCGTGCGTAGGTAGCCATTGCCTGCAGGGTGCACGACGCCGTGCGTATCGTTATGAAATAAGGTCTCTGAGTTCCATTCGACAGCGTTTATTGCTCTTTCGAACAGTTAAAAAGTATGCATCCGTGCACAGAGTGGGGATCACCCATTGTGCCGATAGCAAACGTATGTGGCTAACGCTCTCAAAAATATCGTTCGGGTTCTGCCCCCATCCATACAGATTTAGATTAAAGGATGAAACACAAAGTTCCTGTACGGCATCAGTCTCTCCCCTTCCATACATTAACCGCTACTACCTCTTCCTAGAAGAACGTTTTCTGGCAGAAGTGCTGTTTACGCTCTCGGTTGCGCCGTCCATGAACAGAAAAAATACCAAGAAAATATGGAACGAACGTGAGCGCGCGTCTCGTGAGGAGCGCCCGGCGTCGTCAAGGTTTGCGAGTGGGCTTGCGCCACGCGAGGGGCTCGCGAAAAGAAAAGACAAAACACCGAGCGCGCGCTATAGTGCGCCTCGTGCCGCGTCGTCCAATTCAACTTTTCTAAAACACTCTGCCCAACTGTCGTGGCGTTATCTCTCGCGTGCTCTTCTCTTCGGCAGTTCACGCCGAGTTCGCGAAGCCGGTTGCCGCCGGTTCTAGCGCGTGCTAACGCGGTCCACTCTGGGAGAGATGTGAAAGGCTGCGGACAAAACGATCCGGGCCTGCCAGACGTGTTGGAGAACTTCCAGCGGCAAGTCTGGAAATCCATGCGAGGTGTAACAGCCGGGTCCCGCAGAAGGGAGAGATGGTGCCGCGAGCTCTGCTATTTCTCCAGCCTTGCGCGAATTAGTGAAAGCTGCGACTTTTTTTTTTTCTTTTTTTCTGCGTAAGCTAATAGATGGGGCATGCCAGCAAAGTTTTCGCATAACTCCAAAGAGCCGCGTCTATCTGCCAACATAGCGAGCGACAGAAGAGCACAAAACAACAGAATGAAGAGGATGAGGGGAAGGAGCTGCCTTCGCGACGATGCCGACGTTGCCAGGGTGACGTCAAGCCTAAGCACGACGCGCCACCTGTCTCTCCGCCGTCCCGGTGGGCACCCTAACTCCAGCCACCACTTGCACGCTCTGTAGAACGAAGTGCGCAGCTAGTACAGGACGGCAAAAGAGAAATCTGGCGAGAGAGAGAGAAAATAAACGTTTGTTTAAATGAACAGGGGGGATTGTGCTGAAGCTTGAAGGCGGCCTCCTCAGTCCAAGTTATAGCTCGTAGAATCAAGGCGACATTGCTTTGTTTTGTTTTTAACAACGTTTTCTCCCCACCTCCACGTGTCAGTCCCATGCGGCCTTGAACCTCCCCAACTAAAAAACTGATAAACTTTACCGTACCTTCTTAAACACAGTTGAGAGAAGAGTAAACGCTTACATCAAAACTGTGTCAGAATGGCGTCAAAACCTTCGCTTAAAGTGCGTCAAATCGATCGTCCAACTTTCGAAGACCCAAATCGCAAACGAAGAACGAACCCATGCAACAATTTTTTCGCGCACTAAGTAAAGGCATCTACGAACGATCTGAATGCATACCGATACATGGTTTATGATATAAGTGTTTACTATTGAACTCCCTCTTTCTGATCTATGCGTGGTTATTGTGCCACATAGAACCGTTCCTTTTTCGCGATTTCCCAGTAACCTTTTTGACACAACGGCAGGTTTCACGCACGCACCGTGTGTACAGAGATCTTAGCAGAGTTTTTCGTTCGACCAACCGGCCTATGGGGAAATGCGTTATTTTTTGTACAAAACGCCATCACTCCCACTAAAAAAATAGCAGTGGCTTAGCTCGGCTATGCCAGGTTATACGTAGCGTGAGCTAAAGTTCAGCTGGTTATTCTTAGCTTTCCTGGTTGTCTAGGATTCGCATGGTTATCATGCTTACTGCTGCTTCAATGACACACACACACACGGTATACGCATTATGTGACACATGTGTACTTATCAAGCGTCTCCGGCGCAGCGTCACCAATGGCCCCAGAGCTAAGCTGGTTCCACAGGCGCACGCCGGTGTTGCTGCGACGCACGAGCCATCGGATCCACACCAGGCCACCCCTCGCATGATCATCAAGTGGACCGGGCCGCCGCGTGCGGAACGGAGGTCGGCGAAGACGCTGGGCGCGCGGGGTGTGAGAGAGACGCCAGGCAGCGAGCAACGTTCTGTGCGCCGTGTGACGTCACTGCTCCTCGCGCATGCGCAGCGCGGCTCTCCAGGAGCCACGCGAGACTGCTCAACCTCGGCCAGTGTAGCTCACGATACAAAAATCTTTCGGTTTAAAAAAATTGGGCCCATCTCCCCGCGAAGGGGACTCGAGTAAATGCGTCGCATAGGGGGTGGGTGTATTGCGTTAAAGGAGTACTGACACGAAATTTCAAAGTTGAGATAACTATGTAAAACGCTTCCTTTTTATCAGGAGATATCTCCCAGCAAGTTTCAACAGCAACCGTTCAGCGAAACATATTTAAAATCCATTTTAATCTTCGCCCGCACGAGAAAGCCCAGAGCGGGCCGACGTGACATCATCTGCTACGTGCCCCAAACTGCCGACGTCGGGGCTCCCGTGACGAAGCCGACGCGCTGGCTGTGGTTGGCGCGCGCTGCTCGGGCGTGTGTACACGTCATGGTTTTGGGACTGACGTCATGCTGCCCGGGCCTGTGGGGACGGCGAAAACCTCGGCCGGTCTGGGCGCGCGCGTGCGCTCGCTCGCGCGCGCTTCTAGAGAGGCAGCGATACGGCAAGAATGGTGACGTCATGTTATACATGCTGTCATGGCGGCCGCTCGGCGTTTTTCAGTCGAAACCGAAACTGGCACGAATAAACGACGCCGTAAATGAATGTTTACGCTGCGCTCGACCGTCTAATCTGTCATTCTATGATTAGTGGGCTGGTAGGCACGCATAGCAGCGAAAAAAACGTAACATAAAAATTTCGTGTCAGTACTCCTTTAACGTTTAGTGTTTGGGGAGTTGGTGGCAGTGAATGCGTTGTATCAGCAGCTTCTTGACGTAGTTTGAATGAGTCAATGATATAAGGCGCGTTCGTCCTCCCATTCTGTGTCGGCTTTGTGGCGCAGTGGGTAGAGCACCATGTACATTGCGTTCCGCCCGCAGGGTCGAGGGATCGAAACCAGGCGCCGGATAGTATTTTTAAGTGCGAATGCACCTCTTAAGCGACCCTGAATCACGCGTCCACCGCCGTCCGTCCATCCGCACCACATACCCACTTAGGGCGATTGGCCAAGAAGAGTTCCTAATTTCTTTAGCACATACCCACTTAGGGCGATTGGCCAAGAAGAATTCTTTCGCATCACCCGTGCATTCCCACTTCCCAATCGACGACTGCTGCTTCGCCAGGAGCGGAAGTCGGGGCGAGTACTGCGGCGTCTACCTCGTCGGTCACGTCTACGCGAACCTCGTGTCGCACGCCGTGTCCACCTCGCCGGTCAGGGACGAGTCGCCGTACAGTGCCGTCTACACCGACGCGTACTCGGGCGACGGAATCGTGGTCTGCATTCGCACTTCCCCATGCTCCCCTTCGGGGAAATGCGGGTGAATTTTTTTATATAGTGTAGGGGGAGATGGGCGGACTACGACTACGGACGTCAACGCTGGTGACATCGTGAGTTACTGAAATGCTCTGAATTTAAAAGTGTTATTTGTTTCCAGGAGCCATGCGAAACTGCTCAACCTCGGCCAGTGTAGCTCACGCTACAAAAATCTTTCGGTTTAATAAGTGTTATTCGTTCGTTCTTTCGTTCGTTCGTTCGTGTCAGCCCGCCGTAATTATCCGCGGAAGCTGCAGCGGCAGCGACATCAGCGCGTAGAGCGCCCATCAGCGTCGCGACCCACAGCTAGCCTGCAGGGACCTCAAGGAGCAGCTCCCGCATCGCACAGCGGGCCCCAGCGGGTCAAGACAGCGCCATCGCGAGGCCCGTGGTGCCCCGCAGATTCGATGACAGAGCCGGCGCCCTCGGCATGGCTCGCTCCACCGGCCCCATCGTGTTGCCGTCGCTGCTGTGGCTAGCGGCGCTGACCGCGCTCAGCGGCGCGGCCCGCGTCTTCCAGATGGGCCGGCGCTACGACTTCTCGCAAATTCCCAAGACGGCCCGCATCCAGCTGTACTACGAGTCGCTCTGCCCCTACAGCATCGCCTTCATCACGGAGCAGCTGTGGCCCACCTTCGTGCGCGTCGGATACCTCATGGACGTCCAGCTCGTACCGTTCGGCAACGCCTTCAAGGAGCAGCCGCAGACGCAGCAGGAGCAGCCAGACCAGGCAGCCGCCGACAGTGCAGAGTGCGTGAGAAAAACGGCTCGGCTCGGAGCTATTCCGACTGTTTTGTGGAGACGGAGGGAGGCCAGCACTGGAAGGCTTATGTGTAGTGTTGGAGTCCTGTTACGGGTGCAGTCTGTATTTTAAGAGCACTAGATGCGCAGTTCCTTAGAAATCCGTGACTCTGAAATCTCCTCAGAAAAAGGGGAGGAGGAAAAACTATTAAAGCTCAGCAATAAGCGTCGAGAATGTCTCCGGCCAGGTTCACCAAAGCCAGCTGGTCCAAGGCTAGCCAAGCCCGCCGTGTTGTAGGAGGAAGGCGGAGAAAACGGGAGGACTTCGCAATTCAGAGTAGGCGTATAGACGTTTCCTAGTCAGTAGAGCCAAGCGACGCATGGCACCATCTAGGGGAAGGCTTGACGCTATGTCCACGTGCATGTAGCCCTCAATTTAATCGCTCAGAACCGCTTGGTCTCGTAGTGTCAAACATCCTAACCCGGGTTTAAATCCAGTTTTTTTTTCATTTTAAAGGGTTTGTTATATTAACATTTTTTTTATCACGCATATAATCCATTTATGACATCTTTATGCAATATAAATGGGATTTCGGGTATTTTAGTTGCCTGTTGGGCAGTTTCAGCTACTGCTTCTTGTACGTTTTTGCGGGTTTTCCCCTTTTATTTATTTATTATACCTCAAATACCCCAGTACGGGGTGTTACATGAGGGATGGGCTGTGGTACAGATTTCTTTCGATGTGGGCTTTGAACAGAATGGGGCTTGAGTGGTGCACGACGTCGGGTGGAAGATGGTTACAATTTTTTGTTGTTTTTACATAAAACTTGCGAAGGTGGGCAGTTGTGCGGGCATGCGCAGGATAAACGGTGTAGTGGTGGCTTGTACGAGAAGAGATTCGATGTGCGGGCATGATACTGGATGCGTCAGAAAATGAATGAAAGAATTTGTGAAAAAGGGTTAGTCTAGCAGCCTTGCGTCGCAATTCCAGATTCTGAAGTTGGGCTTGGTTTTTCAGATTAGTGACACTTGAGTGATGTGAATAATCAGAGTAAATAAACCTTGATGCCTTATTCTGAATAGATTGCAACATTTTAGATAGATTAGATTGGTGCGGGTTAATAGATCGTTAATTGTTAATAGATCGTTTTAGAGAATGCAAGAGTCATTGGCGTCATTAACTGGCCGATAATTGACGCAGTCATCTGCGAATAAACGGATACTTGACGATATATTATTAGGCAGGTCGTTTATATAAATTAAGAACAGGAGGGGATGGAGGACCGTAACTTGGGGCACACCTGAGACTACTTGACAGCGGGATGATGATGCCTAGTTGGCATAAACGAACTGTTCGCGGTTTGACATAAAATTTTGGATCCAGTTTAAAACAGCAGGGTCAAGGTTTAAGCGCGAAAGTTTTAGAAAGAGCCGTTTATGGGGTACCCTATTGAAAGCTTTTTCCAAGTCTAGAAAGAGAGCGTCTACAGGAATATTGTGATCAAGACATGAGCTGAATAAAAAGTGCGAGTTGCGTGTCACATGCGATGCCTTTCTGAAAACCATGCTGACTGGGGTGGAAAAAATTTACCGACGAAAGAAATTTGACGGTTTGAGAGTAGGTCAGTTTCGGCTATTTCTGTTGAATATTTTTCTACACCGTGATTTTCATCAATTGCAGGTCTGTTTTGCCGGTTATTTATTGCAGTTCGGGTGGTTTTGTATGCTTAGGTACGTTTATACTGCGATTTAACCCCCATAAGCAAGCTCAGGTGACACTGGATGTACTGACTAGGAAACGCATATGCGCGAATTGCAATGGGGCAGGAGAAAATACAGTGTTCTAAATTAGCGTATGGCTCGGGACAGTTGGGGCATGCGCGGGAGTGTCGGATACGATAGGGAAAGGAACGTGCAGGTGTAAGGAGGGTATTTAGGTGTATGCGTCGAAGAATGCGTAGTTGCGCGGTGGTTAGAGATTTTTGTGGAACAGGAAGTGTACAGAGAGCGTCTTTCGTGTTCTCATAGTGAAGTTTGATTTCAAGGGAATTTCTAGCAAACAAAAAGAGAAAGACTTGTCTCGGTAACGTCATGAGCGTTGAGCATGCGAAGAGTGGGTAGCCTGATGTCAACGGGAATGCGCCATCTGTTTTGTTTCTGGTATTAGTTTTCGCAGGGTTATTTGTTACTCCCTCTCTCTTCCGCCTAGTTCGGCCGTCTCTTGAGCAAAGTTTCGATGTGCAAAGTGGCGCATAAATTGCATCGTCAAACAAGCAGTGTAGTCTAAAACGCAGCGAGCTGTCATGAAGCATTGTCAGAATTGCCACCGGTATGGCCTAAACGGAAAGGCAGGTGGGTATCTTTAACGAACAAAGATTTCCCTGGTGTTATTCACGAGACGACTCGCCTGTAATGTTAGTAGCACTGGTAAAGATCTCTTAGCAAGTACTTCTCAAAAACCTCGAAAAGTGATACAGCGTCGGCATAGGCATACACGGGGCCATGGAGGCGAATTCACGTAAGACGAGTTTTTTTTTTTTTTTTTTTAACGGTCGATTATTAAGAGCAACAAGCGGACTTGAATAAGAGCTGCGCAAGGCGTAGACCGATTCAAGACTGAAACAAGACAGGAAATACCAGGTGAAGGCATTTTTTTTTTGTTCTGGACACTTCGGTCTTAAGTTGTCAGAATAGTGGAGAAACTAGAGAACTGAAGAAGCCGTAACGTCTAGATGAAGTCTCTACCACTTGCGTTTCTGCGTCGGCCGGTGTATATTTAAGTAATCCTCCCTTGCTCACAGCTGACACGTTTCGTATCAGTGACCTTGCAACCACTCCGCAGTGCCCTCGACATGGTCGCCGGCGCAACTCTGAGGTCACGTGACGAACTTGTTAAGCCGAGTTACGGCAGCACGGACAGGGACTTTTAGGTCCCAGCATAATTTTTGTTAACGTACACCCTTTGTCATAATTATTTAGGCAAACTCTAATCCTTCTGGACCACAAAAAATTCAAAGAATAGGCTTAACCTTTAAATGCGACAAACTATTTTATGGCCGTAACAGAGAAAGTTGTTTTCTCTAGTTTTCCGTCATAAAACGTTTCAGTCGCGCGCGGAACGTTAGCTTGTACATTGAATTTTTTGCGGCCTGCGCACTTTCGGCGTGGCCCAGAAAATTTTGACAAAGACTTACATAACTGGCTTTGCCTTTACGTTGGCTTTCGTCACGCAATTAACCATTCCGCAATGCATTTTTAGTTCTTGCGGACGTATGAGCGGACAACATACAGCACTCAGGCAACCCTCCTTAAGACGGACAAGTCTTCTTTCAAGGTTTTTTTAGCATGCGCGTTACTGTTTATCTTTAAAAAGCTTAGAGTCGCTTCTATTCTCTTGCAGCAACATGGTCGGCGACGGCAGCGCCAACCTGGTGGAGCGCTTCCCGCTGGGTCACCGGCGGGAGGAGGAGCCCGGGTACCACTATAGCTGCCAGCACGGGCCCGAGGAGTGCTTCGGCAACGTGGTGCAGTCATGCGCCGCGCACATCTTCAACGACACCATCCTGTCGCTGGCCTTCGTCACCTGCATGTCGCTCGCCCAGAGGCCCCAGGAGGCCGGCGAGGAGTGCGCGCGGGGCATCGCCCGCAACTGGAACGCCATCCAGCGCTGCGCGCACGGGGGCACGGGCCTCCGGCTGCAGGTTCGTCGTCGCCCCGGTCCGCCACCGTTGTTACCAGCCAGAGCGCGATGCCGCTTCTTCACGTCGTGTTGTAGCCTTATTGTCTAGGAACTTCAACAGCGCGAACTGACAGGACGAAAGACGAGTAGCACAAACGACGTAGACGGGCGCTGTCTACGTCGTTTGTGTTTCTCGTCTTTCGTCCTGTCAGTTCGCGCTGTTGAAGTTTCTAGATCATGAACCAACTAAATCGCACCAGAGTCTTGTTAGTCTTATTGAGTGAGCAATGAATGGCGGCTGTCGCCTAAATTTTTCGCCGTCGATCCACGGACAGAGAGTGACAGAAGGAGAGAGAGCGGCAGAGTGCGTGCGAAGGGGTGTGACTTCAGCCAATCCGGCAGCGGCATTGGCTGTGGTGGGGCTGCATTCGCACCGGTGCCGATCTAGTCGCTAGGGAGACGTCAAGTCGAAGCGCGGCTCGCGCCCTTCTCTTCCCGTTGTACCCGCCAACGGCGTCTCAACGAATGCCGTCACGGCTGTTCGCTATTACGTTCGAGCAGTATACAGTTTTTCCCGTTCAAGGAGTAATCGCAGAAACTTTAGTACTCAGCACGTTTTTGGGTGCTCTGTAGCTCTGTAATTGAAAAAATTTCGAATATTTCCACTAGTTTAATAGTCGGCTACTTTATTTTAGACACTGGCGAACTAATCAAAACCTAAAAATAGAGTCAGTTATTCTTTAAATCGATGTTTGTTACTTTAGCGCTGGTAAATTTGGCGTTAATAATTATGCTTCTTGGTCCAAGTTACATGTGCAACACCAGGTTGAGTGTGAATGACAGCTGGTTCATTCATGACTGAGAATGGAATAGTGCACTACAAGACTCTAAAAGAGTGAAAGTAAAAACAGACTCTGGCACTGTGATTCCGTTTGGCTAGTGTTTGTAAGTGTAGAGTTTGTCTTGCAGTGTTTGTCAGCGCTAGCATTTGCCTTCACTTCTGTGAGAGCTGTTCCACCAGAGTCCTTTAATCTACAGATACCAGAACCCGAGGTCTATTGTCCCAAGGGGGGAAAATTCGTTTCCCTCCTCAGCTCACGTCGAATCTAACCGATAGCTCCGCACCCCCATACAACAGAATGAAATTGCATAAAATGTACGAAATGAAGAAAACTAAAGGGAAATTTAAAGCTATACTAATAGCATAGTTACGAACACAGTTAAGAGAATCTGCGAAGCGTAGCCAAAACCTGGGCACCCTCCTACAGACGTTGGGCTTAACTTAGATCATCGTCGTTCACGTTTGTGTGGTCTCTATCTGTTGTTTTCTTACCTGGAGTTCAGCAGAGCCGTTGAGCTGCGGATGATTTATACAAAGCGTTAGATATTAGCCATTCCTCTTCAGGTGTACCCACGCCTCATGTCGTTGCCGTCTCCTGTCAGTAGGTGAGAAGACTATTCACAGTCACTGGGCTCTGCGGTGAAATTTTTTGCCCTATTTCACGGCGACCGCAGCCGCCATTTTCAAACTGTTATGTAACATGACGTCACTTTTACGCCGCCTGGAGTTGCCAATGTGTCACGTGATCGTTCCCGCCAGCTGTTTAAATTACGCCTCGCCTTCTCAGCCAATCACACAGAGGGCATGATATACAAGCGGTATTGTTGCTGAAGTGGTATGTCCGCTGCATTTAGCCTACGTTTTCATTGCCGGCCAAGAATTATACGCTTTCAGTAAAGAGAAATAAGGCAAACTTCACTGGTGCTCGTAAACGTCATGAGACGCCAAAATGACGACAACACACAAAACCGATTGTTCAACCCAAAATTGAAAGTCAACCAAAAAAGACTTTCACAGAAATTCGCAGTTCACTGTGAATTTGTGCAGTCGAGAATAGGGCAGTGATGTTTCGTACTGGGGAGAAAAATTCTCATTTGTAGGTTCAGAAATTCCCTATCCTTATCATTTTCCCCCGCAGGTTTCTCCAGAATTCCCTGAAAATTTTCCTCCCCTCTCATTTTGCAGCTGAAATATTTTTACGTGGATTCGTGGTCGGTTTTGGGTGTTAGCCATGGCCAACTATGTCTCCTTTGCGGAGCCTTCGGCTTCAGGACGCATACGGTTTCAGAGAATAAGAGTTGTAGTGTAAAATTAATTACAGTGCATCGGCCACTCAGCAGCATTTGACTAGGCGTTTCACGTTTTGTACCAAAATGCATGCTTACTTCACTTGCTAAACCTATAAGTTAAATCTGCCCGTATGAAAACGAACGAACATTGCTGAGTGACATAATTTTAGCTGACCTAAGAACTGCTGGAGGTATCTCTTTTTGACAGCCCCCTAAAGTGAAAAAAAAAAATACATTTTTGCATATTGTGCAGGAATTCACGCGAACAAGCTTTGGCCCTTCAGCCGCCACCGCTTCACGCTTTACTAGCTGTTTTTTTTTAATGAAATATTATTTCCTCTATCTTCTTGTTTTGTAAACTAGACTGGAAGCTATCTTGGATGCTTGTGGCTTGCGGTAACACGACTGCGGATATTTGAACATGAATTCGGGGAAATGTTAAAAAACTTTTTAAAAGAAAACAAAGTAATAAATGGGTCGAGGTCCAGTTTACTCACATTGTCTTTACGTTTACTCAACGCCTCCAGAAATTCCGTGGATCCATTAAAGATTTCCTTTTTGCCTGTTGGCCAAAATGACAGGCGAAAATTCCACGAAAAAGAAATGACAGCATCTCTACGCCGTGGATGATGGCGAGGGTGCGAAGTACGGGGGCTCGAAATGACATCCAAGTTGCGCTCCGAGTGAAATCCGATTTGCGCCCCGACCGTCATTCGATATGAGCCGTGAGTTGCACCTTGATTATTCCCTAAATGAAACTGCAACTCACGGCTCAAATCGAATTTCGCTTGATTTTCGTTTGATGGCGCATGGATGGACGCGGACGGAGATTGGGAGGTCCTAAGGTACTCCGCACCGTTACAGGCGAGGGATTAAGCCGTTTGACTCTCGGGTGCTAACTCACGGTCGTAACCCAGTGGGTAAGACGACTGACACTAACTCTTTCTGGTCTACCAGACACGGGCTCGAATCCTGCCGGTGCCTGTGTGACTTTTTGCGATTGTAAGTGCTATGCGCACGGACGAGGACGGACATTGTGCGGTCCTAAGGTACTCCGCACCTAAAATGGAAAATTCCCCGCACGGAACATCACTGGAATAGGGCCCCTGTACGAACAGTGCGTAACTAACCGCACAGGGTGTGCTGGAGATCTGCTAGGCGGAGACAGCCACGATGCTGACCGCCAGGGCCGTGGTCGCCATTGCAGGACCAGATGAGCGAGCGCACGTGGAACCTGGACCCCCCGCACCACTACGTGCCGTGGATCGTGGTCAACGGAGAGCACACCGACGACATCCAGGCCATGGCGCAGACGGACCTGCTGCGGGTGCGCGCCTCCTCCCCTGCATGCTTCTCTTTCCCCCTCCAACTGTGGCCACTCATGGTGTTTGGACCGCGCGCTTTAAAACAGGACCACAATGAAAGAACCCGACATGACGAGCGCTGACTATCAACTGATATTTATTCAAAACGAGAAAACATTTATGCATAAAACATCGAATCTGCGCATGCGCTACAATAACTGTCGCAGTTAGCACAGGACCGGGGATTAATGGGAGAGGCCTTTGCCCTGCAGTGGGCGTAGATAGGCTGCTGCTGCTGCTGCTGCTGTTGTTGGTGAGGATGATGATGAACGATAAAGGGCATTTACTTCGCTTATGTTTTTTTTTTCTAAAGGAAGCTTTGGTGTTCCCACTGACAGCGTCTGTAACGCGGAAACGCCGAAGGGGAAAAAAAAACGCTTCCCGTGGACGGAATAGAACCCGGGTTCACCGCGTTATGAAGCCGGCGTCTATCCGACTGCTCCATTTCGACATGGTCGAAGCGGTATGGAAAACTTGAACTATAACCAAAAAATCCGTCACGAGAAAGCTTCGTGTTCAACCATCGTCATTTGACGGAAGGGTGCAAGATTTTTCGAAGATGCAAGGTGTACTTCAGAGTTCCTCTATTTCTGCGTTTTTTTATTTGTATTTTGAACGTTTCCTTGCGTACTTTTTTCGTCAATTCTTCGGTTATGGGGGGAGATGTATAGGATGCGTATTTTTGCTTCGTCATATCATTTTTGTGATTTTTTTTTTTGCTTTTTCAAAATTTTGCCCGACCAGTCATCTCAATTCACGCAACCATAACGATTACAGGTGTTACTTCCGCTAATTCTGCATTTTCGTGCAAATGCAGGGCGAAGAATGCTACGCCTTAATATAGCGTTTTAGCACTCCGTACGCTCCGTATGTTCCGTTCGTACCGTGTTGAACTGGACCCGACTGCGCGTGCGCGCGCGGGCACGGCGAGGAGGAAACCCTCCACAGTGACGAATGCCCGGGAATAGCGAGGGCCGGCCCGCGGAACTAATCCACCCTACCGGAACGAATGTACGAGTGCCCAGGCAACTCCCGGTCAACGACGTACGAACGGAACAGACGGAGCATAGGGAGTGCTAAAACTGTCTGTCACTCCGTATGTTCCGTGTTGTACGTGGCTACCGTATTGACCGGGTCCCGTCTGGGCACTTGCGCATTAGTCGCGGTAGGGGGAATTAGTCCAGCGGGCCGAAGGGGTGCGCCTCCTCACCCTTCCGCGCGCGCAGGCACAGTTGGGTCCCGGTCAACACGGTAACTACGTAAACAACGGAACAGACGGACTGCTAAAACCCACTAATAACTTCTGCCCGCAGGTGGTGTGCGACGCGACGCCCGACGACCGCAAGCCTCCGCCGTGCTTCGAAGACATGCAGCGGCGCCGGGCGCTGCAAAAGCTGTCCGCGTCCGTGGAAGAGCGACTCGGCGACGGGGCTGCGCAGCCCGGTGCAGCCGCCGGACACAGCCCCAAAGACGTGTGGCTCTGACCACTCCGTTCGTTCGCGGGACCAGCCAAATTCGCCAGAACCCGAGTCGGCCTGCGTGGTGACATAAAGGACGCGCTGGGCTGTGAATCCAGAGTCTGCCGTGTGCTACCCCCACGGCAGTCCCATGTTATGACGGCCGCTTTGATGTCGGTTTTGCGAAAGCTGAGTGAAACTGCTCCGGCTCTATCGTGGAACGACGTCCCTTTGTTCCTGCGTGAATTTGATGATCGAACAATATTGGTGTCGATTTCTTACGATTGATACATCTCCCGTAGCCCATATAATTTTTCCGGCGTACGTTGATTCCCGATTTTGGTGGCAGGTGGAGGTCAACTACACCGCAGACGTCTAGCCACTAGAAAGCAAGACCGTCTCGCTTTTTGGGGCTGCTAGGCGGCTTGCGGGTTCCTGTAAACCGTCGCAAGACTCAAAAACCAGTTACTTTTGTATGTCCACGCGCCTCGCTTCTGCAGCGCGCAACAAAATATCTACCTGTATTGTTTCTCCTTCTCTTTACGTTATATAACCTACACCGTATGTGTCGGAATAAAACGTTTACTGATGTGCAAATAAAAATGATTGATACGTCTCGTCAGTGAGAGCCGGATAAGTCTTAAATGTTTCCACCGATATAACCGGTGCGCACACTAAAACCATGACAACGCAAGCACAAGTGACATTAATGACACCACTGCAAGCAAACCTGCCTCGCAGGTGGTTCGGCGTCCTGCATAGATGGCGCACGTCTGCGGCGCCGGCCTTGCTAAGAAGCATGCAATACAATAGGTGGCCGGTAAAAAGCGGAAAGGATACATTGTTTTCTCCCGCGGAGTGCCGCCACTACCGTTTCTGGAGCTCTCCTGGCCTCCTGTATACCGTGGGCTTTCACGCGCGTGTGTGCTTGTTGTTTATCGGTTTCCACCGGGGGAAAAACGCGCATGCATAGGGAATTTTATAAATAACAACGATTTACCCTACTGGGGTTTTATCTGACAGGTAAGCACCCTGTTGCGGTTGCCACGATGCAATTACTTTTCAACGGAACTGAAACAGGTGTTTAATAATAACGTTTTCAACAGGGGAGCTGTTTATCGAAGTGCGATTTTTCGTGTCCGCCTTTAAAAATACCAAGAAATAGCTGAGCGCGCGCACATGAAGGCGGGCCCCTCGGCGACCACCTGGCAGTTAAAATGCAGGGCGCTCGAGTGCGCGTGCCTCGCGATGACTGCCCATCGTCCTCTGCGTACGTTCGTCAAGCCAAGCATACCCACTTAGGGAGATTGGCAAAGATTGCCGAAAAAAAGTCTAGCTTTCACCGTAACCGTGGAAACACTTGCTCGGAACGAGAAAGACACGTCATAGCGTATGCCCCTCCAAGTTGATGTTCAATGATTATCACTTCCAAAAAAATGAAAGAGGCTCACTCTTGCAGCAACAATGATGGAGTAAAGGTTGTTGCGGTAACGAAGAAGAAGCAAATCGGCTGCAATCGCGGATTTAAACCTTCGTTATGGTCGTGAAGGTTGCGTGCAGCTTGGCTACCTTCAAGTGCCACGCGTTAGTGTAAGTTTCCTTCCTTCTTTTTAATTCACCAATATATTCCCTTTGGAATAAGCTAGGGCATGTTACCAATATAAGTTTGCTGGTGTTTTTTGTTGTTTCTTGCTGTCTAAACTGCGGAATCACAGATAACCTGCTCCCCGAGCACGCGCTCACGAAAGTGGCCCGTCGCGGTCGTCGCAGATGGGCGATGATGACGACGGTTGTGGTGATGACGAACATGATGATGAATGAATGAATTATGATTATGATGCTGCTACTGCTGATGATGATAACGGTGGTGCTGGCGATGAGGATATGATAATTGGGGTGGCTACAGTGGCGGGACCGGAAATTTTTAAGTGCGAGTGCACTTCTTAAGCGACCCTGAACCTGCGTCCACCGGCGATGTCCGCGCACGTGGAGATGGGCGCGCGCAGCCTGGCCGCTGACATGGCACATACCCACGTGGGGGATTGGCCAAGAATCGGGCGTGAGAAGGGCTAATGCACCTGCTTAAAGGAGTACTGACACGAAATTTCAAAGCTGAGATCCGCTCTAGCAATCAAGTACAACGACAATACAAATAGGTGTCTGTGAATAAATGCATCTTTCTTTCTTTGTAGTTGTGTGTGTGTGTGATCTCTCTTTCGCGAACATTACCGAACCGCGCAAATTCAACTCGTGCATTCGCACTTTCACATTCTTCCCCTCGGGGAAAGCGGGGAATTTTTTATCGCTTCCGCAGCCGTTGCTCGGCTCTTTTAGTACGACATTCCTCCGCAGTATCCACTGTCGAGGGTTGGTGGTGCGGTACCAGGCAATTTCATTTGTTTCTTTTCAAGCCTCACACTAATTTCTGTCGATGGGTTGGGTCAGGCGGCTCGCTTAAAGTCAGACATTTGTGACTACCACTTGAGTGAACGTGCTACTTTTGACGATGCCGCGTTAACTCTTGCAGTCAACAGATCTTAGCCGAGAGGGCAGCTTCATACAGCGCCTTGCACGGTGAAGCCGTTTAAAGTATTTTTAACCGGTCTTCGGTAACACCCTTTAATTGGCATTTAGCGTCAGTGAGGCCCGGGTAACGTGAAGTTGTTCATTTTGCATCTGTGGAAGGGCAGAAGGCGGTGGCTTTGTGCGACCTGCACGCCATTTCTATGCATTGTGCTGTCGCTTACCGTTTGCCAAAGCTATTTCTAAGCACCTGAAGACAGTGATGATGATGATGATGGTTATGATGCTAATGGTTGAATTTTAATGGCCTAAGACCAGCTAGGGCAAACAGCGCCAAAACAGATGGTTAGCTAGCATAGATTAAACGTGAATACTAAAATTGATAAGCAACAGAGGTAAAAACAAACAAAAACAATGTAGATGGCTGGTATAGAGGGCCAGGTTGTGGTTATGCTTGAGAAAAATACTTAAAAACACGTTCTACAATAAACATTTGCATCTTGTGGTGTGGAGTGCCTTGCATGTGATTAGTATGTGAACTACGGATAGGCCCTCTCCACACCTGCCGCGCAGCTAGGGGTTCCTAAGACCCAGTGTGAAAGCGTGATCCGAAGACCGTGACGTAACAAAACGTTCAAATGTAGGTACAACACGACACTTCTGGCGCGATTCAGAATGTTTATTGCAGGTGGCTATAGGCAGCGCCCTGCACCTTCCCTAAAGGATACGAAACCACCCTTACCATTTTTACAAAAAAAAAAGAAATCGAAGAACTGTTAGACCCGCTGAGGCGCGAACCCAGGCCTCCAGCGTCATAGCCCAAAAATCAACCTCGAGACCACTGTGGTTAACGAAAAGGGAGGCTCCTTTTAGCACAAATAGCGGGAACAAAACAGCGAGAGTGTTCAAAGCGACCCCATAATTGGCGAGAGGTTGTATCGGAAGGGCGTGTATTGGACTGTACCCACAGGGGAACGAAATGTCACGACAGTGACGTCACAAATCAAGAAATAGCGGGAATTCAAAAAAGAGAAATATATACTGTTCAATGCCCACACTGGGAGAAATTGGCAGTATTGAAATCAAATGACGCATATGTACTCGCGTAAAGTTGCTTTGTACAAGTTTTATGAGGGTGTGCAAAGCTTGTGTATTTCCATTCCCGATTCTACTGAAACTGCTGTGAACTGCAGAGGGACGCGGATTTCGTCAGGCACTGTTCCTCTAACCGATGCTGCTGCAGCTAACTAAGATGTATGTTGTAAATAGTCTGGACCGCAGTAGACTTTCCACCTGCACTAGCGCGTTGACTGAAGCAGTAGAGCAGCAATTCGGGAGGCTTTATGAAAGTACGGGGCTCTGGGATTCGGTGGTTTAGTTACGAGTTTTTGTGCGGAGTACCTTAGGACCGCACAATGTCCGTCCGCGTCCGTGCGCATACCATTTACAATCGCGAAAAACCGCATACGTACCGGCAGGATTCGAGCCTGTGTCTGCCATTGGGCTAACACCGTGAGATAGAACCCGAGAGTCATCGGCTTTCTCGCTCGCCTGTAACGGTGCGGAGTACCTTAGGACCTTCCAGTGCCCGTTCATGTCCATCCGTGCGCACACCACCATCAAGCGAAATTCGATTTGAACCGTGAGTTGCAGTTTAGGGAACAATCAAGGTGCAACTCACGGCTCAAATCGAATGACGGTCGGGGCGCAAATCGGATGTCACTCTGGGCTCAACTTGGATGTCATTTCGAGCCCCCGTACTCCGCACCCTCGCCATCATTCACGGAGTAAAGATTCTGCCATTTTTTTAAGAGACGAGAGCAATTTTGCAGTGTTACCAAGATGCTCACCGGAATATGTGACCCGTTATGTCAAACCCCCTTACCGAGTGAATTTTCCTGAACTAGACAACCACAGGTTGCCAACATAAAAGCGTAACAAACACGTGTTGACGTCATCGATTTATTGACCTTCGTAGGCGGGCACGCTTTCGGCGGAGCATGGCAGCGGGCGGTCGACATCGGGCACGATCTCGTCTGGTGGTGAAGGCTGCGCGGTGGTGGAGGCCGAGACGTGGAGGCTGCGGCGCCTACTTTCGCCTGCCGAAGCCTGCGCGAACAGAGTAATGTTTCAGATTAAACGCTTCGTTTGCTACTTAGCAACATTTGTCAATCGCGGTTGCAAAAATAAATGCCCAGTTTAGCTATCACCGGAGACCCAATCACATGCAACCAATTTAAGGTGCAAGCACCTTACACAGCTCCATTCCAGCCAGCGAAGACGTTTTTAAGCAGAAAACACGCGAGAAATAAAGTAAGGCTTGCAAATTTTGCGCTAGAGTGCCGAAATATGGAAAGGAGAGACATATTGTAGGCCAGCCCTAAAACATCATATCAAGGCCTCCTCGATTTGGCTGCATTTTGTGCACTAGTTCACAAAAATGTCGTGCAAGTGCAGCGCCAGTTCTTTCAGTGCGAGTGCAGCCGTACACTAGCGCTTTCCGTGCAGCGGCCGAATTGAGGGCAAAAGTGCACAAACGTCGTCTGCTCCAGTCCGTGTTTGCGCGTGGCGTTGTTTTTCGAAATGGCGTCACCCTGCACTCACCTTGTGTTTCGTACACAAATGCACTATCTTGTTGCACGTGATGACCATTCTCGTCTAAAATGGGAAACGCTGTCGTTTATACTCCGCTTACAGGACACAAGTATCATGCTGGACCGTCTGCTACGATGCGCACCAAACAACGCGCCAAAGCACGCAGCACCTTGCAAGAGACGAGGACTCGCATAGAGGCTAGTTCAGAAGTGTAGAAGAACTCGTGCAGCATAGCGTCAAATCGAGGGCCGAAGTGCAGGTGGCGCTAGCTGCACTGGCAAATCGAGTGCGATAGTGCTGCACCGCCTCAGCTGGTGCAGAAAGTGTAGCCAAATCGAGGAGACCATCAGTTTGTTCATTTCACTTTGTATTGGATTTGTTTTTGTTTTTTCCGGCCGGCCGCATCGGGCTTTGTTATCTGTGTGCGTGACAATATGACCAAACAGAACTAGAGGCCCCAGTACAAATGTCCAGTCAAGTTTATTGGCAGTAAGGTCACTGACAGTACTGGGGTTGGTGGACCCCAACAGCAGAAGCTAGGCTCTGTGAGATCATAGAATTCCCAGAAACTTGCCGGGGAGTCGCCATTGCTTCGTCTGTTTTCTTCACCATCTCGGTTATTTCTTTAGAGTTAGCGTGCAAGTTATAAACTTTTATTTTGCCTTCATTAAGCCATACAGCTGCTGATTACCCCTTCCTGTATATGAGTACAAAAACAGAGCGAGATTTAGACCCACCCCGTCAGTTTCTATGTGGCTGTCACGACTCTGAAAAGCGTGTTTTACTTATAACGTTTTCGTTTGAGCGCGAACCAGTAGAGCCATCAGGTGACCCTTCCCGGCGGGAAGCACTACCGCTTGCAAAAGGCTGGCGTCGCGCACAACACGGATATTCAAAGCTGCAATCTTTCTACGTCACTTCCTCCAAAATATCGATCAAGCGGCCGCTTTGCGCCAAATTTGGAGATAGCTGGGGACAGAACCATAGAGTTTCATACTAATTTATACTGGAGGGAAATCTGTCGCTGCAGTCGCGGGCCGCCGTGGGCGCCCCCATTGCCGCTAGCGACGTTCCTCGCCTACTTAATTTAGCTAGCAATTTGGCTTCTTTTTTGTCTCGAAGCCAAAATTAACAAAAAAGGCTAACATACTTCTTGTCCGTCGTTCCTGAAGCTTCTACATAATCACTGACAAATTAATCTTTTTTGAGGTTCAATGTTATATTAACAAAACAAATTTTATGAACCTTCTGCAGTAATATTGTTGTCTTGCAGCCAGAGTAAACTTTTCAGCCTGTTATGCCAAGGACACGTGGAACGTGCCTGCCCGATACATGACGGAACGCTCGCCGAAGCACGGCTCCTGTAACGGAGCAAGAATAAAATATATTCTTGCTCCGTGGCTCCTGTAGACAGTGGCGCCATATTTCCCTCTCGTATATATTAGAATGAAACTTTATGGACAGAACCACTCATTTGCTTGGACGGGTCGTAAACGTAGTTCAAGACGTGAGCTGTAAAAAAAATTGGTGTGTTCACAAGTTTCTCACAATGCGTGCGTTTATTCGCACGTCATTCTTTACCATCAAAAGCATGAGTGGGCTGAGCGACGCGTGGGCTTAAGGTGAAGCTTCTATGGCTAGGATACGGGATTTAATGGCGTCCACGCGCGGAAAAAAATGCAACGCGGGAAAGTCAGCTTACAGCAACCAAGCTTATAACGCATATCGCCGCTCGCGTCGGAGCGAGAACTATCCCTTCCAAAATAGTGTAAGTGAAAGATCCAAGTGAGAGTAAAAGGGCAAAAAAAAAAAAAAAAAACATTCCTTTCTAAAGAAAGTAGAGAGAAGCGCGGAAGCTCTGTCATCAAAACTGCGTCAAATATGCGTCAAAATCTTCGCTAAAAGTGCGTACAATCGATCATCAAACCTTTAAAACCAAATCGCAAACGAAGAACGAACCCATGCGAAGATTCTTCGCGCAATGAGATGTATGTGTACCACTGTACGCCTTATCGACGCCTGTATTGTATGATCTTGAACTGTTCCTTTCTTGGAATTTTGAGAGATAGAGAGAACAACATCTTTATTGGCCGGCTAGAAATTAATCAGGGGTACCAGCCTCCTGAAGGGGAGGCAGCGCCCTCGATTGCTGGCGTTGGAGGGCCTCCAGAGCAAACTGGACGGCCCTTCGTTGGGAGTCAAAGTCTTCCTTGCACACCGCGCGAGCAAGGTGAGGAGGAAGCACATCCGTGGGTTCCGGGGTCACTGAGCATGTCCATAGCATGTGCGCCATAGTAGCGCGATTAACACCACATAGCACACACACGTCACTGGGTTGTAGTTCAGGAAGGACGTGTTTGGCCCACACCGGGGTCCACGTCACGCGCACTTGTAGTTGTCTGAGGATCACTGCCTCTTCCCTAGAGAGGTTGGAGTGGGGACCTGGGTACCGTCTTCTGGTTTCTCCGAACCATCTCAGCACCTCTCCGTATGTGTTAACCGGGGTGGAGTCTTCTCCGTCGCTGACCGCTTTGAGACGGTGGAATCCCGGTTTTACCCCCCCCCCCCCCCCCCCAACCAGGTCAGCGTGCGAAGGAGCCCAGATGGTTTAAACGGGGGCGTTGGGGGTGCATGTTGGAGAGGTACGACTGCCTGAGGCGAAATAAATACGGAGGCCAAATCCTGAACTGTCGTTTTAGGATCGGTGATGATTGTGGAGGGGTCCACCTTTGCGTTCACGCAAATGCTATTGCCGCTTCTTCTGTCGTGGCTGGGTTCGTGGTGCGGATGGTCAAGAAGTTGCGTTGAATTTGATTGGAAGTACGGTGCGAAACTATTGTGGAGGCCTCATGCCGCCGATATCCCGCTGCGTTGACGCAGGGGACATCAGGTTTGTCGCGGTATTGTCGATGTAACGATTGTGCACGCTGTGAACGCCTTTCGGGGTGACATTTTTGGGGGCATGTTTCTCGGTACAGGCTTTTTAATTAGGTTGTGTTGAGCCTGGGTTAATCGCGTGGTGGGGGGCGGAGAAGATGGTGGTCTAGAGGGGAGATACGTAGCTCCTGAAAAATATAAGCGCCATTGGTATACATTTTGAGAGTACGGTGATTTGATTGGCGAAATGAGCTTGAATGAGCTCTTCTGCAGTGTTATGAACACCGAATGCTTCAATTTGGCAGTGAAAGGGCTGAGGAACAGTTGTAGCGTTGCTTTATAGGCTTTTCGGAATATGTGGTTGGCTCTGCTCAACTCTGCTTTAGGCGTATTCAGATACGGGAAAGAGTATGTCAAAAACGTAATAGTTGGAGGGGTTATAGGTAATAGTGACTACATCACTAATGCACTAGACTTTAAAGAAACGCGCAAATAGGCTGCATTCAAGAACGCCTGTAGTGAATCACATTAATAAGAAATCGAGATGTACATTGAAGTAATTTAGCATTGTATTACATGGCATTTCTAAATTGCGAAAATGCCTTTAATTCAGTAGCTACCCACTCAGTGCTGAAGGCACCGGGAAGTGGAACCGGAAAAGACGTACACTCTGAGCCAATCTCGTGGTCCACTAAGGTATAAGCCTGGGCGTGTTGGTATAGCATTCTCGGAACAGCGCAAAGCGACGAAGGCAAGGTGTAGACGGGACACAGCGCAGAATAAAACAAATGTTTATTGCACAAAATTACCTAAATACAGAATTTTGTTGGAGCAGAATTTTGTGAAATAAACATTTGTTGTTAGTCGGCCTGTGTCCCGTCTACACCTCGTCTTCATCCCTTTGCGCTGTTCCGAGAATGCTCACGGTTCTGTTTCACCGCAGCGCACTCGAATGACCAATCCAGGCAGGCAAGAATAAAATTCAAAGTTTGGTCTGCGCATTCGCATAACTCAATGCAAGCATGACGCCCTGCAGTGCGGAATCTCACAGGGCACGCCAGATATATTTAATTGCTATGTAAGTACATTGCAATTATTCTCCGAATTAGCCTTGTTCGCCGCATTATTGGTCGCTCAGTGCAGTGTGGCAAAGCCTAACGACGCCTTGTAGTGTATACGAACTGCTCTTGGAGGATACATAGAAGGAATTACGGGCACGTTCACGAGAGATTGGGAGGTTCCCCATAAGGAATGACGCCAGGCACCGAATTTATTTACAACGTGCCTCGAGGGGGCATTCAGAGGTTGGCTGGGAAGAATTCAGAAAAGACTAGAGAATACCTGAGCAGCTTGAGGTTTCCGGACGACAGCCTTAGTTTAGTGAAACGAGAGAAGACCTGCAGGGAATGCTTCGGGGAACTGTATACGGAAAGCCTCTTATCGTAGGATTAAAGTTAAATGTAATTAAGACCAAAGAAACACTTACCATCGACTTCTCGGAATGTATTTTGTGCTAAAGTCTATTCTTTCAGATATCTCCCGCACGAGTTATGAAAATTCGTTCACTATCGTCGAAACTACGCGCGATGAGAAATCGCGCATAATTGTTCCCTCTACACTCGACCGCGGACAACGCGACAAAATCTGCGCGCTCTCTCCCGGAGAGGGGGCGGCTCGCGGCTTCCTCTTCGGCGGCCTTCGATATATCGCATGCCGGAGAGTTTTTTCCTTTTCTCCGCAACGTGGAAGGGTCTATTTCCGGTCTGGTGGCACAAAAAAGCAGGCATGGCTGCCTGCTCGCAAGTGCGCGCTCAGGCTGGAAGAGGTTAAAAGGAAAGTATTGAGTTCGTCCCTCAAGCTCCACGCGCACTAAAAACGCAAAAGAAACACCAAAAATATGCGTACAGCTTCAGGCATAGAAGATGTTGGTACAGAGCGCCGCCGACGGCGGATCGTCACAGGAAATGCGAGAAATAGGCCGCAAGTTGACCAGCGACAGCCAATAGGACAGCCGTGGCCCAAATGACGCTGTTTAGGCCACGCCAGGGCTGCATAATTAGGATAATTGAAGAGAAAGTGGTTGGTTTTTCCGCGTCTTTCCCAGCGATTTGCGCGCTTACTGCTCCACGTGCACGCGTAATATTTGGCTCAGGTATTCCTGGAAGTGCAATCCAAACGTCACGCAGGTTTACTTGCACTGCACAAGGAGTGTTGCAGGGTCCTTTAAATAGACATGCACAAAGCGCCTTTTACCAGCATGGGTCTCATAACTATCTTCGGCAAGTTGTGAGCGCCTATCCAAACCGCGTGAGGAAAATGAGACGTAGAATTTCTGTGGACGGAAGAGCATTCGGAAAACGGTAGGCAACCTTTCTCAATGCGTGCTTCCGGCGATGGCTTGTGGCGCAGAAACTTGGGCACTTAGTGAGCAACTTTAGAAGAAACCCAGGTCAGTTCACCGAGACATAGAAAGGAGAATGATATAGGAGTAACTGCTATGGAAACGAGCGTCTTCGACCAGGGAGTTATCTCGGGACGAAGACATCCTACCTCAAATTGAAAGGTAGAAGGGGAGTTGGGTGAATCTTGTAACGCGGAAAATTGACAGGTGATGGACCACCATGGTGACAGGGTGGCCACCGAGAGACGGGACTATGAAAGTAGGAGGAGACTCAACGGACAAATAAATCTGCTGGCAGGAAATAGATTCGTGCAGCAGCGCACGATAGAAGCAGGTTATGGAAGAGGCAATTGAAGCAGGGCGACTCTCACACCACTTTCAGGTAATTTCTTTATGACGTCACAAAATCTTGTTCGTGGGATTGGCGGCCGCAGGCAAAAGGCACCGTTAAAAACACGGCTACACGATTGTAACGGGGCCTCTAGACCCGATTGACCGTTTTACTAAAATTCTATCGTGCAGTTACCACGCTGATTATTATGTTCTAGTGTTGGCCTCCATTACGTCACTACTGCCGATAACGCGTCACTGTAGCGCGAAATTTGAAAGTTTTTCAATATTTCTTGCGTTTTCTCGGTTAAGCGAACTTTCATTGCTGGAATAGATTCGGGTGAGCTGTATTCTGTCTTCATGGCTCCTTTAAACCGTTGTCCGTGGCCAGAATACGAAATACGCGAACAGGAGGATCATGCTTCTCGAGTTATATTGCCTCTTCATATGGATATAAAACAAAATGTCGCCATCATGGCCACACGAAGTACTGTGCACGAAGCTAATGCGAACTGAATCAATAAAGTGCATTGGGCCTGCGGAACCGCAGCCAGCCAAATCACTACACTTGGGATCTGCAAGGAGACAAAGCATATGATACAGAAAATAAAGTAACCGACCTGCGTTATATTTTTGCACCCTGCACTAGTACGCTTGAAAGCTACGCTTTTAGCAACCGCCGCTTGTGAGTGAGTTCGACCAGTCCATTGTATGTATATGTTGGTATTATGCATATGTAAAGAGAAGTACTAGAAAATTTTACGCTTGCGAAAAAATGAAATGTGAGTTTGCGGACCAAGGAAACCATAGGCTTTGAAGTGTGAGGTAGGGGATGCCTAAGGAAGACTTTGGTCGCATGCAACGAAATCTCGCACACAGACCGGTTGCGCACTGCGCACGAGAGTGGGCCATGCCGCGAGCCTAAATTTGATTTCACTAAACTGGGACGATCGAGGTAAATGAGCTCGACCCACCACGGTGGCTCTACGGCAAACGAATTTTCCTTCTTAGCTTAATTCACTCATTAAACTGTTCCGGCGGCGTTTTTTTTATGCAGAAGAAACAAATACACACGCGTGTAGTCATATCGGCGTATGTTCACGATCACCAGGTGCTCTAAATTAATTGGTAACCATTCACTACGGCGCGACTCACCGCCCGGGTGTAGCGTCGGCGCGTGAAACCCCAAGATTTGAAAGTACAAGCTAAGCAAACATCGGCTGTAGTAACTTTTTCACGGGTGACAGCAAAATAAGTGGCTGACGGAGTAAGAAACTTCAGTTCCTAGAACTCGCAGGTGCTTCAGACGTTTTTCAATTTTTGAAAGATTCAATGCCATAACAATAAACCTGGTAGTAGCAGCAACTGTTCTGCTTGCTCTTCCGGTCAGCTTGTGCCACTGTACGTGGTACCATGTACCGTCTGATCTATGCGGTCGCGTTGTTCAAACGAATGTTGAAACTATGCCCCGCTTATCGGTGTCCCCTGTCGGGAGAGGGGGTCATGCGATTCCATAGGAGATAAGATGGCAGCACTTAGAAGCTGGAACAGACAAGTATCGGAAAGGACATAAGAACTTGGGAAGTTCGGCTAACCAGAATCTGTAACGGGTTCCCTGAGACAAGGTTTTTTAAAAGTGTTACATAAAGGGGGGGGGGGGGGTCATTCCAGTAAAAGCATTGCATGCTAACAGTTCTTTCGGAGTTCTATTTTGCTTCTTTTTGCCAGTGATGTAAATATATACCAATGGTCGGTTTACGCTATTTTTTATTTGTATTTTGAGCGTTCTTTGCGGACTTTTTCGTTTATTCTTCCGTTTTGGGGGAGATGAGTAAGTATTTCATTTTATTTTTTTATTGTATTTCTATTTTATATTTTACATTCTGTTATTTTATTCTGCCCGACCAATTATCTACACTTACGCTAGTATAACGATTAATGGTTACTTCCGCGAAATCTGAATTTTCGTGGTAATGAAGGAAGTTACATAGTTCGTCATTTTCGATGTTTTATTCGCGTTTTGAACGTATTTTGTGCGGACTTTTTTTTACTTTTTCTTCGGATTTGGGGTAGATGTGTAAGGTGCATATTTTTCAATTTTGTCAGGTCATCTTTGTGAAAATTTTGACTGCCTAACGGTCATCTAGGATAGCCCCTCAGAAACTTTATTAAACTTCTTTGTTTGTCTGTCTTTTCTTCTTCGAAATTCTGTCCGACAAATTACCTCTGTTTACGCTATTGTAACGATTAAAAGTGTTACTTTCGCCAAATCTTGAGTTTTTGTGGCCGCCCACTTACCGGGGAACGTTATGCCGGACACGGCCAGTATGACGACGACGAGCACGAAGATGAAGAGGAAGACCAACAGCATGATCAGGGACCGCTCGGGGAAGAGGCTCATCCCTTCGCCGCTATGGTTACCGGAAAGAAAAAAGACGAGAACGACGTCAGTTCGGCCGCCTACAAACCGCCGACAAATTAGTGTTATCGTCCCAATTACGCTCTTGCGCGCTACAGATGCAGCGGTACTGCATTCCTTCACGGTAGGTCAATGCGAAGAAATCTCAAATATTGCGGACAGCAACAAGCAATGCGCATGCGCTGTCCGCACTACGTTGTGAAATAATAAATCCAGGAAACCAAGCAAGTTGTGACCGGTACATCAGCATCACTTTACCGGTGCTATTGATGCGTAGAAAGCAGAACACTTGACGGCCTGATTAGATGTCGGCTCCGTGAGAACAGTTCTGGGCCTCTAGTGTTTACCGCTTCCAATCATTGACCAGCTTCTCCTGTACCCCAAACCCAGCAACGAAGACGAAAGCGTCAGTAGTGTCATTTTCGCGTTCAACTTCGACTGTCCTGCACTATCAGTGGTAGTCAGACACAAACTCGTTTTTGTTAGTGTATAGAGCGTTCAGCGCAACAGCTATGGCTCCAGTGCCGACCGACTCAAATTTTTAAGACTGGGCTGACACGAGCCACGGCGTCTGCCGTTGTGGTGGTGTAGAGGTTCCGCCTCAGATTCCTGTTCTCACGGGCGGTGGTTGCAGTCCACCCGTAGTTTTTGTAGCGTGAGCTACATTGGCCGAGGTTGAGCAGTTTCGCATGGCTCCAGGAGAGCCGTGCTGCGCATGCGCGAGGAGCAGTGCCGTCTCACGGCGCGCAGCTGGCGCGCCGGAGACGCCGCCGCCGCCGCGATTGTATTGGATTGGAATGGATTGGATGGTAAATCGTTTTAGCGGCAGTAAGCATGATGATAAGCTAATCCTAGACAACCAGAAAACCTAAGAATGACCAGATGAACCTTAGCTCACGCTACGTATATCCTGGCATAGCCGAGCTAAGCCACTGCTATTTTTTTTTTACATTTTGATGGCTTAGGTCAGTGTTCGGTGTTTTAAATAATGATTGTTTCTACTCGCTATGTTGTATTTGGGTAATTTACGTTACGTTTCGCTAAAGGAGGGCTAAGTAGGGCCAAATGCAGCCTCTTTCATCCAAAAGCGCAAATGGACTTCGTTTTAGCCGTGTCCATTAGTGCCGTCGGATGGCGCTCTAGGCACAGCCGTTTTGTTAACGAAGTAGCGGGTGTTATGTAAGGGACGTTGGAGTGCGGTGCAAGCAGGACGCAGCAGAAGCTTCAACGACACACAAAAATTGAAACTGCCGGATGTTTGTAAAGACACTACCTCTGCGAACGATCATTTGTTATACGGTGCTCAAGGTACACTACCAGACAAATAAACACCACGCCAGACTCATTCTGGCTATTCACAAACAACCGCGCAAAAGAAATTGTCACTCGGGCCCACGTTGCACCTTAGTTGCTCCCTTCTTGCGAGAATCTACAGCCAGTGGCTTCTAGAATAAGGCTGAACGCATTAGAGAGCAAGTCTAACAGTAAAATAGGGCACACAAAGCATTTGCAAAAGACGGCGCCGATCAAGGCGAACAGAAAACAAACGTATCGATGAAATACGTACAATTCTCCCTTCTGAGCAGCCATATTTTAACCGCAAAAGCAGCCTACGAAACACGTTGCACATGTTTACCTTCTCTAGTCAAGGCATGCTCCCGAGGCGTTCCGAATTTATAAAATGCAGTGACTACGACGCCTGGGCACGTTTTCGGTGGGTGGTTGAACCCCACGATACGCGTCATTGTGTTCCCGAACTAAAACGTACCAAACGTCAGCTCTTTCAGGAAATTATTCAAACTCACTGCGTTACTAATACGTTTACGATTTCCTTTCCTTTTCTCTTGAACCACTTAGTCGTAGTAGTAGTAGTAACCTAACAACGAGAAGAAAAATCGTGATCCATCCCACTCTGGGAAGGTGAATGACCAGCAAAGCTTTTTAGCGCACGACATCAAGAAGGAATGAGTAAATTTTATTTCCGGTGAGTGTTGGCGGCTGTCATTCTTAAGGAAGACAGTTACAGCCGTTTTCTGCTGAGCATTCGCGATAAAGTTGGCTTTGCAACAAAAATAAATCAAAGCCCGTTTCTTAAGAGAACGATGGCCAAAACACGAATATTTATCCCATTCAACCTTAGTCAAAGTCAAAGTCCAATCTGTTTCGACCGTATCGGAATGTCGTAATCTGATAGATGCTGTCTTCCGACACCATGGACGCCGGCTTCATAACGTAAGAGACCAAGGTTCGATTTCGTTCTGTAAAGTCGGCTTTCCTGCTGTGCGTTCTGGTGTTACGATCTACGGCGCAAGTAAGGCCTAGAGAGCTTCGCTTTACCATCGTAATGCTGTATCTCGGCGTTGCTAAGTGCGACGCGGTGACGACAATTACGTCAACATCAACCCGGTAGCTGAGCGTTGTATTCTCTGCATATTACAAACGTGCTGCTGCGGTGTACGTATGACTCTCGAAAATGCAAGTCAGCGTGCCCAACTTGGG
>NW_027526225.1:115914288-115961788 GCF_048455015.1 Haemaphysalis longicornis
GGCGTATTCTGCCATCCAAGTCAAACGCGACTCGATGCGCCACACTACAGCAGAAACCCCGAAGATTGAGACGCTTTCTACTTTACCGGAGCCGGCGAGGCCGCTCCCTCGCTGGTTTCAGTGGCGGACTCTTTTTTGCGGATGACCTCGTAGATGACCCGCTCCGTCGATGAGACCACGTCGTCGCCCAAGGGTTGCTGGTACTGCCTGGCGAGTTCGCGCATCTGCTGGGTCAGCTGCGTCGTCAGGGGTGCGGGAGACGGCTGCTGGTAACGCGACGCCCGCACCTCCTCCTGCGACCTCGGGCTCGGGTGCCGCTGCAAGTCGTAGCCCGAAACCGTCGCTGGTGGTCCGATGCTCTCGCCCAAGTTAACAACCACAGTGGTCGGTGGCAAGATGATAGGCCTCTGCGACGGCTGCCTCGAAACAGCCACACTCGACGCCGTCTTCCCTCGCTCCAGCCGATCCAGCCGCTCCAGCCGATCCAGCCGCTCCAGCCGATCCAGCCGCTCCAAGTGATCCAAGCGATCTAAACGCTCCATCCGATCGTAGGGCGGAGCGCCTTGTAGGCGCTGAGAAGGGCGATCTAAGCGCTCCATCCGATCGTAGGGCGTAGAGGCTTCCAGGCGCTGAGTAGGAGGGCCGCCGGATTCATCGAAGTAAAGAGATTGCTTGCTCCGGAGCTCACGACGGGCCAGGGGCCGCTCTTCGTAGTAGTCATCGTAGGTCGGGCGGGAGCTCAGGTGAACTGGTGGTACGTCCACGTAGTAGGATTGCGTCCGCTGTGTTCCGCCTTCACTACCACCGGGATCACGCGAGATGATGGTTCCGGAGGGCGTCCTTTGGAACACCTGAACCTCGACGTAGTTGCGATTCTCATCCGCGTCCTCGTAGTCGTCGTTGTAAATCCGTTCCGCGAAAACGGGACCCTGTGAAGCCATTGCCTTGAGCATGCTCTCCGACGGAGCAGGCGCCTTGTATGAACCCACCTTGGCTTTCTTGGGGGCTTCGACAGAGCCCTCAGAGTTCTCAGCCTTTGACTTCGAGGACTCGATTGAAGCCTTGTCGAGCAAAGGTGACGCCGTGCCAGAACTCTTCGCGGAAGCCTTGCAGGAGCCTTTGGTGGACGCCCTACCAGACCCTTTGCTTTTCGGGCTCTTCTCTTTGGGACTCTTTACCTTAGGACTCTTCTCCGGGGGACTCTTGTCCTTGGGAGTCTTATCCTTGGGAGTCTTGGAACTCTTGTCCTTGTCCTTTTTGTCTTTCTTTCCCTTTTCTTTCTTTTCACCATCCTCCTCTTCCTCGGGCATGGCTTTGGTCTTGACTCGACGAGCCCCGGTTCAAAAGTCCAACTTCCCTGCAAAGCCCGAGGCAAGCACCAAAACAAGCCAAGAAGCGTGTTTAACAAAGTAGGCCTACCTGAAGAGAACGAAAAAATGATTTCCGCTAGTGAGCGCGGGCATAGGGACATTGGTCACAAGGGTCACGTGACCGAATTCCCACTCTAGGCATAAGGACCGTTTATTGTGACGGCAGCCGGCAAAGTAAGCTGCGCGAAGTGTTACCTGCACTGTGCCCCCATTGGCTCATTGCAATTACGTGACCGTCCTCGGTAGTCGCTATTTTACTATTCCTACTCAGATGCATTTTTTTTTCTTGTGCATGTTTTATTTTCATGGTGACGAGCCTCTACCAAACCCGAACCGGAAACTGGAAACGAACCCGTATTTTTTTGCCGGAACTGAACCCGAACCCAAAACCGAACCGTTATTATTTGAGCACGCTTAACCTGAACGGTAACTGAACCCCCAAACAAGGAAATAACGGTTCACTAGGAAGCACCGGTTCACTACTAAACGGTTCGACCATCCGGTGTTGCTAATGCGCGGTCAGTGCCAAACGCGGCATCTGCTTTGCCCATCCCTCGTTGCGACTGCGTAAGAGCAATCAGGCTGCAAGAGTGCTCCGCTGCTCAATGGTGAGGTCCCACACCCGAATTGCGCATAGCAGTTGCAATTATTCCTTTTCATAAAAAGTCGCACACCAGGAAAGTGTAAATATTTGACAAGTGTGAACCGAAGGAGTTGCTCAGTGACGAAGCCTTGATGGCTGCTGACCAGAAGTATGCGAGTTCGATTGCCGCCTAACCCTCCCCCCCCCCCCCCCCCAGCAGCCGTTTTTGTTGAGCAGCCGAGCAGTTTGAGCAGTTTGGCGTGGCTCCTGGAGAGCCGTGCTGCGCACGCGCGAGGAGCAGGGATGTCTCACGGCGCACAGCTGGCGCGCTGGAGCCGCCACCGCCACTAAATTGGATTGGATTGGATCGGGTTAGGTTGTATCAGATTGGATATGATTGGATTAGTTTAGACTAAATTGGATTGGATTGGATTGGATTGGAAATCGTTTTAGCAGCAGTAAGCATGACAATCAGCTAATCCAAGACAAACAGGAAACCTAAGAATAACCAGCTAAACCTTAGCTCCCCCTACGTATATCCTGGTACAGCCCAAACATGCCACTGCTAATTTTTCTGATGCACACGGAAAAAACGCCCGCGTCGAGATGTCGAGTCCTTTTAAAGACCCTCAGCTTGTCTAAGTTACCCTGCCGCACGGCAACGGTGCGATTCATAGCACAGGAATGGCTAAGGGGCATCAAACGTGTTAACAGTTTTTTGGGAATTGAGGTCCTACGGGAAAACAGAAAGACGTCCATCTCGCTGTGTTGCATTAGCTTTAAAATATTGCGCCAGAAGTTCTTCAAATACCGTGAGGCAGATTTTTCTAGAGGTATTTCTTCCTTTATCCAAACTTTTAGAATTTGACATGTCATCACTGTGATGACCGCGATCGCCGTGGTGCCTGAATTGTGAGTTTGTCATGAGGTGTAGAGAGGACAAGTTTGCGCTTTTTAATGGATCCAAATATTGGTATTAGATATAACAAAGAAAGCTGTTAGTGTGCAATAGGCACTTTATCCTTTACCTTGCAGTCACTACGCATTGTCTTGGAAGAAAAAAATACAGCACTTAAAGGGACCCTGCAACACTTCTTTCAACTTTTTTTGAAATCTTAAATGCTTGCAGAACGTAGTCACCCAAAATACCCAGTACTTGGAATAGGGGGTCGCAAAGTGCCTCATCAAACAGATAACTTGTAAAAGCACTCAAAATATTTTTCTCACTTTCCCGGTCTTGACGTTCTTTGACGGCTGGAATCACGTCACTGAGGCCATGTAGAGGCTGTTGGCCGGTTTTCCTTCAGTCGCAGAAACGAACGCTCTTCAAAAGCAACTAAAAAAAAAAGAGCCACAAAAACAAAGCAGAAACGGGAGGCTTATCTCGTGCGATGAGCAAATCATGCAGTGCCGCTCCGTGCTGGCGATGGCTACAGCCTTCGCAGTGGCTCCAGATGCGAAGGAAAGAGTGAAAGCGCTTATTGAAAGTGTTGCTGGGTGCTTTAAGGACGCATTCAGAAAGGCAGGCCGGTCTGCCCAGCGCTCGTTCGTTCTGTTCTGCAGTTATACCTCTTGCAGCGCTGCTTTTTTTTTTTTTCGGAAATGCACTTATACTGGCTAGTTTAACTGGTGGTTATACCGCTACTGCTCGTTCCAGAGGGGGAGTGCTCCCGTAGACCAATTAAAGAGCTACGCCCAAAAAGAGCCGCATGTCGTCTTTCACGCATCACATCATTCTTTCAGCTTGTAATCCCATAGTATGTCATTATTCCGCAGAGTAACGGAAGGAACGATCGCGGGGGTCAGGCGGAACGGAGGCGTTTTCATAGTGGTCCACAGATCCGTGATAGCTATATCAAAATGTATTCTACTGATAACAGAAATGATTCAGTGACAGCGTTAACTACGGCTTAGGCCAGGTTCGGACTGTTGTAGCAACTGTCGTAATATCTTTAAATAATGACGTCACTTGACGTCTCAGCCAACTGAATTGCATGAAACGCCGTTTTTTTACGTCCACAGCTCACGATATGGCTGTTGCTTCGGCAGTCTGAACGTAAGATTACTTCTATACTCGGATACAACTTAACACACTTTTGATAAATGCTTTCACTCTTTTCTTCGCGTCTCGAAGCACTGCGAAAGATACAGTTATCGCCAGCACGGAGTGGGACTGCGTGATTTGCTCGTCGCACCAGATACGGCTTCAATTTCTGCTCAGTTTTTGTGGCTCTATTTTTAAAGTTGCTATAGAAATGCGCTCATTGCTGGAACTGAATTAAATCTGGCCAACAGCCGCTACATGGCCTCAGTGACGTAATTCGGGCCGTCGAGGAACGTCAAGACAGGGAAAGAGAAAACTCTTTTGAAAGAGTTTGCAAGTTATCTAATGGGCATAAAGCAGTAATTTATGGCGTAGGTACTTTGCGACGCACTAATCTAAGTACTGGGTGTGTCGAGTGACCACGTTCTGCAAGCATTTAAGATTTCAAAAAAAAGTTGACAAAAGTTCAGTGTGTCGAACCGAAAAAAATACCGGTTCGGTTACGGTTCTGGTTCAGGCGAAATCATGTCGTTCCGGTTCAGTTCCGGTTCGACAAAATCGCGTACCGAACTGGTTCGCGAACCGGTTCGGGAGCTTGAACCGGTTCGCGAACCGGTTCGGTGAGTTGAATTATCACTGAACTTAGGAAAAAAACATTTAGTTGTTTAAACGACAGTCAAATCAAAATACAAACAAAAATTCAAAATGCTGATGTTTCCCAAGGGCAGTGGCGCAATTCTAAAGCGAAATTTAAACAATTATGAGATATTAGAAAAACAGATGAAGTGGCGACGATTTACCACCTACTTTCGCGCCAACACTATCTTGTCCTACCGACTATTCATAAAGCCACAGCCAAGCGATATGACGGTGGAATATATTTTCTACCTTTTCTTTTTGTTGAAATTGTAATCGTCCCTATGGAATCGCCCATCACGTTAACCTTGAAGCCTTAAATTTAGGCCTGCGTTCTGACGCGTTCAAATACCAGCGCTTAATACCAATGGCGCACATTTTATATGTTTGTAACAAAACAGAAAAATCCTACAACATGCACATAAATACTACCCATAAATTAGATTTTTTGATCACCCTGAATAATTTGTTGGCTGTCACCTTATCGAATGTGTTAGCCACACCTTTGCTAAAAGTAAGCTTTACTTAACGCTCAGTCATGGCATTATTGCTCTGACCACTGCAATTGCTTTTGCGATAGCTATACCGGATGTGTGCATTACAATCAGTATGTCATCGTACCGCCTGACCGCCGCCATTGTTCCGTGTGCTACATTGCGGAATCTTATAATAGATTATGCTGTTACAAAATGAAAGTGAAATTTGACGCACGGAGCATGAGAGGGGACTTTTTTGGGTAGACGCTCTTTAATTCGTCCACAGCAGTACTCCCCTCCGGAACGTATAGCAGTAGAAGTAATGTAGAGAGCTGGGCAGTCAGTACAAATGCACCTTCGAAAAAAAAAGATCTGAAAGAGACAAAACTGCAGAAAAAGCAGAAAAGATGATCGCTGGGTGAATGGGACAGTGTGAGGTACCGGCCTGCCTTTCTGCACATGCCATCTGCTTTATTACTGTTTCTGCTTCTAAGACAAGGTCGAGGGCTGCAGGTTCTTGCCAAGGGATTAAGTGCGCACCTTAACAGTTTTCCGTGACATATCTGTTGTTATTTGTATCTGTCAAAAACGGAACTTGTCCACTGTACTGTCCTCAAAAAGTGACTACGGAACGCACTTCCTTCGCATTGATGACACGTTTGGTTGTAAAAGGCAGGGCAAAGAAAAGTACTATAAAGCAATATCCCCGTTTTGGTGCTTTTTTTACTTATTCGGTTTTACTTACTTTTTGCGTAATATTTTAAAACAACGTGACTGGCCTTTTCTTTTTTGTTGCTTTCCGTGTAAACACATTAAAAAAAGCTGGCGCATTTGATGCCCCGCTCTATATATCTGCTCCGAGGCGCAGCTTATGTTGCAGGCTGGCAGACTTATTTTAACCAGCTGGCGATAATAAACGTGGATCAAAATCTCAATACACGGACGTTTTTGATTTCACTATACTTCCGAAAAACGGTCGCGGGGAAGGGAGATCCAGGCCACTTGTGGTCAGCAGCAAACGGCTTAGCCACTGAGCAGCTCATGCGGTCACACTTGTCAAGTATTAACAAATTGCAGGTGTCGGACCTTTCAAACAAGATATGAAATGCAAAACGTTTGCACACATTGGGTGTGGGCCTTCGCTGTAGCGCAGTGGAGCACTCCTGCAGCCTGATTGCTCCAATAAAGTCGCAGCTAGGGAAGGGCAAAGTCGATTTATATCCTTAGCAAGCTTGCGAGAATGACATTTCCTTTGGTCAGCTTGCACTACGCTCGCGCCTCCAGCAGCAACAGACCACTGCTATATTGGTGCTCATTGATTTCCCCTGTTGTTACATAGAACGTGATAATGTTCAATTGTTTGGAGGGGAAAGTGCGCGAGCAGTTACGAAGTTGATGGTACGTGAAAGAAAAAAGGCCTGAATTGCATTGACTGTGCAATATAAACCACGGAGGGAAGAACCGTTTCGGCATGAAGCGGTAACCGTTATTTCTTTTTTGGGTTCAGTTCCGGTTCGGGTTCAGCGGGCTCAAAAAATAGCGGTTCGGGTGCGCGTTCAGTTACCGCAAAAATACCGGTTCCGTTCCGGTTTTCGGTTCGGTTCGGTTCCGTTTCGACACCATAGTGTTGCAGGGTTCCTTTAAGAACGGCAACGGAAGTTGGCGCTGTGCCTCATCACCGCAGCCGGATGTCACTCCGCGCGGCGCAAGTAGTTCGTTACAGGGAATATTTTGAACATGGCACGAGCCGTTTTCTAGATTTTTTAGACTTAGTATGCTTATAAATTACTTAGACGTAATATGCGTGTAAACTACTGCAGCGACGACAAACAAACTACGCGAAAAAAGGATGACAATATCACGTATTCACAGCAATCTCAAAGCGCGCGCGCCCGTTGACATCCGGGTCTGTTTGCTTAGGCGGAGTGATACCGTACATTAGCTATTGCCGTTCTTGACTTCAAATGAAATCATTTTTATTTGCCATCATACATGGTAGATGGGACGGCGGCGGGAAAAAAGCTGCTCACAGGCATACTCGTTCACGAGTGTAACGAATTTCTGGCTTACACCTTCGAGAAGGTGAATGCGAACAAATTATCTTGGGTGACAAAACGGTCGAAATCATGCGAAGCATTAAGGAGACTGTAGTAGGGTTTTTTTCCTATGCTAGAATTCATGGAAAAGCATACCGCTGGTATTTAAACATATCTCCTGCATGTCGCCTGCTAATGTACGGAAGTGACGTTCTGGTACGCAGGCCTATCCCTAGTGGCTTAACAATAAGCCTGATGGGCGATTCTAGTGAACGGATTGCGATTTTAGAGAAAAAATAAGGAAACAGTACAAAGTATATTTCACAGTCATTTCTTGGGGGGTGGCTATATGCAGTTGGACCTACCGACCTCCGCCGTCGGGTCCAACGGAAGCCGGCGAAAACACAAACTCCCCGACTGGACCCGCTTCAGAGCGGAGTGCCTGGAACCGCAGGGCGAGATCACGGACATCGAGAAGTGGTCGAAAGACATCGTGCAAGCAACCTCGTTCGCGACCACGGGAGTGGAAACGGATGAAGACGTGCAGCAAATCGACAGCCGCCTGGCCCACATGATCGAGGCCAGGCAATCCCTACAGAGACGATGGAGACGCCAACGCCATAACCGCACACTACGCAAGCGGGTGGCCGAACTCGGACGCGCCATCGAAAAGTACAGCCGCGAGCTCTGCGCACAGCGATGGCATGCCATCTGCAGCGAGGCGGACGGGCAGCTCCACCAGGGTCGAACCTGGAAATTACTCCGCCACCTCCTCGACGAAACGAATAGCAAAGGGTACCAGCAACACCGCCTGGATCAAATCATACACACTACCATCAAGAAGTTGGGGCAGGAAGAGACGTGCAAACGCCTCAACGAACGCTACCTCCCGAGCACACCTAGCGAGAATCACGACAGATATCACGGCCCGGCCAACCCAACCCTCGACCGCGACATCGATGAGTGGTAAGTCCGGGTGGCCCTACAGAACCTCAACTGCAAGTCGGCGGCCGGTCCGGACCGGGTCACCAACAAAGCCCTCCGCAACCTCAACGACGGGGAAATCGCGGCCCTCACGGATTACTTCAACCGGTGTTGGCGCGCGGGAACCCTCCCGCGACAGTGGAAGGCAGCCAGAACGATCCTCATCCCCAAGCCCGGCAAGCCACCTGGCATCGAGAATCTGCGCCCGATATCTCTCACATCGTGCGTGGGCAAGGTGCTCGAGCACGTCCTCAACAACAGATGGCAGCGCTACCTCGAAGACGAAGGCCTCTACCCCGACGCCATGTTGGGGTTTCGTGAAAGGCTCAGCACCCAGGACGCCATGATCCTGCTACAACACGACATCCTTGACGTGACCGTCCCTACCCAAGACAACAGGGCGGTGCTGGGCCTGGATCTACAGAGCGCCTTCGACAAGGTGCGTCACTCAGCCGTCCTAGCGCAGGTCTCGCGCCTGGGCCTGGGGCAGAGATCATACAACTACATCCGCGACTTCCTGTCGCACCGGACAGTGGAAATACAAGCGGGCGACCTGCAGCTACCAGAGAGGGAACTGGGCAGCGTAGGCACCCCCCAAGGCTCGGTGATTTCGCCGGTGCTCTTCAACCTCGTAATGATCGGCGTGGCCCAGCGACTTTCGGGGATCCCACAGGTTCGCTACACCATCTACGCCGACGACATTACCCTGTGGGTCCCCGGAGGGAGCGACGGCCACATCGAAACGACACTACAAGAGGCAGTCGACGCCAATGAAGACCACCTGGCCAACACCGGGCTGAGGTGTTCCCCGCAAAAGTCCAAACTGCTCATCATCCCACCACCGGGCAGGTACCGCAAGAAAGCAGAGGAAGACTCCACCACGATCACACTACGCACGAGCGACGGCACCGTCATCCCCAAAGTGAGCAACCTCCGAGTCCTCGGCATGCTCCTCGAAGCAAGCCGAAGCAACGGCGCCACGGTGGACCGCGTCATCACGAAGCTGGGCATCGCCACCCGCCTCATCAAACGCATATCCACAAGACGTCACGGAATGAAAGAGACCAGCCTCCTACGGCTGGTACAATCCTTCGCCATGAGCCACGTGGCCTACGTGGGGGCCTTTCACCCGTGGAAGAAACACGAGAGAGACAAGATCAACGCGGCCATTCGCAAGACCTACAAAGCCGCGCTGGGGCTACTCAACAGCACCAGCACAGAACGACTACTGCAACTGGGCCTCCATAACACCCTGGAGGAAATCAGCGAGGCCCAGAGTACAACGCAACTCGACCGCCTCTCATCCACGAGGGCCGGTAGGAATATCCTCGAACGGCTTGGCGACGGCCGCGGCCGAGCGGGGACGGAACCGCAAAACACACAGAGCCTCCCAAGAGAGATGCTCCAACGCATCAAGGTACTCCCGCTGCCCCGCAACGTCCACCCCGATCACAATCCGGGACGCAGGGCGGCCAGGGCCAAGGCCCTCACCGAGGCGCACACAAACGACACGGGCGCCCTCTACGTGGACGCAGCGAGATACCCAGACCGCCCGAACACCTACGTGGCCGTGGCGGTGAAGGCTACAACTGGTGATGTGTACAGTGCGTGCAGTGTCCGTGCTCCGACCGCCTTACAGGCAGAGGAGGTGGCGATCGCGCTCGCGCTAACACACCCGCGGTGTACCACAGTGCTTAGTGACTCGCGTTCGGCCATCGCGAACTACGCTAAGAACACAGTGTGCGATAGGGAAGTGAGTACAGTGCAGTGTCGTGCAACGTCCGGCGAGCTGGCGACGCCGGTCACCCACATCCGCTGGTTTCCGGCGCACACGAGCGTCGAAGCCAGCAGGCACCCCAACCGCAACGAGACAGCGGACGCCGCCGCGCGAGAACTTTCCAACCGCGAGGCGCCCCCCCGCTCCTCCCCGGCGGACGGGCACCCAGAAACCGAACAAGAACCCCTCGCGTCGTACGGGGAAATACTACAGTGGTACAGGCTCGGCAGGCGACTCAAGCCGCCCCCCCCCACCCCAAACTCACCAGAGCGGAAGCCGTGCTATACAGGCAACTACAAACGAACTCGGTGATCACCCCGGTGCTGGCGCGCCACGTGTGTCCAGAGGTCTACGAAAATGTGCTGTGCAGTGTGTGCGCGAGAACGAATGCAACGCTAGCCCACTTGCTGTGGGGATGTGAACGACACTCGCTGGAGGCAGACGGTGCAACGCGCCTGCCCGAGGACATTACGTATGCCATGAACTCGGGTGAGCACGAGGTACAACTACGAACTATCCAGCGGCTCGAGGCTGCTCTCGCAGGGCAGAAGCGCAGGGAAGCGTCGTCGGGGGGTCGGCGGGTCAACACCCGAACACCCACCACGCACCGACCGCGCCGACGCCCGCGAGGCACTGCTTCGGGGACGACCTAATACTCGTCTAGGAAGGGCAGGCCCTGCGTGGCCGAGGCCCCTACCCTCCGCAGGAACTTTCAATAAAGTCATTTTCTCTCTCTCTCTCTATATGCAGTCCTAAAGGCAACATAACGGCTCAGCGGCAAACTAACTGGTATATTGTTTAACATGTGGCCTGATTTCCTATGCAGTTGCATATAAAATTTCGCTACTTTTATGAGGAAAAGCAGTATTTTGAATTAAGTGTAATTGTATTTTTTTAACCGCCGCATTAAACTGCAACTCATCGAACCGGTTCAGTGAGTGGTTTAGTCGAATCGTAACTGAACCGGAACGAGATTTTAACTGAACCTGAACTGTAACCGAACCACTATGCGTTTCGGTTTGACACGCTGCTTTTGTCGCATATGTACAGTCGGCAAAAGGCTTGTCTATAACGCACCCGCCGCGGTGGCTCAGTGGCTAAGGCGTTGCGCTACTGATAACGAGGTCGCGGGTTCGATTCCCGGCCGCGGCGGCCGCTTTTCTGATGGAGGCGAAAAGAAAAACGCTCGTGTGTACGAGATTTCGGCGCACGTTAAAGATCCCAAGGTGGTCAAAATTAATCCGGAGCCCTCCACTACGGCGCACCTCATCGCCTGCGTTGCGTCGGCGCGTCAAAGCCCTACAATCGTCTATAACGCGCGAGCGGCGTGCTCTGGACTGCGCAGGAGACGTCTAGTGATAACGCCTGGTTTGAGACCGGTAGAATGTGAGCATGCGCGACCCGAATCAGCGCGATGGCTGCTTTCCTTATCGCTGTGCCCGTCGCCTTGTCCTCCGTTCCTTCTTCAGCCGTGAGAAGCGGTGCCTGCACTGCCGGGCCGGGAAACGATATTGGAGATTAGCGAAGGTAGCACAGCGTTGGCTGCGGTTACCTACCTGCAACGCTTAATTTTTGCAGAGCCCTACGCAATTTAGACAGGAGTTTTCGCAAGACAACGAACAACAATAGCCGAAAACGCATCCCTGCCGGTGTTTTAGAGTGACTAGATATCAGTCCGTGATAGCTTGCACAGTGCATTAAGTATTGTGGCGTTAGCCCGTCAGCAGTGGCGTGCAAAGCCGAGCCTAGAAACCAGATAGTGGTGCACGCGGTACTTATGCAACTATTGGCAGAAGGATAAGCAATGAACCGCTGTGCGCCAAGGCTAATGCAGTCGAAAAACTCGCGCAGCGCGCGCTAAGGCGGGTACTCTCCGCTTTTGTTTCCCGGCCCGGCAGCTCAGGCATGCAGCGCCTATTACGGTCAAAGAAAGTGTGGAAGCCAAGGCGACGGGCACAGCGAGGAGGGACACAGCCGTCGCGCTGATACGGGCCGCGCAAGCTCACTATCTACTACCTCAAACCAGGCGTTATCACTAGGCGTCTCCTGCGCAGTCCGGAGCACGCCGTTCGAGCGTTATAGACAAGCCTTTTGCCGACTGTACTTCAAGAAAACATCTAACCCAACCAATATTATCCTATCCCAACGTACCACAATAGGTCATAGCTTAACCTAACCAATCCTAAACAGACGCAACCCGTAATGGCAGGTCCTACCCCAACCCAACACAAAGGCACTTCTCGAATAAGCTGCGTCTGATCTCACGGCAGCCGTGAGAATTACCTCCGGGAAATTCTCACGGCAGTTTCCATAAAAGCTGGCTGCCCTAAAGTATGCGGAATGATATTACGTCCCAACGTAACATAACGTCACAGAACCTTGTGTAACCTAACCGAGCTCGTCATAACCTTCCCAAATCCAGCCAAACTGCATCAAACCTAATCTAACCCATCCCAACGACACAGAACACAACTTATATGACACAGAACACAACCTATATTAAAGGGACACTGATGTGATTTGTAAACATTGCGGGATTACAAGCGCAAATTGTAGTCCGGAGGCCATAGGCCATGGTTTGACCACTCTGAGCGTGTTTACGCGAATTTATTTAGTAGAAAAATCAATTAAAAAATGCTGTCATCCTCTCTGCACCCTCGCCCATTTTCTGCGGCGTTTTCGTGTGACGTCAGGAGGAGATGAGTTGGCAATTGGCTGCGTTACTGTACGGCTCGCCGACCTTCCGACAGAGTCAGTCGGCCCAGCGTTTAGTCCGCCGGCCGTCGACGGGTCGTCGCAATTCGCTCGCTCAGTTGAAACTAAGCCACATCACGTTTGTGAATGGAAGAATGTGCCTTTCTTTACTTTGTTAGTTTGTACACTGTATCAAGCTCCGTGTACGGGTCGCTACACAGAATTGCTGCACAAGTGCACATGCGACGCTTCGCTGGCTGGTACGCTAGTAGGAAAACCAAAGGCCACTTGAAGGCGGTAGAACAGTCAGCGAAGTCAATATAGGTACTAAGGAAATAAAATGAACTGAAACTTTTACCGTACAGTGCAAAAACTATGGAGCAGGAAGCACTGTTTTGCGCTGGGTTAACAAGCACAGCGGTCAGCAGCACGACCACACATCTGCGAACGCTTTTCCGTCTAAGAAATGCAATTGCTAGACGTGAGATATTGTGGAAGTTTGGGGGACGCTTACTGCACGAGAGCTATACAACAAATAGTCACCTAAGCTGCTTAAAATGCTAGAACTAAATAAAAGTGTAAACTGGTTGTACATTATATACCTTATATATCCAACCTGGGCAGCGCTGGTTTCTGGCCGAGTGGTCTGAAGTGCTGGGATTGTTTTGCAAGTCGCAAGTTCGAATCCTCGAGTGTACATGCTTTTTTTTTTTGTGAGTTGATTTTTTTCGTTCGTGGCCGATATTTTCTAGACTGAGTTCACCATTTTTGGGCCGTAACGTTCACTTCTCCACGAGCGAGTTCGCAGAACGTGCGCAGACTGACACTGACGCGCTAGCGAGTTCTCGGCGTGCTGTTGCCATAAGCACCGACTGCTTGCGTGCAGTGGGCACAGGCCGGAATCAACAGACCCTTGGCCTGGAGCTAACACGCTTTTTACGATACAGGCATGAGTGAGGCAAGCTCCAAATATGCGGGAAAAGCGCATGGCATTTGAGCGTCAGCGGTGACGCGGAGGGCGTTCATCCACTGCGTAGGCCTCGGCTAGTGATTTCTACGATTCCAAGCCATCCTGGGAAGCTTCTCTTAGGTATTTTACAGCCGACTGCATGGCAAAAGCACGTTATGCGATTATTGAGGTATCAATCGAATGCTCATCCAACGGTGCCGTCGGATGTCAAGCATGTTTTACAGAACCGAAACCGAAACTTGTTTGAATGCTAACCTTGGACATCGTCCAATCAAGGTGCATCTCCTCCTGTCGTCAGAGACTTTAGTTGGTGCGGCCGCCACAGACCGCGCATTGTAGCTTTTCTTCTTTCCCGCTTTAGAAAATAATTACCGACTTATCAACCGGATAAACGATGAAAAGTGTGGTATTTTGAGCCCGTCTACGCAGTGCAAGCAAAACCGGGAACTTGATAAACTCACTTCCGTGTCCCTTTAAACTTAATTCAACCCATTCTAGAAGTCCTGTGCGTCATCTCTTGATATAGTAAAAAGCAGAGGAAAAAAAGCATTAACAAAATCACGATGACCGAAAAATTCCGAAAGGTAAAAAAAAAGAAAAACATCGCAATGTCGGACTAATGCCTGAGCCTTCTCCTAAAACCAAGTACTATACCACAGCACTGCAGGGGCACCTGCAAACACGGCTTTTTAGGGCATATTTATCCCATAGAATCTCCGAATAGCGTTCTTAGCCTACGAGACGTGACTACCGTGAGAAATTTGTAAGAACCGAGTGGATCTTATTTCCCAATACCGAGTTTTAGAAAAATAAACACCGTGAATAGGGCGAAGAAAATCACAATCTTTGATAAAGTTAATAAAAATAAATGAAATATGGAAGAAGGCGAGATCGAACGAGCCACTTCACGACCCGAAACTAGACGCGGGACCACTGCGCCACGCTAGCTTTTTTTGTTTCCTGTCTAGACAACGTATAGCAAATACAGAATCAACAAGGTGGTTGATGTCATTAGACACCACTCCCTGCTTTGAGCAAGCAGTTAACCACGGTTGACTCCGCACCCTGCAGAGGCAGAAGTACCGGTCACAATGAAGCAAGCCTGAACAACCAGTCAGAACACAGTGCCGGCAGATTATTCCTACCGTCTAAAGTGCCGGCTGCCGGCAATATATTTATTTATTTATTCAGATACCCTAAAGGCCCCGAAGGGCATTACATAGGGGGGGGGGGTGAACAAAGTGTGGGATACATTTCAATTCAAGAGCAAACAATCAAGAGCGGAGATGTAACAGGAAAAGGTAGAAAAGCAAAAAAACAAAACAGTAAATGGAAAATAAATACAAAGCAAGCGCACATAATACATGGTTCATGGCTCTGATAATTTTAGCTATCTATACATAAGAAGCACTTCAGACGGCTTACAAACAAATCGTGATTATGAATTGTGGCAATATCTTCTGGTAATCGATTCCAATGAAAGATGGCCAAGAACAACGGGGATGTACGAAGAAGGTTAGTACGGGCAAACAAGGGGAGGACTTTGAAAGGGTGATCTAGACGTGGAAAAATGCGATGGGCAGGTTTGATATGCGACGCAGCAAATGACGACGCACTATGATAAAGCCGGTGGAAGTGAGATAGTAATGCTAGTATTCTTCGTTTTTCGAGGGAGGGCAGCAGTAGAGATTCTTTAATGGCAGTTATGCTAGATGTACGGGAATAGTTCTTAGTAATGAAACGTGCCGCTTTATTTTGCAAGGCCTCCAGTCTGTCTGTTAAGTATGCCTGGTTTGGGTTCCAAATATCCACTAACTTAAACAGTAGCGAGTTTTAGCTGACCGTTTTTGACGTTCCGCTCCGCTCTGGTACCGAGTGGTATCGCCACTGCGCATGCGTAACGCGCTCGGCGGTGAACGGCATTGGCTCCGGTTGCGCTGAGCGGGCCGCCGATACCGGAGCGGACCGTCGAAAACGGTCAGCTAAAACTCTATATTCTCTCCTTACGGTGTACAGTCGCTATGCCTAATCTCCGGAACGCGCTTCGGTGGAGTGGGGGAAGGCGGCGGGAAGTTTCTGTCTAGACAACTCAAATCCCTGCTCTGCTCTAGTTTACTGACACTGTTGTGCCCTGCGGCCCGGCTGAAGAACCAGATCCACAGCGAAGCAGCGCGCGAGATGGAACCCGCTCGGAGGGCAAGGCTCGAGACAGCCGGGGAGGCGTCCATTCCGGCTGCCCCAAGGCTGTACTCACTCGTTTGAGGCGAAGATGGGAGTGCCGCCGGTCCCGAGGCTGCGAGGGGATGCGAACTGCGGGCCGCTGATCCTTCAGGCCGCTGTCGGCCGCCGAGCGACCCCGCACGAGCTGCCCACCGCACGACCTGCCCACGCTCTGCGCGCCCCGGGGCCTCAGTCCTCTTCGTCTTCTACGAATCACTCTTTCGCTCAATGTCCACTTCGGACCGCAGATCATTGCGTCGTTCCCTTGTGTGCCCTTTACGAGTCCCGGCTTTTTGGCTGACGTCCCGCTTGAGCAGTTCCCGGCGCCCGTCATTGCCATCTTTAGGGTTATTCTAATCATCGTCGACTTCCTTGTCCATGGCATCATCATCGTTGTCATCGTCACATCTGCGCTCGATTTATGATGGGGCTAATTTCACGGCCCATTTGTTGTGGCGATTGCCCAGCAAAATAAACGCTGAACTTGCTACGTGCCTGCCGTGCGCACCCACGTTTTTTTTTTCTTTCGTGCCTGCCTAAATTCATCCTTTTTTTTCTTTTACCGCGCCAACTGTCAATAAAGAGCATCCTAAAATCGTATCCCCTAGAATCATCGAGGGAATGCGAAGCATACCTCGGCAAAGTTGGCGCGGCTCACTCAAGCTCACTCACAATTTTTTTTCGAATCACCACTCACTCAAACACAGACTCAATGCTCAGCAACACATCTGCGCTCACTCAAAGTCAAACTCACAGTGGATGCAAAACTCGGAACTCACTCGGACTCAAAATAGACTCAAACTCAAAATGTACTCAGAACTCAAAATGGACTCAAACTCAAAATGGACTCAGAACTCAAAATGGACTCAAACTCAAAATGTACTCAGAACTCAAAATGGACTTGTGGGCGCCGATGCAGTCGTGCGGCTGACCCTACATTTATTTACTGAGGCGGATTCGGTGGCAGCAGAAGCCCCGCGAGTCGGGGAGCGCCCGTGGAACGCGGCCGAGCAGCGCAGTAGACTGGGTGTTCTCTGGCGCGTGGATCGTCGTGAGTGTCGAGGCCACGTGCTGCGTCAGATGGAGGTAGCGGCCAATGATGATGATGGTGGGCGCTTGCTGTCGATGACGAAGTGCCGCTACAGACTCAAACTCAAAATGTACTCAAACTCAAAATGGACTCAAACTCAAAATGTACTCAGAACTCAAAATGGACTCAGAATTCACTAGGTCTCAGGCGTACTCAAACTCAATCGGACTCGAACTCAGTCGGGCTCACTCGGCTCAAACTCACTCAAGCTCAAACTCACCAAAGTCAAGCTCACGCGTGAGTTTGAGTCCAAATGAGACTGAGTGAGTGGACTCGTGAGTGAGTTCGCCGACCTCTGATGCGAAGTAATCGGAAGAGTAATCATCGGCCATTTTTATCTGCTTTTCTCAGGCGTGCGACTAGCTTGCCTTTTTCTTCTTCGCTATTATGGCTTGATTGTGCCTATAGATTTCATTTTGTAGCGAAAGCTACAGTACGCTACCTCCGGCGGTCTTCGCGGGGTGACCAGTTTTGACCTTGAGAGCTAGAGGTCAAACCACACCCCCTTCCGCAAGCGCCCGGATTGGAGCAGCGCCCCCTGGCGGGGCGAGGTAGGCGAGGAGGGAACGGAGAAGCGCGCGGGGCCCGTGCCGCCACCTTGCAGAGGAAGGCGAGGACAGCGCCGCCGCAGCGATGAGTGCGCGCGACGAAGGAAGGCGACGTGCGCACAGTGCCGTCTGCGATGGAGTAGGACGAACTTCCAGCCAACGCTTCCAGCTGTGGTCGCTCGTACAGCGGCGACGCTCAAACAACGCCGTGAGGCGAAAAAGAGCACACACGCTACTGTTGTGTACAGCCTCCTTCATTTTTTCTACGGATAAAGCTAAGTGTTCTTGGCCATTCTCGGAGAGTGGGTATGCGTCATTTCATGCAGGCCGCGATCGTCATCATCAGTACTATTAGTGGTGGGGATGATGGTATTAGTAGTAGTGTAGTGGTACATTTATAAGCCGGGGACGAAAGGTCGACCAGGAGAGAGTATTATAGGGGAAAGGACGTAACAGTAGGTCTGCTTAATAGGGCTGATGAATCCGAACTCGCCAGCACTCGCCCCCGGCAGCTGACGCCCGAGCGCGCGCTGCGGCCTGCATATTTGTAAAGACGATAGAAACGCCCTTGCAACCTGACCTGTATTGCGCAACAAGGACAGCAGTGCTTCTCGTAAAATCATGCAGTCGTATTAAAACCGTTAAAAACACTACACGCTGCTTCAGGTTGACCATTTTAATGACGGTGATGATTATTAGTTGTTCAATTATTTTTTGTAGCGTAAGCTACACTGGTCGAGGTTTGAGCGGTTTCGCGTGCACCCTGAAGAGCGGTGCTGCGCAAGCGCGAGGAGCTTTGGATGGGATTGGATTTGGATTGGATTAAATTGGATTGTATTCCGATTCAATCCAATTCGAGTACGGGTTGTAGAGAATTGGGTCTGCACATTCACCGCTCTGCGCATTCCAGAGGAGTGACATCAGAGCACGACCAAGTTGGTCGTGCATCAGAGCCGCGGCAGACGCACTGGCGCCGGAGCGTGCCCAGCTGGCGCCTCCGTTGCGCAGTAGCCAAGTCTTACGCTGCGCCGGAACCGCTTGATAACCCTTTTCGCGTGGCTTCTGGAGAGCCGTGCTGCGCATGCGCGAGGAGCAGTGACTGCATTGGACCGGATTGGACTGGACTGGACTGGACTGGACTGGACTGGACTGGACTGGACTGGACTGGATTGGATTGGATTGGATTGGATTGTTGTACCTTAGCTCAGGCCACGAATATCCTGGCATAGCCGAGCTAAGCCACTGCTAATTTTTTTCGCAGCCTTCGCTCGAGAATTTTTCGCTGCAGGTTAGTACCAACTCACATTCTAATGGTGTGTTGCTTTCTTGGAAACTGTTCCACTAAATTGTTTTTTATTACAAACACCTTCCAGAGTACTTATTTATACAGCTCTCGGAAAAACTGGGCTGTACTGTACGCGCTTTGCTTTTTGTCAGTCGTTCGGGACCAGTCAGTACATCCCTTATTTTTATAAACCAACGTTTGCAGTGAACCATTTTTCGTCGCTTCAGCGCGGATGTCTTACGACAGCGGCGTTAGTCAACAAAAAAATTCAGGCATCTCCACGAAGGGAATCATGATGAGTGGGCGAAGCACGGGGGATCGTTCTTACCGTAAATCACCCGTGGCATTGCCCACTCACGCATGTAAATGAGTGACAACGCGTGTGTACAGTATATACAATTCCAACCCAATCCGATACAATCCAATCGAATTCAATTCCATCCAATCCATTTCAATCCAATCAATCCAGCCAAATCTAGTCCAATCCAGTCCAAATCCAATTCAATTCAATCCAATCCAATGCGCTCCTCGCGCATGCGCAACACTGTGTACACGGATGCCAAAGCACTAACAAAGCGAGGTCCTAAAGTCGGTTGGTTAATGCCAAGGGAATGGCTCATACGCAGTCAGGGGGATTGGCCAGGAAATGGGCGCTAACTGAGAAAGTGCTTCGCACCTAAAAACCTCATCTTCCTAAAGCCACACGTGCACTCAGCGAGATTTTCCAATAATGGTGAAAACTGACATTGGAAGTCGAAGAAGACGCCCGCCAGCGGCTCCCCAGAATTGATTTACTTTTAATTGCCGCAGCTTCTCCCCAATGCGACGCACGCGTCTGGAATCAACTTTTAATAGGCTCCACTTTCCGCTATCTACTTTCACTGTTCTGTCACTAGGCGTCTCCGCCCAAGAGAGAGAGATGAAACTTCCAAGGAGTTTGTCGCAGGGATATTGTGTCGTCCGATCCCTCTTATATTGCGACGACAGGCCAGTTCCCCTGCTGGTCAGCTAAGTGTTCACATTTTTAAAATTTTATTTTAAAATTTAAAATTTAAAATTTAAAATTTAAAATTTAAAATTTAAAATTTAAAATTTAAAATTTAAAATTTAAAATTTAAAATTTAAAATTTAAAATTTAAAATTAAAAAAATTTAATTTTATGTTAAAATTTTTTCTCCGGCATTAAACTGGTTTTCTTCTTTGCGAATACCAGATTTCATCCCCATTTTGTATGCAGAATTTCTTGCTCTACTCCTTGCAATCCCGAAACTTGATTCGGCGACTTCTTCCGCGATGCTACTCACCGACTCCCTGTCCATGTGTATGGCTCTCTCCTCAGAAACTTTACATCCTATTCTTAAAACTTTTTATTCCTGCGTGCCCATTCACGTGCGGGCGATTCGGCTCGTTTGGCTTACCGGCCACTGTGGGTTCAGCCTCAACGAAACCGCTGACATATCAGCTAAAACAGCTATGGCTTTACCGATCGTACAGGTTCTTCCCCCCTTTTTTTGCGTGTTGTTGGCACGTTATCGTCAATACCTGTTGAATCAATGTGCCTCCGACCATGGTCTGAACACCTCTCCTGAACTGGAACATCTCAGGTACCACTGGAAGAGACGTATCTGCCAAATTCGCTTGTGCGAAGTATCGCTGACTTCTTTTCGCTGTGGTGTGCCTCCACTTAATCGGTATCTATGTAGGACAAATCTGACAACCTCCCCCCTGTGTCACTTTTGCCAAGAATTCTTTTTTGCCGCCGTTTTTCTAACCATCGGAGAAGGCTGCTGGAGATTCCACTGCTACGTCTTGGACTGCCTTTAACTGTACCGGTGCTTTTGTCGTTTGGGGGGACTAGGCTGTGCCGATGCCATAGGGACGTGTGCACCGCCTGCCACTCCTTCATTTCGGGGACAGCTCGTCTGCAGTGTTAAACACATTCCGATTAGGCTAACTTTTACCTGCTTTTCCTACTCTTCTCTGTTGTTTTTTTGTGTGCTTTTTTCCTCTCTTTCTCACGAACCTAAACCAAATTCTTCCTTCTGCTCCAATATTTAGCCTCGCATGATTGATTACTATGGAAACCGAACTCTTCTTGGACAATCGCCCTCAGTGGGTATGCGCCATTTTTCGGGCTACCACCAGCACAACGTTTACGGGCATGCTATCAGAAGCTGATTCTTCCTCTTCTACCTTCTTAACATGTCACGAAGAGTATTACCAGACCCGCTCCAAGCAAAGTGCAACAGCTTTCTTTGGATTTGGTCAATTCCTTCTCTCGGATACGTTCCGCTTTCACCAACGATGGGGTCATAACCACTGCCATCCACAATGATGACGTGAGCCATCTCCTTCAAGAGGCCAGCCAGCTGTCGAGCCAGCCGCTCGTCGTTTGGCCCTCCGCTGATCCACACAGATCTGGTTCGGCGCTGCTCACTGCCCTTGCTCGACAAACCGTCATTCTGGGCGTCTGTGCGATGGAGAGTTCGGAGCTCCAAGGCCGTGACCTCCAGCAACGCCGACGGTGGAGATACGAGTCCGTCAATGTGCTTTCCATTGCGGTCATCGTTGCAGCAGCGTTCATGGCCTGGCTCGTCTACAGAGCGACGTTGTCGCAAGCCCAACCTCAGCGGTGGGCCGCACCTTCCAACAAGACCGACGGGCACACGCCGCCTCGGTCACGTTGAGCGGGCGTAGGCAGCTGTGACACGGCGAGCCGTTCAACGCCACAAGTCCGTTTGCAAAGCGGTCGACTCCTAACCCGCGGCAGTGCCATTATGCAAGATCCACTCGGTGGAGTGACATTACGCGTTGTAAACGATCGCGCAAACCACTGCGCCTCTTACTCCTCCTTGTGTACACTTGAAATGAGCACAAAATTTGTTAATTCGCTACCTAATTGTTTTAGTGCAAATAACATTTTTTTTGTGTGTTCGTGTATTGCGTCCTCGCGTTCTGTTTCAGAGCTCTACTCCTAAGTTTTGCGCCGCCTATAGTGCTAGGATGCGATAAGACCCATTAAACAGTTCAGTGATGCAGAACTGTGCGTGCTGAGTAGCATAGATAATGGTTCTGAGGGATTCCTCCGTTAATAGGCGTTTTTTAAAGGTTTGGCTGTTTTCTACTTACTACCGCACAAGACCCTTAATTATAACACATCATATGGATACAATTATAGGGGGCGTGCTCCAGAGGGTGCTTCAACCGCTGACTCTGGAATAAATTAGAGCAGTGCCAAGCAATTTTGCACTCGTGGATAACGTCGCATTGCTAACTGGTTGTGAGGAAGACCTCTGGGAAAGTAACAGTTGTGTGAAGAGTATTCAGTAGCCTGGGTAAATAAGTTGGAGTGATTACTCGGGAACCATCCAAAAGTACTCTAACCCTAGCATTTATAAACAGTCTTTAGCAGTCAGCACTAGAATATTTATTTTAATTTAATTTAAAGTAAAATGATGGCCATCACACTGACAAAATACAACTTTGTTCGATTTGAAAGAACTCACCCTGATGCTTCACTAAACTTCATTCTAACCAAATAAAACGCTTTTTATCGACAAAAAGGAAGAATAGTGACAAACTCTGAAGTTTCGCGCTACTCTGAGGCAACATGGACTGGAGTGACGTGTTATGGATCGGCACAAAGAACACTATTATCCGCTGCCGGGTAGCATTCAAGTCATACGACCAAACGAACTAGATGCCCCTCTACAATCACCCAGTCATTGTTTCGACTTCACGGTGGCTTGTAACAAGATTCTGCGACGAAACGAAATACTAGATGAAGCAAAATGCTAAAACTTTCGCGATTGAGAAAAGTACCTGGCGGTTCTGAAGTTGGATTACGTGCTTTGAAGGCGAAAGCTTGGCCATACTTTCTAAGAACTGCTGTGCTGCTAAATGGTATTTCCGCCTCGTTCTTCGCTGTCGTTTTTAGGTGTGGAACACTTTAGGGGCTCGCCGGGTCGTCTAGCTCACTTGCTGGACCCAAGTAGAGCCACACAGCGTTCCGTCGTAGCGGCTGTCGTCGCGGCGTAACCCAGTTGCGTCGAAAGCCAAGCGGTTTATGTAGTCATAGGCGGGAAACTCGTGAACCGCTGGTGCTTGTCATACATCAATCTCCACGCCGTTGTTTAGCGCCAACAAAACTTCAGGTATATTTGAGGTAAAATATACGTAATCAACCGGCTGCGCCCGCGTTAATTTAGTTAGGAATGCTTGTTGGGTTGGTTTTTACGATAGTAAGCGAAAAAAAGTGGCAGTGCAATGCCTGCACGTGCGGGAGGAAAAGCAAGCACAACAATGAACAGAACTCCCGCTGGCGCAGTTTCAGGCAGGGGGCGCGCGAGCGCTGCGAAGGCGGGAAATTTGAATGGCATTGAGCGGTAGCAGTGAGCGAATAACGGCGCTGCAGCCCATTATGGCGAATCAGTGCTCTGCACTTGCGACAGCTTTCACATTGAGTGGAACGGCTTTAATTTTTAGTTCTTGTCTTTTAGCGTGAATTATTCTGGCCAGCTTCTTGTCTCGTATTGACGTGAGGATACGTTCAGGAGTCACGCTGCATGCGCTGTACTACAGCTTTCACGATCCAAATTCATAGTTTTGTGAATTTTGTGAAGCGGTCTCAATAACCCCTCAAGGATACCGAATACGCCATCGACTTGCACTTGCCAATGTTAATTTTCATTTACCAAGTATCACATCAATTAGAGAGCGGATATTTTAAATGAAAAACGGCGATGTTAGCCTAACATGCTGGCTTGCTACGCCAGTTGACAGATATCTTATTAAGATCATAAGGAAGAGCAGAAATATCAGAAGTGGCGCAAATTTCTCGGTAGAGTAAATAATCGTCGGCGAAGAGTCTTATATGTGAAGTGATAGAGTCAGGAAGGTCGTTAATATATACCATAAAAAGTAGAGGGGTAAGTACCAAGCCTTGCGGGACACTGGATTTGACTGAGCAAGGACCCGAATCATGGCCGTTAGTTGTTACGTAGTGGGCACGATTATACAAGAAGTGTTCGGTCCATTAAAGACAATGGTTTCAATATTAAGTTGTTTAGTTTCAGAAGTACTGAATGGTAAATAACAATGTAAGCTATGCTTTAGCAAAGTCATTGAAAATGCAATCAATAGGTGATGAATGATCCATAACAGAAAACAAGTCATTAGTAAATGCTAGCAGTTAAGTTTATCTATGTGTCTATGCAAATGTATGTCTATGAGTAGTGTCTATGCAAATCGTGTTGGTATTGGGTAAAAAAAAAGTTGCTTTTCAAGACGTTCATCAGATTTGCAAAAATATAGTTCAAGAATTTTGCATGGCATCAAGGTTAAAGAAATTAGCCTTTAGTTGCGAGGGCAATGAGTGTCACCGGCCCTGTGGGCTGTAAACTTCTCCAACCCTCCAGTCGATGGGCACCGAGGCACTGCGTAAAGATATAGGACAAGATTACAAGAAATATACGACAATGTTATTAAAGAAGAGTACACTTGCGTGCTTTAAGAAAAACTAATTAATATAGTTAATACCATCTACGCCATCTAGGACGAAACTTTAGCTTTACCTATAATATTTGTGATGCCCCTTCCCCTAAGTCGATGAAAATAAAATACCCCCCGCCCCCTCCCCCCATCCTCCACCTTTCCTCAAAGCTTTGGGAAAGAGCCTTGGGCAGCCCCGTCTTCGATCAATTGCTCTTGATTGGAAGAACTGTCGACGCGACCCGTGCTCAACGCATCCTGGAATGAGGACGCCTCTCTGAAGGTTTCCTCGCTTTCAGTAAAGTTTATTCTCTCTCTTTTCGCGAGTGACGGAAACTACGGGAATCCAAAGGGACAGTAGATGTATTAGTGTAAGATAATGAGAAAGTGTTATATAGATGTACGCAGCAGTCGTCACGTGGTATCAAGAAATCTGCATCACTGTTTAAAACTTTAGACGAATATCGCTTCTAGTGCTTTTCTTGAAGACACGCCAAAATTTAGTTAGATTGGTTGATAACAGTGAGGGAAGGATGTTATATAAAAACAGGATGTTTCGCTGTGAGGAGAGCACGTTTGTATTCTGTAGAGGCTGAGAAATAAATGTCCATCTTTCTGGCGAGTTGGAATTTCTCCATTCACGAAATATGTCTTTTCTTCTCAAGCGTACCTTGCAAGGAAATATTAAACCAAGGTAATCTCCTAGATGTCACTCGAACCTGGGGGATACGTTTGTCTGTAAGTGTCTTAACTTTTGTTTTGAAGAGCGTCCAATTTTCACCAAAAGAGCGCTCCCAAAAGGCAGCAGAAAGTTCAACTGAAAAAGAAACTAGTTTCATCATTGATGGCCTCAGAATTCGCTTTCTTGTAGTTTCGAATTAGTTTGTACTGCCTAGGATTGCGGGGTAAGCGAGATGAATTGTGAAATGAACAGCAGAGTGGGCGCTTAGACCAGGCACACGCGGCGGTGGCTCAGTGACTAAAGCGTCCTGCTGCTGAGCACGAAGTCGCGGGTTCGATTCTCGGCCGCAGCGGCCTCTTTTCTGATGGAGGCGAAAAGCAAAAACGACCGTGTGTACGAGATTTCGGCGCACGTTAAAGATCCCCAGGTGGTCAAAATTAATCCGAAGCCCTCCACTACGGCGCACCTCATCGCCTGCGTTGCGTCAGCGCGTTAAACCCTACAATCAATCAATCAATCAATCAATCAATCAATCAATCAATCAATCAATCAATCAATCAATCAATCAATCAATAACTTAGGCCACGTAGAACAGTTCGGGATGAAACAGTTTTAGTTAAGTCGTGTTGTTAACACAGGTCAAGAATGTTGGAGCTAGTTACACGAGTGGATTTCTTCAACGAGTTGAGAGAAGTTTAAAGTTGAGCACATATCAAGAAACGATAGGCATTCGGCTCACACACTTGTGACGGTGGAGCCAGAATCTTGCCCCGAAATTCCAGGAAAATTGAAAGCACCCGCCAGAAACACTGCGGCTTTTAGAAACCCAACAGTGACGTTGTTTAAGCAGTCGTCTAAATCGTCACAAAAGAGCCACCAGCATTAGGCTATGTTCAGACTACTGACGCAAAAGTCATATCGTGTATCTATGGACGTAAAAAAACGGCGTGTCAAGCATTTCGGTTGGCTGAGACGCGAAAAGACGTCATTCTGTAAAGTTATTGCGGCAGTTTCGGCAACAGTCTGAACAGGGCCTTAGGTGGCCGATAGCAAACCCAAAATATTATATCGCCATGGTTAATACGTGTTCGAGTGCAAAGAAACGTCAGAGGTGATGAAATGGCAATGATGTATGATTCTACCTGTCTGGATCATAGAGGTTCATACCAATATATACTAGAGGGAAATCTCGCGCCGTCGCGGGCCGCTGTGGGCGGCGCCATTGCCGCTTGCGACGTTCCCCGCCTACTTGGCTTAGCAAGCCATATGGCTTCTTTTTTGTAACGAAGCCAAAATCAACAAAAAAGGGTAACATTTTTTCTTGTTCATCGTGCATGAAGCTTCTACATAATCACTGACAAATTAATCTTTTTGGAACTTCAATTTTATAACAACAAAGCAATTTTGATGAACCTTCTACAGTAATATTGTCGGTTTTCTGGAGCCAGGTCCTACTTTTCAGCCTGTTCATGAGCCATGCCAAGGACGAGTGGAACGTGCCTGCCCGGTACACGACAGAACGCTCGCTGAAGCGCGGGCTCCCCTAGACAGTGGCGCCAGATTTCCCCTAGTGATGGAGGCGAAAAGCGAAAACGCCCGTGTGTACGAGATTTCGGCGCACGTTAAAGATCCCCAGGTGGTCAAAATTAATCCGGAGCCCTCCACTACGGCGCACCTCATCGCCTGCGTTGCGTCGGTGCGTTAAACCCTACAATCAATCAATCAATCAGATTTCCCCTAGTGTATAATAGTATAAAACTCTATGCTCTGGGTACGTCTACCAACACGCCACTCCCCAATGCGTGTTCCACGGCCACATCGAAAAAGTCAGTACTCGTTCTTGCAGGAAAATAGCCCAGAGTTGTTAACTTTTGCCGATAACCAATTTTCCGTTTGAACAATGATGTCCGCGTTGCACTTGTCGAATATAGCTGATAATTTACCCCGTTTATTTATGATGCTCCTGATACTTGGGAAGATAGTTGGGTTCATCGAAACAATAAAAGTGTTCCAAGCTTTATGGTAACAAAATCAATAAATCAGCAGTCCTACCAGCGCATTTCACTTCCACCGACTCTTCTGAAAACAAGCAAAAGGCGGACACAACCAGGCAAGAACGAAAGACCAGACGCAAGCCATGTTCGTACAGCTTTCTCCGTTCGGCACGTAAACCGCTTTTTTTTCCGGTGATCGTAATCTCGTTGGCGGTCGAAAATAAAACGTCGGACATGCGTGGGCGGGGCGCGTTTCCGCCCTAATTTTGGGTCACGCGCGATTACTTCCGCCGGTGGTCTGACGTCAGGAGTGACGCGCAACGAACAACATTAAGGAATAAGCGAACGTGCGTCACAGGCATAAAACTCGTCGGTGAATTCCGGAACGTGTTTACGCATCACGTACAGTCTTTGTCAAAGTTTTTCAGACCCCGGCCAAGGTTTCTAGGGCACACAGAATTGAAACCAAAAGCTTAACGTTGAACTGTGACCAAATTATTAGCAAAGAGCTGTCTCTCTTCTCTCTCTATGACAGTAAGCAAAAAAAGTGTTTTCTGCAGCTTTTTGGAATAAAATATTTCAGCGCCGCTTGAAAGGCAAGCTTGTATTGGTAAATTTTTGTGGACTGTGCAGTTTTAACATGGCCTAGAAAATTTTGGCAAAGACTGTACTTTAAGCAACGCTGTATGAGCGACCGTTAGCCACGATCTATGATGAAGTGCCTTTTTTATATATTGTAGCGATGTTCTGTGGCTCATTAAGAAAACCTGCTTTGTCCAGATATCTGTGACACCACCAATTTTATGGCAATTGCACCCACCGCGGTGGCTTAATTAGTGGCTATGGCGTTGTGCTGCTGAACAAAAGGACGCGGGTTCGATTCCCAGCCGCGGCGGCCGCTTTCCTGATGGAGGCGGAAAGCTAAAACGCCCGGGTGTTCAAGATCTCCAGGTGGACGAAATTAATCCGAAGCCCTCCATACGGCGCGCCTCATCGTGTGTGTAGCGTCGGCGCGTAAAACCGCGCAATCAACCAACCAATTTTGCGGCAGACTTCAAAAAACAATCGAGCTATTAAAGAAAGCATACGAAGCAATGGCGACTCCCCGCGCACTCTTCGGTGATTCGTAAATGACGTCACATAATCTTGTTTGTGCAATTGGCGGCAGTATATATATATAGGCAAGAGCGAACCGGCGAAAAACATGATTGGGCAATCTGGCCTGTTGTCCCTCGGGATTATATCACTTGGATGCTAACATGAAGTTAACATACTGATAACAGGAGGCTTCGGAAGCGTTTTGAGGGTGGCGGAGAGTGGCGAGGGGGGCTAAAAGGGACCCTGCAACACTTTCGATGAACTCTTTCACTCTTTCCTTCGCGTCTGGAAGCGCTGCGAGTGCTACAGTTATCGCCAACACGGAGCGGCGCTGCGTGATTTGCTCGTCGCACCACATACGCCTTCCCGGTCCGCTTTGTTTTTGTGGCTTTATTTTTGAAGTTACTATCGAAAAGCGTTCATTGCTGCGACGGAAGAAAAACCGGCCAACAGCCGCTACATGGCCTTAGTGACGTAATTCAGGCTGTCGAAGAACGTCAAGACCGGGAAAAAGAAAAATCTTTTGAGCGACTTTACAAGCCATCTGTTAGGCACAGAGCAGTAATTTTTGGCTGAGGTACTTTGCGACCCCCTGTATATAAGTACTGGGTGTGTTGGCTGACTACGTTCTGCAAGCATTTAAGATTTCAAAAAAGTTTTAAAAAATGTTGCAGGGTCCTTTCAAGACAGTCTATGACGACTTGTTGATGACGATAATTTTGTGGTTCTAGAAACGAGGGTGCGTTATAGTCGGCGTCTGCACCCGTAGATCGCGCTTGCTATTGTACAAAATTTGTTTGCTGACTCACCCTGAAATGGATACTCTTTTCACAGAGGTCAGCCCTATCCTATAAAACTGAATCCTAAATCAAACGCCCTTTATTTAAAGTAAGAACGTTTTGCAATAAACCCTTAATACCTTTACATAATGTAATAATTAAGGTAATTCTTTAGTTGGTTAGGGAACAGCTATTGTACCCTCTGCCTGGATCTCGAAATGCACTTGCAAATCCCTTCAAGCGTGGTACATTTGACATGCGAAAAAAATGTGATAGTAAGGAGATCATTTACTCCTTACCGGAACAGCAAAGCTCTAATGATAGTAATGTGTGATCAACAAGGTATACAATAAACATGACTAAAATTTGCGATTAAGTGGCAATTAACCTTGGCACATGGGTCGTGCAGTCTGGGAAAATGACCTAGTCGTACTGATCCTCGTGCTTCGGGCCACTCCAGACAGTTTTTCTTTAATTTTGAAGCCACCATTTGTCTAACTGCGCCTAGGCCATCAGGGCTGAGCCCCCAACTTTTGAAAGCAGCGGGGGCACCGAGCCCCCTCGGATGCCCCCTCACCCACTTCCGGAGCCCCTGCTGACAACTGGGGCGCTTTGATTTACAATATCGGGCTCACCGTGGACTCACCGAGAAGCAGTCCGGCATTCAATTTGTCCATGTATCCCTAAGGCTTCGGGGTATCCCCGCACCAGGGTGTAAGAATATTCTTACACCGTGCCCCGGACTGCCCGCGGACTACCCTCGGCGAGTCCGAGACTGCAAATCGAATAGCCCCACTATGTTTTAGTGCTAGCCCATTTTACGTTACTCCTGGCCATGTTACGTCACTCTAACGAAGAAATTTGGAAGTTATTTACACATTTCTCGCGTTACTTGATTCAAAAATCATCTTTAGTGGCTCAAATGGAACTAAGTTACCAGAGGATTGTTCCCCCAAGCTGAACGAAGTTCTATTTTGTCTTCTGGCCACTTGAAAGACCTTTCAGTGCATAGATTCAAGTGCATACGCCCAGCAGAAACTCCCGCGCGCAGCGAATGGTCAGGCCCCCGCGGAAAGACGTAACGACCTCATATAACTTCAGGGGCGAAGCACCTTAGTACCTCGCTTTGTCCTGGGCTTGGCGTCCGTGTACACAGTGTTGCGCATGCTCGAGGAGCATTGAATTGGATTGGATATGACTGGATTTGGATTGGATTGGATAGGAATGGATTGGATTGAATCGGATTGAATTGTATCGGATTGTATTGGATTGGAATGGTATATACTGTACACACGCGCTGTCACTGACTTACATGCGCGGGTGCGCAATGCCACGGGTGATATACGGTAAGAATGATCCCCAGTGCTTCTCCCACTCGTCATGATTCACTTCGTGGAGATGCGTGAATTTTTTTCGCCAATACGTGCGCGTACTGAGCCGACGGTTTGTCGCAACACCTCAATGCCCAGCCAGAAGAATGCCGTCAAACGGCGATCGGCGTCGTCTGTTCGACTGAAATGGAGAGGTTCCAAACGTGCGACTGGTTAGCGCCAAAAACGCCAGCGGCGCACTGCAAAGCCAATCGATTGTTGCTACCGAATAACGACGTCATAATTGTATATGCGGCCTTGACAGCAGGAAGGAACCGGCAGCGCGTCCGCGCTCGAGGCGACCGTATACCTGCCGCCTGACAAGTTCCTTCGATCGTGGCTTAAGAGAAGGCTGGAAGATCCGCGCTCTCTCTCTTGGATTCCCGATACGCTTCACGTATACGTTTATCGAATGTCCGAGTCGTCGTTCTGGCGTTTGCCCGTTCAACTTAATGCTTTTCTCGCGCTCACTCTGCAAGCCAGACACGGGTCGATTTTGCGTTGAGAAGCGTTTTTCTTTTCGTGGCTGGAGAAAGGCGTTCGGAACTTAAGTGCCTTGACGGCCATAATTAAGTTCGTGCGTCATTCCTTTTTTTAAAGGAACTGTTCTAGTATCATTGGGTGGTGTTTCTGTGCGTACATTATTTGGATACACGACAGCAATGCAAGCTATTTGAAAAGTAAAGTTACCAGGACTAAATCGCTATCAACAACGCCTTCGGCATTGGGGCTCTTCGATTTACAGTCTCTGACTCACCGCGGACTCCCCGAGAAGCAGTCCGGCATTCGATTTTCCCATGTATCCCTATGGCTTCGGGGGATCCTCGGACTACCCGCGGGCTACCCGCGGTGAGTCCGAGACGGTAAATCGAAGAGCCCCATTATTAGTACTAATAACTTCTATCACATCGTTATGCTATTTACCCTGCGTTTTCACAGCCAGCACAATTTGCTTTGTGTGCGTTGCCCTTGTAGGCGGAAGATGAGATGGTGCGGCAGGGCCTGCATTTATGTACTGTTGCGTTGTGGCGACAACATGGGCCCCAGAATCAGGGAGCGCCCGTTGAGTGCGACCACGCAGCGCGGAGGCCATGATGTTCTGAGCGGAGTCATCATCTCCAATAATGATGATGATAGGGCGTGGCCGTTGGCGATGATGATGCCGCCACAGGGCTCCCCCCCTAGCGCGCAGTGCGTGATGGGATAGTGGGGTAATTAAATGCGCGCGAAAAATGAATGAAAAGGCGGCAGAAGGAGCTATGCACATAAAGTGAAAAATAGGTGGCACACAGCCGGACGAGGTGGAGAACTATGTACATATGTGCGTCCGTGGTCACAAAATGTTCGGTGGGCAGTCCAAGGTCAAACCATAGGAGTCGAAAGAGGGACAGTCCAGGTCGGCGTTGGGGGAGCGTCCGGGGGAGCTAGTAGCTTCGGGAGGCCTACACTGGGAGTTTCGTTGCGGTCGCAGGCGGAAACGAGCTGAATGCCGTGCAGGAGCAATTGAGTATGGTGGCCAGCGAGGTAGGGCGCCCGCGAAACACGGCACACTCATCCGGGCGCGTAACTTGCATAGGCGGCGGCGGCGCGGCCGGTCCAAAGTCAGGGATGGCAAAGCTAGCGGGGTCGTTGAAAGCACATCATACCTCAGCCTGTGACAAGCGTCGCCAGAGTGCTGGGTGCGGCGTGCTGTCAACAGTCGAGGCGCTTTTCTTGGGTGAGCGATCCTTGTACTTAGCAAAGCGCGTAATACACGTTGATGGGCACGTGCTGTGAAGTTGACCTGTCGCCTTGGCCTTGTGATGGGGCGAGCCGTGATCAGCCCCCGCAATGCTCGCGACAGCCCGGGGGTTCGCTGATAATGGCGAGCACAGGTTAGCGTAACGCGTGGCGCTTGTTTTCCAGGCTGAACGCTCATCTGCGCTACCGCAGGATGGGGAATGGTGGGTATCACAATGAGCGTCTCCCCGGCGGCATTCTGCAATCCCTGTGGTGTGCTACACTTGTCCTCTAACCTGAGAAGTGGCGAGAGGAAATGATGGGATATCGTGGGACGACTTCAGTGAAGTGGTCACTGCAGCTGCCTCGCAGGCAGGGGAAATGCGTGGGACAACAGCGTCTTTGACAGGCACCTCTAGACGTGTGTCCTAGCATGGTGTTCTGGGTGCCAAGGTCTCGCCCATGCCCAAAGAAGACGTTTGCCTCATCGTTGGCATCGTCATCGCCAACGACCGCGCCCTATCATCATCATCATTGGAGATGATGGCGCAGCTCAGAATATCATGGCCTCCGCGCTGCTCGGCCGCACTCCACGGGCGCTCTCCGGTTCTCGGGCCCATGTTGTCGCCACAACGCAACTGTAAATAAATGTAGGCCCCACCGCACCGTCTCATCGGCCGCCTACACTTTCAAGAAATCTTGGCTGCTTGTATTCAATGTTTTATTTTCTCATTACTGAGTTGTATTCCTCATTCTTGCATTTTGCACTCCTTTTTTTCCCCCGTGTGCAACTCGTAATGGCGTTCACTGTGCGTTATCTTCTTTTGCACTTTGCTCACTTTTACCGTCCCATTTGTTACTCCGTTTCCTGTTTCATTTGAAATTTGTTGATTTATTTGATTCATTTCTCTACCTCTCCCGCGACGCGTACTTTATAACCTCCCCTTAGTCAATTCTCTGCAATCGTTCCTGTAACTTTAACAAGGTAAAAATTTGGGCTGGTTAATACATATTCAAGAATAGCATGAACATCGCAGATGACGGGACAAGGAAGAACAGGACGAAGCGCTGTCCTGTTTTTCTTCCTTGTCCCGTCATTTGCGCTGTTTTTGCTTTTCTTGGGTCCTGTAAGGTGTTTAATAAATAAATGAATGAATAAATAAATAAATAAATAAATAGAGGCATTCCTTCCCTTCATCATATACGCGTGTTTGTTGCACGACCAAAAACCCGATGAGTGGAAAGAGCTTAAAGCTGGCCTGCAATGTTCGACAACGGCTCCTCCGCGTCGGGGTCGGATCGAGTTACGTTTCTGGAGGAAGACATGTTCTTGTAATCGCTAGGCCCTGACAACTATCTTGTTGAACTATTGGCACCGCGCTGAGGCTCCGCCCTCCAGAAATTGCAGGACCCCTACACCACGTGGTATGGGAGTGCCAGCGGTTTCGGACCCCTTAACCCTACCCCTGACCTTAGCTCTGAATAGTGGGTGGAGCTGCTGACCCGCTGCGGCATTTTAGACCAGCGACGACTGGAGGAGAGGGCACGGATGGCAAGATTTAGGATAGGGCACGGAGAGGGCAAGATTTATGACATTCCGGACTAAGGGCAGACGCCTCCAGCGGGCGGGTGCCTTAAGACCAGGTCTGACCTCGGAACAATAAAGTTTATTCACCGCCATCAACGGGCAGCTGCTCTAGTTCAAGCTTCATCCCCTCCTGGGATTCAGACTACGGTCCAACCGCATCGCTTTTCATGCGATGACCAAAGTCTAGCTCGGATTGGAACACGTTTAATTAAAGTCATATTTCACAAACCTCAAGAGCGATAATTAGTGCATCTGGATCACGGTGCAATAAATGCTTCGTGGAAGGCAGCCTGAACCAGCCTTACACATGTATTCAAAACACAGGCTTCAAAAAGTCACGGGCCTATGCGCCACTTGCGCCACTTCCTCCACACAACATGGCGTTCACACAGCGAGGGATCAATGTAAAGAAAACGAGATGAAGTAGCCAGTTATCAATTTCACACTTCAAAAATATATTTGCTGCATAAAAGTATAAAACGACTGTAGTTGAACGACTATAGCTTCGAGATCTGCGTCGTTGTCTGGACATGTTATTTAACTACTGTTGGCGCCACCACTAGATCCGCACCTCACTTCTTGTAGAATACAAAACAGACCAGCACATGCCGACAATACAAAAGGTAAAAAAGTCGGTAGCGTCTTGTCAAATAAACACGCGGGTCCAACCAGGTTCTGCCGCACATCAGCCCGTGAAGAGTGACGTTACTTTTAAAACGAGAACTTTCTAAGTGGCACCCATGGCGTTCTGTAAAAAGGCTAATGCATACCCTCAGAATCTATTTGCTCGATCTAAAAGCTCTGATTAGATCCCTGGACACACAGCGCATGCGTGAAACCGGGCTTCCATTGAGTGAAAGCGGTTACTTGAAAACCTTAAAAGCACGAGGTCGCGGTTCGATTTCCGGCCGCGGCGGCCGCTTTTCTGATGGAGGCGAAAAGCAAAAACGCCCGTGTGTACGAGATTTCTGCGCACGTTGAAGATTCCCGGGTGGTCAAAATTAATCCGGAGCCCTCCATTACGACGCATTTCATCGCGTGCGTTGCATCGGCGAGTTAAACCCTACAATCAATCACAGTGACGATAAGACGCTGTGCAATAAAGCCACCGGCAAGTAGACAAAAAATACTTTGCTGGAAGCATAAGCGCGATTTCTTTTTAATCTGCGGAATGAAATAGTCGACACACGGGGATCAAAGAAGATGCTGTTAGTTTAGCATTCCAAAGTTTTCGTTATGTTAGCGCCTTTAGCCCTAACTACATCTGAGCTCGTTCTTGACCTTCGTAAAAGCTAATCATTAAGTGGCTGGGCCACAGGCTCCCAAACACGGTTGCGAGAAAAAAAGCCATGCGACGACAGCCCATGTCTCTTAAACGAGCTCCAGTCTAGTTCATCGCCTTCTTTCGCCACGCGCCTTGCGTGCGGACGCAACGTTCATCATCAAAACCAATAAACCGGGAAGCAGCCAGCGGCCAAAATCAGCCCGGTAGGAGCCCAAACTGCAGGTTCCTCGAAGCCCGCGACCCATGTATGGTAACGCCGCCAAAATGCACGCATATATCGAGTGTCGACCGCCAACATTCGTTTTTCGAAAGCGAAAAGTCAATCCTGCCCACATAGAACCACAAGACCGGTGCTCTGTGTCGCGCTGTCCTCCGCGCCCTACGAAAACATGGGCCATGAAAACATGAAAACAAGGGACCTTAGGACACCCCTGCTCGACGCGCCGCCTGCTACCGGACGCTAAGCTTACCCGTACGGGCTGGTGCCTGAGTAGCGAAAAATCGCCATAAATAGTTGTATTCCGTGGCGACAGATGTCGCGGCCATCGCTCCGCGCAAAAAAGCGCTGCCGAGTGGAGAACCCTGGTTCGATAGCGGAGTTTGGCCACTGGCTCCATCAACCAGCCACGGAAGAATGAACAGCCCGAGGACACTGCAACGAATCACCATGGAAACATGGCCGCGACACAAACTTCACTCCCGCCGGTGGGAAAGCGTTGGGAAGCCTGGCCACCCTTCCTCTCCGGCCTCATCCCGTTCGTTTGTCCTTCCCTCTTTTTTGTTTCTCCGTTTCTTTTTCGCATTCGTCCCGAGGGAGCCTGGAAAAAAATGTGAAGTTGGCGTGCGAACGACCGGCCTTCGAGGTGTCGACGACGGCGGCGGCGGCAGCGTCGGTTTCCAAATCGGTAAGTGGCTACATTCCTCTGCCTCCCGACGGAGTTCCCGGGATTCCAGAGGAAGAATCTTTCTTTTCCGTGAGTCCAGATCTTTTCCCTACAGTGAGGGTAATACTAACGAGACTATTGGCCGCCATTTGCGCGCGGTTGTGTGGCACTCTACTGGAATTCTACGGTCCTATGAGCAGAAAGATAACGCAAGCTCCCTATAGCGGGAAACGAGACAGACATGATCACGTCAAAGTTGCGTCTGATGCTCCCCTTAGTAGCACGCGACACTAGGAACAGCCGGAGTCTCGAATGTTGAACACAATTACTTTTACGTTAGCCATAGGTTAGGTTACCTTTAGGTTAGGTTAGGTTGGTAGGTTTTAGGAAATGTTAACGTGAAGGCAAATAGATAACCAGAGTTCGATTATGGCCAACCTGGTGTCTAAGCTAATCTGGGTTTGTTGAAATACTTAGCTCCCATGTGTGTTGTTTATATAAAATCTTCTGCCCTTTGTGTGTCCTATGCTAACCTTTAATATGCACAGGAGTGTAAACGAAACAAAAGAAATAAAAATCGAGGCTGATTTAAGCCGTAACGGTGTAACCTCATTTGAGAATACGCATAGCATTTTGCTTGTGCCCCAGACCTGTTGCTCCTTTGCACATCCATTCTGCGTTATTTTTATGCGCAAGACAGACGACAGAGTGAAACTCGTTTTCACCAGAGAAACTGAATGAGCCCTCATGTTGGAACTGCAACTGCACCGTAATTAATGGCTCTACAAATATATCTATACATATGCATAAAAAAATAGCTCAGGTTTTTTTTCTTCCTACGGCCGCCGCTGATTCCAAGTTCGGATATACCTTTTGTGTCTCTTACAGAGGACACTGCGTAAAGAGTAAATATTAGACATTTACGCTGTCCTTACGATACCGTGTCAAAATGAATGAAGAACTCAAACGTGCGGGGACAGCCCGTAATACCTGGGGTATTTGCTTCATTCACTAACAAAATATATAAGAAGGATCGCTAATACTTATCCGTAATCTTTAGACCAAAAACACCAGCAGTTACATTTTTTCCTATCAATGAGTGGAATTCAAACACAAAATACATCCCTGTACGGGCGAAACGCCTGTTTAGAACTGTTTTGTTGTACCTTTCGCACCACGGCACCACGACGCCAGCCAGAGCACTCAGCCAGATTTTCTGCCGGTGACAGGTCGGAGGCTTATAAAGCAAACAAATACCATTTCGCACTGCTGGCAGTATCCGACAGTATCCCCACGTGACGTGGCTGAGTATCACCAACAAGTGTTTACTACGATAGCGGAAGCGAAACAACATTTTTGAGCTCACTGTCGTTTTTAACATGAGTGTGTTTTGTCCCGGATACAGAAAGATTTCGCTGACGTCATATCCGTCACGGAAGTGACGCCACTACAACGAAGCAAGTGGCCTGTAAAGGGTGCACCCTTGCACCCAGGGTCTTCTTGTGAGAAAGCTACCTTTAGAACTAAAGAGTACCTTATGTATGTATGCATTTATAGTTTTTTAGAAAGAGAAGAAGGTCCATCAGCAGGCGTAAGTTGTCTCGCCTAGGGGCGGACAACGGAACGCCTGCTGGTGTAGGGGAGGTGGGATAGGGAGCAAAGAGTACATAGGAATGGGGGGATAGGGTAGACGGCTAAGATGAATCATATATAACACATAGCGAAGATTAACAAGGAACATATATGCAACGTGTAGGTGAAAAAAGCAAAAAAAGAAAAACGGAGTTAAACAATTGAGCAAAGGACAAATACATATAAACACTAGAGGGTTGTTCGTTTTCGGGTTTTATATTTTAACACAAAAGTTTTTTGTACCATGATACCCCAAGATTTCACTGACGTCATATCCGTCACGGAAATGACGCCAATACATCTTTGCCGAAGCGACCCGCGAGCAGGACGTCGCTCACTAAGCACACCCACAAGACAGCCGCCGACCCGCAAATCATGCAAAGCTGCAAATTTCTTTACACATTTCGCTTTCGTGTTTTACTGATTCTTATGACAGAGGAATCAACCTCAGGTTTTTTTTATAAATAGGCATAAAATGTGTGTGTGTGTGTTCCCGCGCAAACCGGTAACTCACTCACTCACTCACTCACTCACTCACTCACTCACTCACTCACTCACTCACTCACTCACTCACTCACTCACTCACTCACTCACTCACTCACTCACTCACTCACTCACTCACTCACTCACTCACTCACTCACTCACAATCACTCGCACTCTTCCCTTTCGTGCTGTCGTTGCAGCCATGGCCGACTGACAGAATCCCTCTCCGGCGAAAGAAGCCTAGCGCGAGGACGACGGCAGCCAGCGGCCACTATGACGTAGGCAGAGTTCGTGTTCCGGCCGGGGGCGGGGACCATGCGGTTCCACAGCGTGCACGGGGCCAACGTGCTGGTCGACGAAGGGGGCAAGCGGGCCACCCGGCTGGCGTCCTTCTGCGACGCCATCGCGTTCAGCGCCAAGCCCGTGGCAGTGGGGACGCGGCTGTCGCTCCAGCTCACCTCCAACGAGGCCTGGACCGGGGCGCTCAGGCTGGGTCTCACCTCGCACGACCCCGCGGGCTCGTCGACGAGCGGGGGCGGGGGAGCGCTGCCCCGGTTCAGCTGCCCCGACCTGGCGTCCAGGCAGGGCTACTGGGTCAGACCACTGCCCGAGCGATGGATCGCGCCGTGCTCCAAGTAAGTCATGGTCACCGCGATGGGAGGCGGGAGATCTAGGAGTACGTGCACGATTCCCCACGTGGTTTTGTTATCGCTGTGTGTTATAGACCACCTACTGCAAAAAAATAAATAAAGTCGCAGCTAGGGAAAGGCAAAGCCGTTTTATATCCCCTGCAAGCTGCCGAGAATGACATTTCGTTTGGTCAGCTTGCACTACGCTCGCGCTTCCAGCAGCAGCAGACCATTGCTACATTGGTGCTCATTCATTTCCCCTGTTGTTACATAGAGCGTGATCGTGTTCAATTGTCTGGAGGGGAAAGTGAGCGAGCGGGAACGAAGTTGATGGTACGTGAAAGAAAAAAAGGTCTGAATTGCATTGACTGTGCAATATAAAATAATGAAGGGTCGAACCGTTTCGGCATGAACCGGTAACCGTTATTTCTTTTTTAGGTTCAGTTATATATATATATATATATATATATATATATATATATATATATATATTGTGGTACCGGGGTTCTTGCACCCGGCCGCGGTTCCCCAGAAAGGACACTGAGCCCCCTCGATCACACCTTTACTTGGAGACCCGCTACGCCAGGGTACACCGCTCAGCCGATCCGGCTGCACACACGTCGCCCAGCCGAGTCCGCCATGTCCTATCCTCGCTCCTCTCGCGCCACCACCTCATCCTCCGCCGGCACATGTCCATCGCGCGGGATTGTCCACCACCACTATTGCCGGATTACCACAATATATATATATATATATATATATATATATATATATATATATATATATATATATATATATATATATATATATATATATATATATATATATATATATATATATATATATATATATATATATATATATATATATATATATATATATATATATATATATATATATATATATATATATATATATATATATGTATATATATGCACACAGTTGAAAGGGACCCTGCAGAGAACTTCGATAAGTGCTTTCACCCTTTCCTTCGGGTCTGGAACCACTGCGAAAGCTATAGTTATCATCAGCAGGGAGCGGCACTGCGTGATTTGCTCGTCGCACTAGATACGCCTTCCATTTCTTCTTTGGTTTTGTGTTTTTTAAGTTTTATCAAAAAGCGTTCATTGCTGCAACTGAAGAAAAACCGGCTAACAGGCGCTACACGGCCTCAGTGACGTAATTCGGGCTGTCGAAGAACGTCAAGACCGGGAAAAAGAGAAAAATCTTTTGAGCGAATTTACAAGTTATCTGATGGCCATACAGCAGTAATTTTTGGCTGAGGTACTTTGCAACCCCCTAATCTAAGTACTGGGTGTGTTGGGTGACTGCGTTCTGCAAGCATTTAAGGTTTTAAAAAAAGTAGAAAAAAAAGTTGCACGGTCCCTTGAAGGTAGCGTACGCCGAACGAGGACTTTTACAGCAACCACGCGTATGCAGTACGCCATGTGAAGCGCCTGCCCGTATTGGGGCTATTTGCGGCCACATCATTTTTCAACACGGCCGGTCGATCGCATGGCGCGATACGTAACACGATGCTCATTATTGACTCAGTCATTTGAGGCGCGCGGCGAGTGCTCCACTCTTTCGGTAAGCAGCATCACAGGGCCCAAGTCCGCCCGAAGGGCCTGAAGGGCGAAACACATTGGCGGGCAAAGGACGCGTCAGCACACGCGTCTCCCGCTCCGAGAACCCCGGATCAGCCGCTCCCGTTTCGGCCGCTCCCGAGACTCCCGGATCTGCCGCTGCCGCACGCGTTCAACCTGCCAGATACATTGCTGCGCCACACCAGAAATTGGATTTGTCAGACGCACATTGCTGCTTTAGGACATACAGTGCGCGTCATTATTGTGTACAATGCTAACTGTGCTTTTTGTGATAAACCAACGACGCCTGGCGCTGTCTGATGCCCCATAGGCATGCATGCTTTCTGGTTTGGCCGTTCGCGGTGAAGCTCGGGGCATTCGCTTTGATGCCACCGGGGGTTCCCGGCCATGGTATTTTAACACGAAAGTGTTTTATTCCCGGATACACAAAAAATTCACTGACGTCATATCCGTCACGGAAATGACGCCAGTACAACGGAGCAAGCGGCCTGTAAAGGGTGCACCCCTGTAAACAGGGTCTTCTTGCGGGGAAGAAACCATTAGTACTAAAGAGTACGTTATACTTCGAGTTCTTCGTTTTCGGGTTTTATATTTTACACGAAAGTATTTCGTGAAGGTATACACAAAGATTTCGCTGACGCCATATCCGTCACGGAAATGACGCCAGTAAACCTTTGCCGAAGCGACCCGCCAGCAGGACATCGCTCGCCAAGCACACCCACAACACAGCCGCCGACACGCAAATCATGCTCAGTTCGAGATTTCGCTGCAGATTTTACTTTCGTGTTTTACCATTTCCTGTGACAAAGGAATCAACCCCAGTTTATCCTCCCCAGTGTAGCCAGAGTGCACCCACCAGTTTTTGAGGTGCCTTCCAGCCATGCACGGCTAACGGTACACGGTCATACACTACCGCATCAAGGATAGGCCGACTGTCAGGCGCTCTCTATAAAAGGCCCAACAATGAGACGAATCGGTAAAACAGAAGAAAGCACGATGGCGTAATCGCTTAGTGGCAGTTATTGCGACGCTGCCCTGGGCACGTGCCGCAGCTGTAGTGTTTGCTTAGCGGGGACGAAAAATCACGGCGACGGCGAGCAGTGACAGTAAAATCAATGTGCTCTGCTGCCGCCCGCGAGCAGCAATATGACACGGCGCCCTACATGTATGTGCGGAATGGTGTCTGGGCAAGCATCTGGGCGAGCAGGCGGCGCTCATTTGTGAGCTCAGGAGCTATGCTCAATGGCATAGCATAGTTTTGTGAATGAACTGTTTATGATAAAAAAACTGTGGTTCATTCCTCTGTCATAGGAATCGGTAAAACACGAAAGTGAAATGTGCAGCGAAGTCTGCAGCTGAGCATGATTTGCGGGTCGGCGGCTGTCTTGTGGGTGTGCTTGGCGAGCGAAGTCCTGCTGGCGGGCCGTTTGGGCAAAGGTGTACAAGCGTCATTTCCGTGACGGATGTGACATCAGTGAAATCTTGGTGTATCCGGTCATAAAACACTTCCGTGTTAAAATATGAAATCCGAAAGCGAACAACCGCAAGTATACTTCAACGTACTCTTTAGCCCTAAAGGTTGCTTCCCCGCAAGAAGACCGTGTGCAGGGGTGCAACCTTTACAGGCCACTTGCTTCGTTGCACTGGTGTCACTTCCGTGACGGACATGACGTAAGTGAAATATTCGGGAATCCCGGAATAAAACACTTTCGTCTTTAAAAAAGCGGAGCGAAACGAAGGACACAGAACAAGGGCATGCCTGTAGTCTTTTCACGACGATAGTCTTTCTTGGGATACATAAACGCGAAAATTTGGTCTGTATGTACGGCTGTTCCTCTATTCAGTCCCCCGGCTAAAAGTTATGAACATTCTGAAGCGAGGCGTTGATATAGGCAAAACCTTTCCAAGTCACTAAATATAAAAACATACTTCATACTTGACAACAATGTTGGACAAAAAGAAAACGTCAGGCATATGTTAGGCAATACACCAATACACAGCTGGTACTGGCAGCGTTATTGTAGTTGACAATAGGTTTGCACCTGATATTTGCGAGTGTGAATAGAAACTGCGCACGGAAAACGATATTTTGACCAACAAATACAAAAAGAGCTCGCGCCTAAGCCTATGCCTCGTGGAGGCACTTTCAGTCCAACAGTAACGAAAAGTTCTAATAGATGGCGCGCGAGCAGGGGAACGCGAGAAAATTGAATTGACTTCTGCACTATTCCACCGTGTCTATCGTGGAAGTAGCGAAATGAGAGGGGAAGAGCGCGAGAGGTGGGCGGGAAAGAGAAGATTCATTAACCTGGCCGTGGCGGCAGACGACTATCATCTATCAACGACATTTTGAGCTACGTAAGCAGATACGCGGCCAATTTGTTTAAGTGCCGAGCACTTTAGGGGCTTGCCTTGTCGTCGTAGCTCGCTCGCTGGACCCAAGCAGAGTGCCACAGCGTTCCGTCGTAGCGGCTGTCGTCGTGGCGTAACCCAGGGGCTTCCAACCACAAACGGTTTATATAGCCATAAGCGTTCGAAACCCGTTAACCGCTGGCGCTCGTTATAGATCTCCCAGTTGTATAGCGCCAAGAAAACTGGAGGTACATTTGAGGCAAAATGTACGTCATTAACCCGCATCGCCCGCGTTCATTTAGTTAGGAACGCTCGTTGGGTTGGTTTTTACGATAGTAAGCGAAAAAAGCGGCCGCGCAACGCGGACACGGGCGGGAGGAAAAGCAAGCACAAAAAATTGGCCGCGTATCTGCTCCTTTTGTTGCAAATGTCGTCAAAAGACGATAGACTTTGTAGACATTTGCCAAGAAAATGCCCCCCCCCCCCCCCTTTGCCTTTTCGCTCACCTTTCATGCTGTTTCTGTACCGTCGCGCTCATCCCAGGGTAAACACACTAAAGGTTTGCGCAAGGCGATTTGAATTTACCACTTTCCACTGCTACAGGCCGGGTTCCTCGATGCACCCGCTGCAGTACGGCGGAGACGCGCGTGAATGGAGGCGGCCGACTACAATGCTTATAGAACCGCGTGGCCGGGCTCCACGTGCGTTCCAAGCAGAACGTGGAACCTAGCTAGTGGAACCTTTCGTTGCTGCTGCCGCGTGATTTTTCATATGCCGCCAGGAGGCGGCGGTTTTCTTCAGTAGATGTAGAATATCATTTTTTTATCGAAAAACCAAGCATCCATGAATTTTTTAATAAAGGAACACTGTAAATATCCCTTGTGTACTAATTTCCTGTCTTATATTTACGTAATGTCTTGTTCTTGTTCAACAAAGTTGATAAGTATCAACATATAAAACAGGCCTAGACGTTTACATTTGGCTGTGAGTATATAAGACTATTGTGCAGTAAGCAGTTTACTTTGGCCGGGTGGCTGAATCGAGTTACAGACAGACAGACGGACAGACAGACAGACATACAGACAGACCAAAATTTCTAGGTTTAAGTAGCCCAAGAAAGACTATCGTCTTTAAAAGAACAAAACTCCGGCTGGCGGAGTTTCAGGCACGGGGCGCGCGATCACTGCGAAGGCGGGAAATTTGAAATGCGTTGGATGCTAGCAGTGAGCGGATAACGGCGCTACAGCCCATTTTGGAGAATCACTGCTCTGCACTTCCGACAGCTTTCACATTGAGTGGAATGGCTTTAATTTTTTAACTCCTTCTATACATTGTTTCAATCTATTTCCTGCAATGCGTATCAGTTAAGCTACAAATCGCAGGAAATCTTGTGGTAATGAGTCCCAGCTTTTGAAGACTGACCCACCTTGCGGACATTTCGTTCTGAAGTTTTGTTTTTGCTTCCTATACAGCTGAGCTTGTTCTGTCGATCTCATATACCGTAACATGGGAGGCTTTGGACAAAGATTGTACAAAAGCAAGCCTGTTAGCCTGTGGTCGAGTGGTCGAAGCCGACCAAAAATGAGGACGCAACAGTGTGTCATCAAGCATAATCAACGTTCACATGTCCTCACAAACTCCAAATTGGGGCGTTTCAATGAGCACAGCAGCAAGAAGGCATATATAGGGACCATGGAGGATTCACGACTGGGACTGCATTTTGTCCTTGCTATTGCTGACGTACTCTGATAATTAGTGCGGCTGCTTTGAACATGCGCCGAATGTTTGTTGGAAAAGAGGCGAAGCACGGTCACAAGTCGTCACAACGAACATTCGCGAGCAACGGAAAGGCACGGTTCAGAAACGCATGGCGTAGCTTTCCCAAAACCGGGTAGTCAACAGGGGTTGTTGATGTGACGAGTTGATATCGCGCAAGTGAAAAAAAAAGTGGAATTGCGTAAAAATAAGCCAAGACAAAGTTAAAGGGACAGACAACCGATTTTTGTGGAGCATGTGCTCCCTATCCCGAATGAGAGAGCATCACTTAAAACACTTTGAACCGAAACGGTCTTCCTGATACGGTCCTACGGCGTCTGAAAGCGGAATACTTTGATCTATACCAGCCTTACGTATGCCGCCAAAACGAACGCTGGCAACCATGAAAGTGATCCTCGCAGCAACATACTTTTAACTGATAGAATGAGGTGTTTCGAAAAAACAATGATATTACGTCGTCTTTCGTATTCCTTTATGCGGTTTCTAATCACAAATTAAAACCGACGGAGCTGGCTGTACACTATACATGGCGCCCCCTCTCAGAGTTCAGGAAGTTTAGTGCCAAATTAAAACTATTTTTTATTATTTTATTATTTATTATTTACAAATACTGCTGTCTCAACGAGAGACATAGCAGGAGTGGAAAAGTTACATGAAATACACACATACACGACAGATACAAGTAATAAAGACTGTAAAATGTACACGTCTAACAAAAATGTTACATCACACATACACATAAAAAACCACCTAAAATTCATAGTATTATGGAACATGTTCAGGCAAGTCTTTCAGGAACAGTTCAGCAGGCAAACGTCGGAGGGATGGCTCAAGATTGTTCCATCGTTCAATTGTTTGCGGAAAAAAAAGAATACTTAAAAGAATCCAAGTGTGCTCTAAAGGGGACAATGTTCAAAGGATCAGTGCGTCTTGTTGCGCGCCGCGAGCAATCTACGAAGGAAATTGGTGCAGCTAAACAAGTGGAACCATCTACAATCTTGTGCATCAAAGCAAGCCTGTCACAATCACGCCGGTGAGATAAGGGCCGAAGCGACAGTTGCTCAGCGTGAAATGTAGGGGAAAAGTTGCGATCATAGCGACGGAGTATAAACCTAATTGCCTTCTTTTGAACAGATTCAATTTTACCAATATCACATTTTAAGTAAGGCGACCATACAACTGAAGCGTACTCAAGTACTGGACGGATAAGGGTTTTGTAAGCAGTTATTTTACAAGGTGGAGTAGAATTTTTGAGAGTGCGTTTCAAGTAGGCAAGCTTCCGGAGCGCCTTCATACAGATAAGGTCGATGTGTTTGCTCCATTTCAGGGTTGGTGTAAAAGTGACACCGAGATATTTAAACTCATCGACATTAGTTAATTGTTGTCCTGCGTAACCGTAAGTGAAATGACAAGGCTGTTTTTTGTTAGTGAAAGTCATCGCAACTGTTTTGTTAAAATTAATCTCCATTTGCCAGTCCCGGCTCCATGCGCAAAACTTGGTAAACACATCATTCAAGCACCGCTGATCCATCAATTTGATTGATTGATTGATTGATTGATTGATTGATTGATTGATTGATTGATTGATTGATTGTAGGGTTTAACGCGCCGACGCAACGCAGGCGATGAGGCGTACCGTAGTAGAGGGCTCCGGATTAATTTTGACCACCTCGGGATCTTTAACGTGCGCCGAAATCTCGTCCACACGGGCGTTTTTGCTTTTCGCCTCCGTCAGAAAAGCGGCCGCCGCGGCCGGGAATCGAACCCGCAACCTCGTGCTCAGCAGCGCAACGCCTTAGCCACTGAGCCAGCACGGCGGGTGTTTCCACCAATTCATTTGCAAAATTCCTTGTGGTTGCCCGAATATATAAAAACCTGGCTTTTATGAGGTAGCGGACATCCACGCCACGTAAGTCGGTTGTCTGTCACTTTAATTTGGAACACATCGACACACACGCGCAGAAGAGTGGGCGTATATGTCCACTCATGCTCGGGTGAGTCCAGGTGAACTACTGACAGCTTCCATGGAGAACATTTGCATGCCGACGATAATTTGCGCCATCATAGGAGCATGTCAGCCGAGTGCTGACGTAATCACCTTGGGGACATTAGCTGCACTACTCCGCTAATATCAGTCTCGTAGTGTTGCGACAATGATGTCAGTGATTCATGCTGGTAGAATGGGCTGCTCTACAGCGCTGTCCCCCCCCCCCCCCCCCTCTCTGCCTTTCTTCTTCGCAGGCTCACCTTCTACGTGAATGCACAGGGTCACTTCCAGCTATTCGTCGACAGCGAATACAAAGGCGCCCTCCTGTCCGGGCTGCCCGTCAAGGAGCGCCTGTGGCTCATCGTCGACCTCTACGGCATCTCGGTGTCGGCTAAGTTCGTCACCCCATGTGAGCACGCTCGCCCGCTACGTCGACGCGGCCCCGTTAGGGTCGCCGTAGTTGGTGCGTTAAAAGCTTGGCGTTGGGGAAAAAAATTATAGACCTTTCACTACTTTTAAGAGGGAAGACCAGTAAAGCTGCACTCGTGGATAACGATATTCAGTTATGTATGGTGACTTACTAGATTTTTTGAAGAAAGACACATACACGTAACTTCGCTAGGATTAATTTCAAAATAATTCTTATAAAATTTCTTCCGGAATAATTGTGATAAAAAAGAGTTGCTGCAGTTTTCTATAACCATACTCCCTCCGTAGAGGAGAATATATTTCCAGCAGACTGGAATTCTGTAAATCTTATAACTTCACTGGGATATAGTTATTACAAGTAAATGATACTTGGCAGAAAGATGGAGTCGTCTTGCGGGCAATCGTAGTGGGATTTTTAAAGACGATAGTCTTTCTTGGACTCCTTACACCCAGAAATTTTTGTCTGTCTATATGCCTGTTTGCATGTCTGTCTGTCTGTCGGACTAGATTCATCCACCCGGCCAAAGCGAAACTAGGAATAGTCTTATAAACTGACAGCCAAATCTAAACTTCTAAGTCCGGTTTATATGTTCATACTTGTCAACATTGTTGAACAAGAACGAGACATTACGCAAATATAAGACAGAAAATTAATACAGAAGGGATATTAACAGTCTTCCTTTACAAACAAATTCATAGACGCTTGATTTTTGCGAAAGGGAAATACTACTTCTACTGCAGAAAAAAAAATTCATACTGTCGTCTGTTGTCGCCCGCGCCACTATGGCTTCTGGCGGTATTTGAAGAAACCAAGCGAGAACAATTACGAAATGATTCACTAGGTAGGTTCCCCGTTCTGCTTGGAACGCAATTGGACTAGGGCAAAGCGGTTCTATAAACGTTGAAGCGGTTCTATAATCGTTGAAATGCCGCCGAACGGCAGCGTTGGCATCAAGGCACCCGGCCTGAAGCAGTGGAACGCGGTAAATTGTATATTGACTT